>NC_092169.1:10975000-11311250 GCF_045791955.1 Oncorhynchus clarkii lewisi
CTCTTTCCATGACATAGACTGAGCAGGGGAATCCAGGTGAAAGCTATAATGCATTATTGATGTCACCTTTTAAATCAAATAAAATTCACCTTACAGTGAAATGCTTACTTACAAGCCCCTAACCAACAATGCAGTTTAAAAAATATGAAAAAAGAATAAGGAACAAGTAATTAAAGAGCAGCAGTAAAATAATAATAGCGAGACTATATACAGGGGGTACTGGTACAAAGTCAATGTGCGAGGGCACCGGTTAGTCAAGGTAATTGAGGTAATATGTACATGTAGGTAGAGTTATTAAAGTGACTATAAATAGATAATACCAGAGAGTAGCAGCGGCATAGAAGAGGGGGTGGGGGGTGGGCAATGAAAATAGTCTGGGTAGCCATTTGATTAGATTTTCAGGAGTCTTATGGCTTGGGGGTAGAAGCTGTTCAGAAGCCTCTTGGATATAGACTTGGCACTCCGGTACCGCTTGCCGTGCAGTAGCAGAGAGAACAGTCTATGACTAGGGTGGCTGGAGCCTTTGACAATTTTTAGGGCCTTCCTCTGACACCGCCTGGTATAGAGGTCCTGGATGGCAGGAAGCTCGGCCCCAGTGATGTACTGGGCCGTTCTCACTACCCTCTGTAGTGCCTTGCAGTCGGAGGCCGAGCAGTTGCCACACCAGGCAGTGATGCAAACAGTCAGGATGCTCTCGATGGTGCAGCTGTAGAACCGTTTGAGAATCTGAGGACCCGTGACAAATCTTGTCAGTCTCCTGAGGGAGAATAGGTTTTGTAGTTTTGCCTTGAAGAATGGGCAAAAATCCCAGTGGCTATATGTGCCAACAGACTTGCAGCTGTAATTGCTGCAAAAGGTGGCTCTACAAAGTATTGACTTTGGGGGGTGAATAGTTATGCACTCTCAAGTTCTCAGTTTTTTTGTCTTTTATCTTGTTTGTTTCACAAAAAAATATATTTTGCATCTTCAAAGTGTTGTGTTAATCAAATTATTCAAACCCCCCCAAAAAATCGATTTTAATTCCAGGTTGTAAGGCAACAAAATAGGAAAAATGCCAGGGGAAGTGAATACTTTCGCAAACCACTGTATGTATGCCATTCAGAGGGTGAATGGGCAAGACAAAAGATTTAAGTGTCTATGAATGTGGTTTGTTAGTAGGTGCCAGGCGCACCGGTTTGTGTCAAGAACTGCAAGGCTGCTGGGTGGTAAACACTCAACAGTTTCCCATTTGTATCAAGAATGGTTCACCACCAAATGGACATCCAGGCAACGTGACACATCTGTGGGAAGCATTGGAGTCAACATGGGCCAGCATCCCTGTGGACAGCGTTTAACACCTTATAGTCCTTACCCCAATGAATTAAGGCTGTTCTGAGGGCAAACGGGGGTGCAACTCAATATTAGGAAGGTGTTCCTAATGTTTTGTACACTCAGTGTATCTATGTTTTACAGTAGTGAAACAGTATTGTGTAATATATTATAGCATCTCTGCTGTGAAGCAAAATTACATTGTTTTACATATTAGCACAATATTTTTTAATACCACACAAACTACCGAAATTACAGGCTAAGAATGGACAGAGAAATAGGCCAATGTGCTCATCTTATCATATTTCTCCAATTCCAAACCAGTGTGTCTCGTTTGCAATGAAATTTTCCCTGTTTGCAAATAATTACATCTGAGACGTCATTAGGAATCTGAACATGGTACTTTCAAAAGTTAGAACAATTTAAGCTTTAACTAGTGTCTACTCTTCTTCCGTGGCTTAACCCAACGAGAAGGTCACATGTGTTTCCCTGAAAGCTGTCTGGGTTTAAACATCTTCTATTGTACAGACAGTGAATAGCTTAATCAATTGATAGTGACACAATTCAATTACTTCCCAAGCAAATTCATTTTTTTTGCTATAGCAGATTGTAGCTCAGCCTCTGAATGTCAAAGAAACGAAACAATGATATCCCCATATGCATCGGAGTCATGTCTTCCCGGGTATTTTAGAGCTTGTTTCTATCATAAAGCACTGCGGACCAAAGCACTGTTATAGATCACTTCATATAATAGGATCTTAAACTAACAAGGGGTAGGCATGTGCCTGTGGCACACCACAATTCGGGTCTTGGTTTTAACTTAAGAGCCCTTCACTGACACAGAGGTAGGCTGTTTAAAGAGTGAGTGGAGGAATTGACTGACGAATCTATGGGTATAGCAGCCTCTAGCTTAATTTTGTCTGTCAAACAGGTAGGCCTACCTCTTTATTTCTTAAATAGGGAGAAATAGGATCCAACACAAAGCCATATTGTTCTAAGTCAAGTCTAATTAAAATGAAGACGTTTGAAATGAATTATGCCTGCTCGAATTTGCCTACTTTCAGCACCATGAGCTGTCCATTTTCGATTGATTACACCACAGATGCTGCTTCCAGTTTCAGCACCACAATGTAAGTTACTCGAATCTGGTTAATTGTGAAGTCAATAACTCTAATAAATACATAATGGGTAAATGTTTTTTTATTTTTATAAAATCAATTATAGTGGTAGCAAGCTATCAAAGTTGACCTTCTCAAACTGAACAGAACAAAGGCTAGTCCGCGCATAAGATTGTTTTGGACTAGGCCTAATCACAAAAAAAATATGGAAGAAGCCATTTTTTTACCTAGGCAAGTAAGTTAAGAACAAATTCTTGTTTTCAATGACGGCCTAGGAACAGTGGGTTAACTGCCTGTTCAGGGGCAGAACGACAGATTTGTACCTTGTCAGCTCGGGGCTTTGAACTTGAAACCTTCCGGTTACTAGTCCAAAGCTCTAACCACCTGGCTACCCTACTGCCTCCTTAACTGCCACAGAAGGCCTACACAGCACAGCCTCTGGTTAGGCAGCGCACTTTTATTTCTTCTTCAGCAAGAGCAGAGCAGGCCGGGGCTCAGGGCTGGAATATCCATTGCGGTGTGTAATGCAGAATAGCTGCTGGGATGGAGTAAATAAGTTACAAATGTAACTTTGCTCTGTGCTTCTCCCAGCATACACTTTGTAGCCTATAGCCCAGGGGTGTCAACCTCAATCCACGGAGGGCCGATGGTCTGCAAGTTTTAGTTTTTTTCTCCTTTTAATTAAGACCTAGACCACCAGGTGAGGGGAGCTCCTTACTAATTAGTAACCGTAATTCATCGTTCAAGTTCAAGGGTGGAGTTCGAAAACCCGCAGACACTCGGCCCTCCGTGGATTGAGTTTGACACGTGCTATAGCCTATAGGCTATGGATAATTTGATTGAGACCACAATAAATATCCTATAGGCGCACTTCATATTGCGCGCCCAGCGGAGAATCAGATGAGGGGCGGCATCGGGTACACATCGATAAAAAGCATGACCCTCCCCCATTTTCCTCCAGGTAACCAATCTGTACATTTCGATCCGTTCCTAATAAAACATCACTGTAGCCTACATAATAGCACATATTATTTGACCGAACTCACAACATTTTCCTTTCTTTCCGTCAAATGTTTGCATACTACTAGTAAAGTGAACAGGTTTACAAATACTGTTGTAGCATTGTATTGAACAGTTTTGTTTAAATTAAACAACTGGTTAGTGGGGAGAGGGTATACGGACACTCTTGGCCTGCAACACGATGCCATATGTCGCTCAGCTGAGAGCCGCGTGAATCAAATCCCACGAGGTTGAGGAGGACACTGTCCGGGTGTTGTTGCAGTTGATGCTCTCCCCATTGACTAATAGACTATATCACGGTGACATCTAGATGGCTACCGATGTGAGTTATTTCTTGTGTAGGCTGCCACCCTACTTGAAATATAATCATCGGAGGGAGAAAAAAAATTGGCCACGTTACTAGCTACCGCCGGCGACACTGTGATAGATGCACCTTAGGTCGACAGGCAACTCGATACAACACTGGTGCACTGTTCATTCTCATCAGCTTTAGTGGCTCGCAACATGGTTTACCTTTATGTGTAATGCAGCCCATCAATCCCCATTAATAAACGCTGCACCGGGTATATATTGGTCATATCTTTTGAACTGCTACAAACAAGCCATTTCTCTGTAGTAATGGTGAAACCTGTCTGTCAATTATTATCTGGGTGATGTTTTTCTAGGTCGCACAGTAATATACTTACGAGCAATTTAGAGCAGCTGAAATGGCTGGTGTCAATTTGAGGTAAATAGCTAGCTAGGTCAGCAAAGAAAACATGCAGTAACTCAACGTTGGCTAGTAATAAAGAGACTTATAAACAAGCCAAGGTACCTACCCAGCAGCTGCTGAAAATATTATTCCACTTCACCGCAGCTTCAAGAAGATATTTACTAAAATAGTCTGAGCTTCATGTGTCTCACCTGACAGCATGAGGTTGGTGTCTGAAACTGATCATTTTATTCTACAGTAGGCATAAGCTATTACTGTAAAGAAATACAGTATGTTAGAGTAATTTTTACAAGAGGCTTCTAAATACAGTTAATAACAATATTTTTCTGAATTTTGCCCATAATGCATTAATGCTGTAAAACACATTTACAGCGTTATACTGTGCATTCTAAAGTGTTTTACTGTTGAAATTACAATAAGGTCTTAGTGTTGCAATTTCACACTCTCTTGTCCTCCATATCCTTTTAGTTTTCTCTCTTTTGTTTGTATTTTTAGCACTTGCCTTATTCTCCCCTCCCTCCCACTTTCTTTCTGATTGAAGGGGAATGCATGGCTGGCATAGAAAGAAAGGAGGAAATAGATAATGATACCAGGCAGTATGGTGTGGAAAACACTGACCTCTCACGTAGCTGAACCGACACACACACACACACACACACACACACACACACACACACACACACACACACACACACACACACACACACACACACACAGGATATGAATATTATACATTATACACACATTCTCTTTCATTCATTCACGCACACACACACACACACACACACACACACACACACACACACACACAGCTGTATTTCTGCTCCTTGACTCTAAATCTTCGCCCAGTTGGATGAGTCCGCTTAAGGGAGATTCACGGCCCAGATGAAACAGGATGGTAAAATGTGTTTTGTGTGTGTGTCAGTCCATTCTATAATGTTGCTTGTGGAGTATTGACAAAAGCAGACTATTTGGGGCGGAATAATCACTAACGGTAAAAATGGATATTAAATGGACCTACAAGGCATGGTTAGCTAGAAACTGCACTATTTGCCTTCTCCACTTTCACCCTGACCAAACGCCGTCTCCCCAGCCACATCCCCCTATGTCAGGGAAACAGAGTGGCACTCCAACAGAACACACTCCTAGGGCGTTTACACTCTCACGTTGGCTGTTCCATTTCATTAAGAGGGCATTAGGTTGGGGGGCGTTTTGGCTGTATATGGTTTTGTCTCTGCTCTTCCATGCACTCATCATTACCAGAGGAGAGAGTGAGGCACTTCACCTCTCCGTCTCTGGCTCTGTCTGTCTGTCTGCCTGTCTCTTTGTGTCTGTTTCTGTCGCTCTGCCTCTGTTTTTCTGTCTCTCTCTTTCTCTCTGCGTGTCTGTCTCTGTCGCTCTGTTTTTTTTGTGTGTCTCTGACAGTTGCAGGGATATACAATTTACATACACCATATCAGCCACAAGCAAGTTAGACACAACACGTTACAAAAGCCATCCAATACACGTAATCCAAAAGCCTGTTACTGTCCAATCATGGCAGTGCTTTATCCACCTTGGATTGGTTGTTTATTGATCTCTCTATCCAGGGAGTGAGTGATGGATTGGTCCAGTCATCGATGAAGTCATTAGTCACAGAGGTGTCATACTGTCAAGTTATCGAAGTGTAATGACGCATGGTGGGTTGTGGTGGTGACGCCTGCACAGTTCATGACACACGAAGTCCCTCCCCATGTCAAGACACACAAAGTCCCTCCCCAGGTCAAGACACACATTGTTATTTCACAATAGAGAGGGGTTCTGTCCCAATGGTGCTGACAAATGACAACCCATTGTTGATTCCAAATGATGTCCGATTGATCCTGTGAAATGTATCATTTATCTGTATTATTGTATAAGATCAAGCCTATAAAAAGTTTGAAACTTTCTTCATCCACAGCACACACACCCACACACACACTCTCTCTCTCTCTCTCTCTGAGCAGCAGCAGCTGGGAGCGGATCTGGTGTCCGTGCATGGCCTGTCTGACAGTAAAGGCCTATTAGTGTCTGCTACTCTATCAAAACCAGATGTTCCTGGGCCGTTAGGTCCAAACCATGCCCTAACTCACCTCCCCCTCCAGGTATAACTCAGCCTGGAGTGGACCACCGACAGCCCTTTACTCACCCTAATATTTCACATTAATCCCAAGGAAAATAAATGATGTTCTGAATCACCATCTAAGAGGAAGGGGGGAGTTCAGCTCCAGGAGAGGGGAGAGAGGGGACTAAGCGAGGGGACTAAGCGGGAAGGGGGATGAGGGGTGAGAGATGCAACACAAAGGTAAATACATAGTGAATTTCTCTCCAAGCCACTTATTAGCATCATCCTCCAGTAGTATCCCTGCTTTTCCCTCATTTTACCGTCATACCACACAGATAAAAACAGTCAGACACACATACAGACACACACGCACAGAGAAACAGACACACCAATGAATACGTTAAGCCCCAGAGCTATGTGGAGATTAGATAAGATTTAAGAATACAGAGTGAGTCACACACACACACACACACACACACACACACACACACACACACACACACACACACACACACAGCAGAGGGTGAGACGAGCAAGTCATCAGACTAAGAGAATAACAACATGCATCTTGTTCACTCTTGACAAGATGAAAAATTGCCTTTTTACTGCAAATGAAAAATCCCGTACCAGCCACAGAGTGGTTTTACTTAGAGAGAAAGAGATATGGAAGAGGGGTAAAAACACAGAAATAAAGATGGAGATGAGCAGGAGAGGAAGAGAGAGGAAAAACATTTTTGACACAGATGAATCATCTCACACTTTGAGTCTATGTCAACTGCTAGTTCAGCTGGATAAACATCTACAGGTGCAGGATCTTAATTTCACCTATATTGTCACAGCAAAAATAATCCTGCAGCAACAGGATTTGAACATTTAGTCCACAATGCTGCTTTGTCAGTAGTTAGGTTATTAGCTGGGGCTAAAGTGCAATAATGTTGTTGATATAACCGTGTGTTAGTATGGGTTTTCAGTGAATTTATGTAAATCATGGAGCTCATCTACGTAAGGAAAATTCTCAGCAACAAAAGAGTGGTCAAATTAAGATCCTACATCTGGAATTGGCCAGCAGTTTCCTTCCACTCTGTAAGATTCAGCTGCTTTCTACAGCTCCGTCTCTGTATCTGTTTCTGTCCCCACAGGTGTTCAACTCATTACTTTAGCATTCTAGATCCTCATAACCTAGGGCACCCCAACTGGTGGCCTGTGGGTCGAATTTGGCCCGTGGGTAGTTTTATTTGGGCCCCTAAATTTTCTGAGCCCAAAAAATAATTTTATAATTGTGTGGAATTTTCATTGTTGGACATAAAAGACTGTAAAAACACCAGGAAATCAGCTAAAGTTATTTTAATTTGAGAAATCTGTTCCCAAGTATACCTACCCATAATAGAGAGAGACACGTGATCGTAAACAAATGTTTGAAATGATTATGTTTTGGTCAAACATTATATCTGTTTCGACTTCTTGCGGTCAATTTGCAGTCTACAAATTATTTATAATTATGTTCCGGTCCCCCGACCATCCGCTCCAGAAAAAATCGCCCCACGACTGAATCTAGTTGATGATCCCCTAATAGTGCAAGGCATGGGTTTAAGGAAACAGTGAAAACAGGGATAGTTTTCTGTATCTGCAGTTTCATCCTCATTACAGTAATAAAGACGTTTTTTTTTCTGACAGCGTGACCTGACCTTGATATATACAGCACATATGTGTGTACTACATACAGTTGAAGTCAAAAGTTTACATACACTTAGGTTGGAGTCATTAAAACTCATTTTTCAACCACTCCACATATTTCTTGTTAACAAACTATAGTTTTGGCAAGTCTTTTAGGACATCTACTTTGTGCATGACACAAGTAATCTTTCCAACAATTGTTTACAAACAGATTATTTCACTTATAATTAAATGTATCACAATTCCAGTGGATCAGAAGTTTACATACACTAAGTTGACTGTGCCTTTTAAACAGCTTGGAAAATTCCAGAAAATGATGTCATGGCTTTAGAAGCTTCTGATAGGCTAATTGACATCATTTGAGTCAGGTTTACCTGTGAATGTATTTCAAGGCCTACCTTCAGAATCAGTGCCTCTTTGCTTGACATCTTGGGAAAATCCAAATAAATCAGCCAAGACCTCAGAAAAAATTTGTAGACCTCCACAAGTCTGGTTCATCCTTGGGAGCAATTTCCAAACGCCTGAAGTTACCATGTTCATCTGTACAAACAATAGTACGCAAGTATAACACAATGGGACAACGCAGCCGTCATACCGCTCAGGAAGGAGACAAGTTCTATCTCCTAAAGCTGAATGTACTTTGGTGCGTAAAGTGCAAATCAATCCCAGAACAACAGCAAAAGATCTTGTGAAGATGCTGGAGGAAACAGGTACAAAAGTATCTGTTTCCACAGTAAAACGAGTCCTATATCGACATAACCTGAAAAACCGCTCAGCGAGGAAGAAACCACTGCTCCAAAACCATAAAAAAGCCAGACTACGGTTTGCAACTGCACATGGGGACAAAGATCATACTTTTTGGAGAAATGTCCTCTGGTCTGATGAAACAAAAATAGAACTGTTTGGCCATAATGACCATCGTTATGTATGGAGGGAAAAGGGGGAGGCTTGCAAGCTGAAGAACACCATCCCAACCGCTAATCACAGGGGTGGCAGCATCATGTTGTGGGGGTGCTTTGCCCCAGGAGGGACTGGTGCACTTCACAAAATAGATGGCTTCACGAGGAAGGAAAATTATGTGGATATATTTAAGCAACATCTCAAGACATCAGTCAGGAAGTTAAATCTTGGTTGCAAATGGGTCTTCCAAATGAACAATGACCCCAAGCATACTTCCAAAGTTGTGGCAAAATGGCTTAAGTACAACAAAGTCAAGGTATTGGAGTGGCCATCACAAAGCCCTTACCTCAGTCCTATAGAAAATTTGTGGGCAGAACTGAAAAAGCGTGTGTGAGCAAAGAGGCCTACAAACCTGACACAGTTACACCAGCTCTGTCAGGAGGAATGGGCCAAAATTCACCCAACTTATTGTGGGAAGCTTGTGGAAGGCTACCCGAAACGTTTGACCCAAGTTTTAAACCATTTTATAAATAATAATTTCTACTATTATTCTGACATTTCACATTCTTAAAATAAAGTGGTGATCCTAACTGACCTAAGACAGGGAATTCATACTAAGATTAAATGTCAGGAATTGTGAAAAACTGAGTTTAAATGTATTTGGCTAAGGTGTATGTAAACCTCCGACTTAAACTGTATATATTTGTGTGTATTATCTGTAGGTGTTATATTTATTATCTAATGTAGAGTTTGCGTGATTCTCTCACCCAGGTTCATTTTGGTGTTTGGCTGTCTGGTCCTGTCAGTGTTCTCCACAATCCCTGCCCATCAAGACCTGTCCAACCACTGTCTGCTCATCCTGGTGAGTGTAAGGATATACTGCCACTTGTCTTACTGTCCTTGTGTGTGCATGTGGATGTCTCTCTGTTTCTCAGTGGATCAGATCTGTAGGATAATAAACACTATTCTATGCGGAACTCTGTTTTCAATACAACACTTATTGAATCAGTGTCAGAGTCCAGCAGAGTTCCCAAGCAGCATGAGTGCCTTATGCCACTACATTTTCCCTCAAGGCTGCTGGATGTATAAGTAAGAAGTACAGTTGAAGTCGAAGTTTACATACACTTAGGTTTGAGTCATTAAAACTCATTTTTCAACCACTCCACAAATTTCTTGTTAACAAACTATAGTTTGGCAAGTCGGTTAGGACATCTACTTTGTACATGACACAAGTCATTTTTCCAACAATTGTTTACAGACAGATTATTTCACTTATAATTCACTGTATCACAATTCCAGTGGGTCAGAAGTTTACATACACTAAGTTGACTGTGCCTTTAAACAACTTGGAAAATTCCAGAAAATGATGTCATGGCATTAGAAGCTTCTGATAGGCTAACTGACATCATTTGAGTCAATTGGAGGTGTACCTGTGGATGTATTTCAAGGCCAAAACAATAGTACGCGAGTATAAACACAATGGGACCACGCAGCTGTCATACCGCTCAGGAAGGAGACGAGTTCTGTATCCTAGAGATTAACGTACTTTGGTACGAAAAGTGCAAATCAATCCCAGAACTACAGCTAAAATACCCTGTGAAGATGCTGGAGGAAACGGGTACAAAAGTATCTATATCCACAGTAAAACGAGTCCTATATCGATATAACCTGAAAGGCTGCTCAGCAAGGAAGAAGCCACTGCTCCAAAACCGCCATTAAAAAGCAATAGTACGGTTTGCAACTGCACGTGGGGACAAACATCGTGATTTTGGAGAAATGTCCTCTGGTCTGCTGAAACAAAAATAGAACTGTTTGGCCATAATGACCATCGTTATGTTTGGAGGAAAAAGGGGGAGGCTTGCAAGCTGAAGAACACCACCCCAACCGTGATGCACGGGGGTGGCAGCATCATGTTGTTGGGGTGCTTTGCTGCAGGAGGGACTAGTGCACTTCACAAAATATGAGGAAGGAAAATGATGGAAGGAAAATTATGTGGATATATTTAAGCGACTTCTCAAAACATCAGTCAGGCCGTTAAAGCTTGGTTGCAAATGGGTCTTCCAAATGGACAATGATCCCAAGCATACTTCCAAAGTTGTGGTAAAATGGCTTAAGGACAACAAAGTCAAGGTATTGGAGTGGCCATCACAAAGCCCTGACCTCAATCCTATAGAAAATGTGTGGCCTGAACTGAAAAAGCGTGTGCGAGCAAAGAGGCCTAGAAACCTGATTCAGTTACACCAGCTCTGTCAGGAGGAATGGGCCAAAATTCACTCAACTTATTGTAAGAAGCTTGTGGAAGGATACCTGAAAAGTTTTACCCAAGTTAAACAATTTAAAGTCAACGCTACCAAATACTAATTGAGTGTATGTAAACCTCCTACCCACTGGGAATGTGATGAAAGAAATAAAAGCTGAAATAAATCATTCCCCCTACTATTATTCTGACATTTCACATTCCTAAAATAAAGTGGTGATCCTAACTGACCTAAGACATGGCATTTTTACTAGGATTAAATGTCAGGAATTGTGAAAAACTGGTTTTTAAATGTATTTAGATAAGGTGTATGTTTTCTTCCAACTTCAACTGTAAGTAAGCCTTGTCCTAGCCAAATTGGCCCATAGGGGCAGGACTCTATCTCCTGTGTCAGAGTGAGGCTTGATGTAGAAGTACATCCCCTGGACATGACGCTAGGACATATACAGTACATATACACACAGCATATTTCAGTGTCAACTGTTCCCGTGTCTATACTGGTCCACACCTTTCAGTGTTAAATTAACACACTGCTTGATGTAAAGCCTAATTTGCATATTTCCCAGTATGCCTTGCCTTTGGAGTGAATTGTTACGACCCATGACTGTATTTTTTAGTGTCAGAGACATGGTTGTTGCATTCATTTATTTTCAGTTCTGTGGCCTTCACCAAGTGAGAACGAAGTGAATAAATGTTTTCACTAAAATTAAATTAAGACAATATGTATTTCATAATGCCTTATTTTGAGGGCCTTGTTTTACCCTAATATATTGGCCTGAAACTCATGGTTTATGGGCCACATCAGGCCTGCAAGTCACATTATGCTGGCTTGCAAAGGTATGTGTAATTCCTATTGGAATCCAGCCAGAGTGGGAATATCCAACATTTAGATTGCTCATTCACCAACAACCTGCATTCAGAATGACTCCCAGGGTTGAGAAGACTAAGGTATGAGAATACCTAAAGCATCTAAACTCAGTGCTGTAAAGTACTTAAGTTAAAATTTTATTTTACTTCATTCACTACATTCCTAAAGAAAATAATGTACTTTTTTCTCCATAAATTTTTTCTGACACCCAAAAGTACTCATTACACTTGGAATGCATAGCAGGACAGGAAAATGGTCAAAGGAACACACTTACCAAGAGAACATCCCTGGACATCCCTACTGCCTCTGATCTGGAGGACTCACTGAACACAAATGCTTCGTTAGTACATTTTGTGTTGGAGTGTTATATTTTTGCAATTTCACTTACTTTTCATACTTAAGTATATTTAAAACCAAATACTTTTAGACATTTACTCAAGTAGTATTTTACTGGGTGACTTTTACTTAAGTCATTTTCTATTAAGGTAGCTTAACTTTTACTCAAGTACAACAATTGGGTACTTTATCCACCACTGTATAAACTGAAACAACCATTTCAGTAATGGGTGAAATAAGTTAAACTAACAGATTGGCTTAGTTTAGAATAATGTATGTTATTTATTTTTGGGTAGCATAAGATTAATTCATCAATTGATCAATGTACACGCAAAATAATAGACATTGAAACAAACTATTCAAAAACTCTACCTGGACTAGAGCATGCTGGGAAATATGATCATGATGTGTGTGGTTTTGGTTTAACTGGTTATTAACACAAACACTGGGGTTCTTTTACACCAATAAGTGTTAATGTCACACCTGAATCAACACAAAAAATGTTACACTGAAAAAGCAACGCTAGGTTACCCTGATCAATTTGCTGTGCATATATTTAAATGTGTGCATTTTCAGAAATTCATGGGTAGCTGACGTGTGTGCTGAGTGCTTGTGAAGATCCGTATCATGTTTTATCATACACCGCAATTAGAGCATCCCTACTGTCGGCTACGTTTGGCACTGATGGATTGCAATCATATGAATTACTCGGTCTGCCTCTAACTGCATCCCATAAGAACCAACAAAGCACATGCTGCGCAAAGTGTATGTATGTGTGCATGCGTGTGTGAACTGTACATGTGTGTGTTGCAATGAAACAATGTAGACTCATGACTCTGCATACTAATCTTCCTGATTGCTTTCTTGTTATTTCGCAGGACCACAGAAATTAAAACTCAACAATTATGGACATTCCATTTAATCTACTGCAGCTATACCGTATCAAGTTAGCAATCAGTGATGCTACAGATGTCGGATCTTAACTAGATCACTATTTTGTCGCAGATCATTTTCCTGTTGCCTCAGGAAATTCAAATGAGCCTCGTGATTCCTTGAAAATTAGCAGTGCTCGTTTTCTCCATTGGGATCAAGCCTGCTATCAAACTAATATTCTCTCTTGCTCATACGGTATACAGTAGGCCTAGGTCCTATTACTGCAACATTCAATTTGTACAAAAGTGTATCTGAAATGCAACCATACACATCCATAACCATCATTTTATCTAGCTTAATAACACAAGATAGATATTGGTCTCTACTCCACTAGGCTATGACATACAAGTGTGAAGTGTTTCGAAATAACTGTCAAATTTGTGTTCAATCGTAGCCTGGGGTGATCTAGTGGTTAGGGCCCTTCTGGCACAAATAACTCAATCCCCCGATCAACTTGATTTAGTTGCACATTTCAAACATGTGACTCGTTTCAGGAAACTAGGCATGTGTCGCAAGTCACGACTTCACAGGAGAGGCATTTTTTCTTCTTCATCAAAATGCGTTGTTTGGCAGAAATGCCTTCTGGAACATTTGAACTTTCATGTGCCTTAATAACAAACTTTTTGTTAATACAAATAAAGCTGTTAAATGACGAGCCTATAAAAAAACAGGAACCTTCCCGCTAGCCATGTTTGGCTGAGATAATGAATGGGCTGGAGATGCCGAAGGGTGAGTTTCAGATTGGTCTGCAGTGTATAGTGATTGCTCAACTAAACGTTTTGAGATTATGCTGCGGGACATAGAGGTAATTTGTGGTTTAGTACGGTACCCTGTGTCACTACTTCATTGCTCCAGACAACCACAAGGGGGAGTTAAAGCACTGATTATGCTTTTGGGTCCCAAGGCGCTAATATGTCTCTAAATTATAATGAATGGGCGACATAAACCAAATTGAAACTGATAACTGATAACATAAAGCTGAGTGACTCAGTCATATAGCCTCGGCACCTACATAAAGCTGAGTGACTCAGTCATATAGCCTCGGCACCTACATAAAGCTTAGTGACTCAGTCATATAGCCTCGGCACCTACATAAAGCTGAGTGACTCAGTCATATAGCCTCGGCACCTACATAAAGCTGAGTGACTCAGTCATATAGCCTCGGCACCTACATAAAGCTGAGTGACTCAGTCATATAGCCTCGGCACCTACATAAAGCTTAGTGACTCACTAATTCATGGCTTTGGATCAAAATAAATAAGTACCAACATTCTTTCTGATAGTCTTTTAATAAGTACATGTTTTGGTTATCCTGACCTGGACACCATGTATAGTCTCTAAAAGGAAAAATATTACCACTGTCTCTTGCACATGTCATTTTCAATATGGATCCATAACGAATTAATATGGGAATAAAGATCACTGAATGACAGAAATATTATAGGCTAATGAAGTTAAACAAATAGTTGTTTAATAGAAAAAGTAATGGAAGAGGCAAGTGAAAAAGGGAAAAGACGGCACTGCTCTGAGACAAGCATGGGGACTGGTCTTGATAAATCAATGAGATTTTTATTTTCACTGAATCTCCGTTTGGCTATTGGTTAGCCTACAATTAGGGTGTGGAAACTGTCACATTGTACAGCGCCATATTTTCCTAACGGAAACACTGAGGGTTTCGTTTCTCATTTTTCTTGGAATAGAAACACCATAATATTAATCAAATTAATTAAGCTACATTTAAAATCAATCCAATATACTATGTTCTTACAAAAATGTTTTTAATTCTCTAGGTACAGCTAATATTACAAAAAGTCAAATGCTTCTCAAAGATGCCCTCTGGGGGTCAAACTAGCACTAACTAGCATTAATGGCAACAATGTCTGACAATTAAATAACGTGCCATAGAATTCTGCGGTAGCCCGCAAGGTGTGCTGCAGTATGATGCAACTTTTACAGGAAGAACCACTGTAGCATCTTCTGTCTATAAAATGAGCTGCTCGTTATGTGGAGATAATCCTTTTATGTGTAGATAATCCTACAGAATTTTTTTTTCGTTTTTTTCTTTAGCCAAGGAGAACTGCAAATGTGTTCCTAATGCTCCCAATAACATTGCTGCCCTGAATTTATCAAGCGCTATCGACAAAGGTCAGTGGGAAAACGTTGTGATGAACTACTTTCAGGAGGACAATTGTACCATGCTGACTCTCTCTGACTCTGAAAATTAACCAGACAATGAGGAAATCCCTGATTTAGGTTTTAAAAATGTTGTAAATGAAAAATACATTGTAGAGTCTTCTCATGACAGTGATGGGGAAGAAACAGCGATCCACAGTGTTATTGTCACGGAAGAAGTTCACCGAGTTCTGAAATCAGTAGAATATACGGTAGAAGCAAAGTATGTTAAGGAGATGAAAAGAGAACACAGAAGGCTGTTGTATGAAACACCTGTCTCCGGATTACATCTTCAAACTAAGGGCAACCATAGCATCCGTGACAGAAAGGGAGAAAGATTTGATGATTCTTATGGCATTGCTCACGGTCAGTGTAAACCAGAGTGACTTGACACAACGGGCCAAGCAAGCTGTACAAACAAAACGGAAACCACATAGGACGTCTTATTTAATGAAAAGGGTTGCAGTCTGCCGTGAAGCATTCATCCAGGTAAACAGGTAAGAGTCTAGCTACAGTTTCAGATATTATACGTTTCTAATTTTGTCTGAATTTTTTTTCATTGCAATTTAGAGCTTATTGTTACCTAGCTAGCTGGCATTAGGTGGCTGGCTCGCTAGTTAACATTAAGTGTATGATCTGTGTAGTAATATTATCTCAGAAATCCATTTTATTATTATAAATGTTATAGCCTAATGTTAGCATTGAACCTATTTGGTTAACTTTAACTAGCTATGACAATCGGTTTGTATTGCTAGTACTCTAAAGATTGGGTTTATGGTTTATTGTTTAGCTAGCTGCACCAAAGTCAATGGCAGGACAGAAACAGGCTCTCTGAATATAGATTCCCTTGTTCATGCTTGGTTCGGATGGACCAGATCATCACTGGGGGCGGGTTCCCAGTCATCAGCACTATCTGCAGTGCCTCTATGGACATTCACATGACTGTCTCCTAACACACATGCCATACGTTTGCTCAGCCACTTTACCCCTGATTGTGTGCATATAACTACCTCATCACAAGTATCACTTATATTGTTGTTGTACACACTGTATATTATTTTGTTCTTTCTCTACTAGCATTGATACTTGTTACTTTTTTCTTTATATTGGCATTATTTTTGATATTGCTACTATGCAAGTAACCATTTAGCTGTACTCTACACATTCTGCAGAGACCTATCCACTTAGCAAGATGTGGCTGGGGGTTATAGCCTTTCTTTCACATGACCCATCAATTTAGACAGGTGTGTCTGGGTAAATTCCATCTAATATTTAGAAAATAGTTTATCTGGAATGTTTCCTTATTGTAAGATACTACATTTAGTCTTAATCTTTACCACACTACATGACTTCACATGTGAATCCTTAAAGAGATGGGTGGGGTTTGGAGGGTGTGAACAATGCTGAATGGGTGCAGACAAAAGACCTCTCCAGTAATTGTACCAAAAATATTCTATGGCCATTTTCTCAAAGTGGGGTTACAAGTTCAAAGCAGAATTACTTTCCCATTGTTCCTCAAATGCAATGTATTATATACCATTTTGTAGCTCTGAGTCTCTACTTTTATCCAATGTAAAAAACACAATTTCACTTAAAAAAATGTTTGTGTGAATTTTACCCCCCAATTTCGTGGTATCCAATTGTTTAGTAGCTACTATCTTGTCTCATCGCTACAAGCCCGTACGGGCTCGATAGAGACGAAGGTTGAAAGTCATGCATCCTCCGATACACAACCCAACCAAGCCGCACTGCTTCTTAACACAGCGCCATCCAACCCGGAAGCCAGCCGCACCAATGTGTCGGAGGAAACACCGTGCACCTGGCAACCTTGGTTAGCGCGCACTGCGCCCGGCCCGCCACAGTGGCCCGCCACACTGGTGCGCGATGAGACAAGGATTTCCCTGCCGGCCAAACCCTCCATAACCCGGACGACACTAGGCCAATTGTGCGTCGCCCCACGGACCTCCCGGTCGCGGCCGGTTACGACAAAGCCTGGGCGCGAACCCAGAGTCTCTGATGGCAGAGCTGGCGCTGCTGTACAGCGCCCTTAACCACTGCGCCACCCGGGAGGCCCACAATTTCACATTTTAATACATAAGCCCGAATCAAGGCTGTTGGTCACACGGACATTTTAACCCCGATCTTGATAAGAAATTACTATACCAGACACTTTTGGATAACATAAATAGGAAACAAATAAAATAACAGTAGGTTACACCAACATTAGTTTTCATTCATACAAAGTGTTGGGTAAATTGCCACAGTAGATTTGTCATGGTACAAAATGCTTATCAAATAGATGCATCGCCTTTAGGGCTCCATTTTTGGCTGGCGTTAAGGTGGTGCTAGTGTCAAACGCACGTTAGTTTGCAATTTCGTCATGGAAAAAAAAACTAACACTGGCATTTTCCAGCCCTAACACCAGGTTCTGCATTTTACCTGTCTAACATCAGCACGCTTGCGATTAGATGGGAGGGGTGGAAAATATTTGAGGCATGTCCTTAAAACCTCTTAAGGATCGCACCCTTTTTAAAAACTTTTAGCCTAATATGACATTGTTTTGCGGAGTGGAACGGAAACCCGAGCAGACTGGGATGAAGTAACCAAGGTATTTTTTGACACAGGGGGGACATGGAGTGCAGGTCAGGAGAAGCTCTTGCAGGTTGCTGGAAACTAGGAGCGGAGGCTGAGGCTGGCGCGAGAGGTGTTGAGACAGGGTAAGCAGGCCGGAGGGGAATCCAGGGGAGTAGTAGAGTGGGGAATCCAGGGCAGAGTAGCAGGATGAGGAGATGTAGGACTGGAGACAGGAACCAGAGTCAGACCTGGCAGAACTGTAGAGGAGAGGAAAACAGGCACAACAGGATCTGAATAGTAACAAACAGCTAGAAATGTAGACTGACTGAGCAGAGATTACAATCTGGCAGCGTGGAAGTGGCAGGGCTGAGTATTTGTAGAGGTCTTGATTATGGAACAGGTTGCAGCTGGTGGATCTGCTCTGACCCCAGCACACCTGTCTCTGCCCACATAATCACACACACACACAGAGAGTGCGGGAGAGAGTACTGGGGGAGGGGTGGCAGGTCAAGGAGACACAGGATGAGCAGTAGAGGGCTTTGCAGGAGCAGATTTGACAGACATACCCAAATCTAACTGCCTGTAGCTCAGGACTTGAAGCAAGGATATGCATATTCTTGATACCATTTGAAAGGAAACACTTTGAAGTTTGTGGAAATGTGAAATTAATGTAGGAGAATATAACACATTAGATCTGGTAACAGATAATACAAAGGGGAAAAAAGTGTTTTTTTCTCTCATTATTTTCCCCATCATCTTTGAAATGCAAGAGAAAGGCCAAAATATAATATTCCAGGTTAGGTGCAATTTCAATTTTAGCATCAGTGTTTGTGCAAAGTATTAGACTGATTCAATTAACCATTGCATTTCTGTTCAAAATGTTGTATCAAGACTGCCCAAATGTGCCTAATTGGTTTATTAATACATGTTCAAGTGCATACTGTAACTGTGCACTCTCCTCAAACAATAGTATGGTATTATTTCACTGTAATAGCTACTGTAAATTGGACAGTGCAGTTAGATTTACATTTTTAGCTTTCTGCAAATATCAGATATGTCTATGTACTGGGACATTTTCTTGTTACTTAACACCTCAGGCTAATCACATTAGCCTACTTTAGCTCAATCTTCCTGTGGGGGTGGGGGGGTGGGGGTGACACCGATCCTGTAGAGCTTAAAAATCCAAAGTGCTCAGTTCAGGCAGCGCTGGTAGGGAAGACCAACCAAAAGCTGGTTTTAGCGGTAACGCAGTTGGTTATGGCATTCATTTTGACAGCGGAAACGCAGCCTATCCCATCATGACGCACACTGCCCATATGCGCATGGAACAAGATGTAAAAACCAAGTATAGCCTACCCTCATCTCAATGAAGTCTGTTTTCTTTTTGTCCTGCCAAATGTAATCAAGTAGCTCGTCAAGATCGTCGATAACGTGTTTGGCTCGTGAGACTGCTTGGAAATACATTTTATTTACCAAATCTTTATTCAAATATCAAGTTGGAAAGGAGCAAAACAGTGAGCTGATGTTCCCTTTTTATCTATGTATTATAGGCAGGCCTACGTTATTTTAGCTATGCTTTCATCGTGTGTAAAACCCCATCCATGATGTACAGTGGTTCCTCCTTTAAAAGTTGCGTGCTTACACCACAGGACTTAGAGGTATCCAGCGTCACGGCTTCATTGCTCCAGACCACCACAAGTGGGAGTTAGAGAACTCATTATGCATTTGGGTCCCAAGGTTTTTATATGACCCATCATATCGAGTGGTTCTAATGACGAATTTGACGTGAGCCACCGCTCCCTGGTGACTTTATTCAGCAAAGATGGCTGACAAAATGTAAATGTAAGTAGTTTTAACGTCATAACGAGTCAAGCAAAAAATGTACAATTGAAAGGAAAATGTTAGTTAATGTAGAGACAAATGATTGTGTGTATTTTTTTGTTTACGAATATTGCTATTTAGCAAGTTTTTTTCTGTCATATCCAATACCAGGTGTATCAAACTCCATTCTGTGAATAATGCTGTGTCTGCATGTATGTATTACAATTATACACTTCAACAGTGTTTACCACTCCTGCTCCTGGGACATCAATGATTACACATTGTAACTATGCAATAGACTAGAAACATGATTTAAGTAATGGCTGCTTTGTAATTCAGATATTCTCACAGATCCTAATGGAAAATGCCCCTTAGATATCCATTTAGAGTCCTCCAATCCTATAAATGTACAGTGGGGAGAACAAGTATTTGATACACTGCTGATTTTGCAGGTTTTCCTACTTACAAAGCATGTAGGGGTCTGTATTTTTTTATCATAGGTACACTTCAACTTTGAGAGACAGAATCTAAAACAAAAATCCAGAAAATCACATTGTATGATTTTTAAGTAATTAATTTGCATTTTATTGCATGACATAAGTATTTGATACATCAGAAAATCAGAACTTAATATTTGGTACAGAAACCTTTGTTTGCAATTACAGAGTTCATACGTTTCCTGTAGTTCTTGACCAGGTTTGCACACACTGCAGCAGGGATTTTGGCCCACTCCTCCATGCAGACCTTCTCCAGATCCTTCAGGTTTCGGGGCTGTCGCTGAGCAATACAGACTTTCAGCTCCCTCCAAAGATGTTCTATTGGGTTCAGGTCTGGAGACTGGCTAGGCCACTCCAGGACCTAGAGATGCTTCTTACAGAGCCACTCCTTATTTGCCCTGGCTGTGTGTTTTGGGTCGTTGTCATGCTGGAAGACCCAGCCACGACCCATCTTCAATGCTCTTACTGAGGGAAGGAGGTTGTTGGCCAAGATCTCGCAATACATGGCCCCATCCATGCTCCCCTCAATACGGTGCAGTCGTCCTGTCCCCTTTGCAGAAAAGCATCCCCAAAGAATAATGTTTCCACCTCCATGCTTCACGGTTGGGATGGTGTTCTTGGAGTTGTACTCATCCTTCTTCTTCCTCCAAACACGGCGAGTGGAGTTTAGAACAAAAAGCTCTATTTTTGTCTAATCAGACCGCATGACCTTCTCCCATTCCTCCTCTGGGATCATCCAGATGGTCATTGGCAAACTTCAGACGGGCCTGGACATGCGCTGGCTTGAGCAGGGGGACCTTGCGTGTGCTGCAGGATTTTAATCCATGACGGCGTAGTGTGTTACTAATGTTTTTCTTTGAGACTGTGGTCCCAGCTCTCTTCAGGTCATTGACCAGGTCCTGCCGTGTAGTTTTGGGCTGATCCCTCACCTTCCTCATGATCATTGATGCCCCACGAGGTGAGATCTTTCATGGAGCCCCAGACCGAGGGTGATTGACCGTCATCTTGAACTTCTTCCATTTTCTAATAATTGCGCCAACAGTTGTTGCCTTCTCACCAAGCTGCTTGCCAATTGTCCTGTAGCCCTTCCCAGCCTTGTGCAGGTCTACAATTTTATCCCTGATGTCCTTACACAGCTCTCTGGTCTTGGCCATTGTGGAGAGGTTGGAGTCTGTTTGATTGAGTGTGTGGACAGGTGTCTTTCATACAGTTAACGAGTTCAAACAGGTGCAGTTAATACAGGTAATGAGTGGAGAACAATGTCCTGTTAAAAATAGTGTAGGTCTTATTTATTTAACCTCTCTAGGGTATGTGGCCAACATCCAGTGAGATACAACTATTTTACATAGGTTTAAAGATTAACTTCTTGTGAATCCAACCAAGGTGTCAGATTTTAAAAAATGCTTTACGGCAAAAGCATACCTTACGATTATTTGAGAACATAACCCAGCAAACAAATCATTACAAACAGTAACCAGCCAAGTCAGAAATCTGTCCTGTTGTCCTGTTGTCAAATCAGCATCTGAAGAACACCATACCTACTGTGAAGCATGGGGGTGGAAACATCATGCTTTGGGGCTGTTTTTCTGCAAAGGGACCAGGACGACTGATCCGTGTAAAGGAAAGAATGAATTACGGCCATGTATCGTGAGATTTTGAGTGAAAAC
This sequence comes from Oncorhynchus clarkii lewisi, assembly GCF_045791955.1. Classification (NCBI taxonomy): domain Eukaryota; kingdom Metazoa; phylum Chordata; class Actinopteri; order Salmoniformes; family Salmonidae; genus Oncorhynchus; species Oncorhynchus clarkii. The sequence continues at coordinate 10,996,941 of NC_092169.1, forward strand.
CTCATTCCATCAGCATTGAAGATGTAACGTGGCTGCGTCTTTTAGCATGACAATGTTCCCAAACACACCGCCCGGGCAACGAAGGAGTGGCTTCGTAAGAAGCATTTCAAGGTCCTGGAGTGGCCTATCCAGTCTCCAGATTTTAACCCCATAGAAAATCTTTGGAGGGAGTTGAAAGTCCGTGTTGCCCAGCAACAGCTCCAAAACATCACTGCTCTAGAGGAGATCTGCATGGAGGAATGGGCCAAAATACCAGCAACAGTGTGTGAAAACCTTGTCAAGACTTACAGAAAACGTTTGACCTCTGTCATTGCCAACAAAGGGTATACAACAAAGTATTGAGATAAACTTTTGTTATTGACCAAATACTTATTTTCCACCATAATTTGCAAATAAATTCATTAAAAATCCTACAATGTGATTTTCTGGATTTTTTTTCTCATTTTGTCTGTCATAGTTGAAGTGTAGCTATGATGAAAATTACAGGCCTCTCTCATCTTTTTAAGTGGGAGAACTTGCACAATTGGTGGCTGACTAAATACTTTTTTGCCCCACTATAAATCAATGAGATTTTTATTTTCACTTAATCTCCATTTGGGTACTGGTAAATTAGGATGCAGAAATGTTATGCTCTTAGTGTAACCTTAAGTAATTAGGCAAGTCAGTTAAAAACAAATTCTTATTTTTCAAGTACAGCCTACTCCTTCCTCGTGCCCTGCAAGGATTCTTTAGCTAAACAGCCCAGTACTGTACTGCCGACCATCACGTTGTACAGCTCCATATTTTCCGTTCCAGCAAGTGCCAATCAAAATTATGGACGCAACTACTCATTCCAGGATTTTTCTAAATGTTTACTATTTTCTACATTATAGATTAATAGTGAAGACATCACAACTATGAAATAACACATATGGAATCAGTTAAGAACAAATTCTTATTTACAAGGACAGCCTACTCCTTCCTCCCCAATGGGAATTAGAACCCCACTCTCCCACGTACCCCGCATTCTGTAGTACAGACATGACCTGCTCCCTTATGTAAGGAATTAGGCACTTCCCCATGTTTACTAAAGTATGTATTGTAGACTGCACAGTAGCCTAATAAACAAATAAACAAAAAAAAATAAAAATAAATACTCTTTCAAAATGCAGATGTTGATTTAGTTATGGATCCATAACGAATTACTATGGGAATAAATATAACTGATTTACAGAAATATTGGAACAAAGTTGTCTAATGAAGGCAAACAATTTAGAATCCTCCAATCCTGTAGCCTACTCCCGACCGTCACTTTGTACAGTGCCATATATTCAATTCCATCCTAACGGAAACCCTGAGGGTTTCATTTTTCATGGAATAGAAACACCATACTATTACTCAAATTAATTAAACAAGTACCAGTCAAAAGTTTGGACACACCTACTCATTCCAGGAATTTTCTTTATTTTTACTATTTTCTACATTTGTAGAACAATAGTGAAGTCAACACAACTATGAAACAACACCGGTCTCCCGCATGCCCTTTATTCTGTAGTACAGACATCGCCTGATCTCCCTTATGTAAGGAATTAGGCACTTTCCCATGTTTACTACAGTATGTATTGGTGACTGCACAGTAGCCTAAAAAACAAATAAATACATTTTGTTAATAAAATAATGATAAAAAATACTCTTTCAAAATGCAGATGTTGATTTAGTTATGGATCCATAACGAATTACTATGCGAATAAATATCACTGATTTACAGTGATTGGAACAAAGTTGTCTAATGAAGGCAAACAATTTAGAATACTCCAATCCTGTAGCCTACTCCCGACCATCACATTGTACACCGCCATATTTTCCATTCCACCCTAACGAAACCCTGAGGGTTTCTTTTTTCGTTTTTCTCTGAATAGAAACACCATAATATAATTCAAATTAATTAAGCCAAATTTCTTAAAATCAATCCCATATACTATGTTATTACAAAAAAGGCTTTAAATTCTCTGGTAATGCCAATACGGCATAATATCAAATGCTTCTCAAAGATGCCCTCTGGTGGTCAAACTAGCAATAGTAACAGAACAAATGTCTGACAATTAAATGACGTGCCACAGAATGCCGCAGTATGACTCCACTTTTAAAGGAGGAACCACTGTAGGCTACATGTGTCCATGTCCATTATGAAACAAGAGATGAGAACCTTGGTAAATGCTGGTGAACCTAGTATTTGGACTGAATTTCTTTTAAACAAGCCCTCCGTATACTACCCTTACTCTAGGCCTACTATAATGAAGGCTGGTTCAACAGCACGCTCTTTATATTGGATCCTTGTCCAGGTACTGTGAAAAGTTTGGATGTGCATAATACCCTCCATAGTCTGTTTAAAAATAGATATTTTATGCCCACGGGAAGCAGTTACGGTACCTGTAAGTGTATTTAGACATAGCCTATTTAAAACAATTTGTTGTTTCCTTTTGTTTAGAATTTGATTAGAATTATTTGCTCTCTGTCTTTAGGCCGTATCAATAATGAATTTAATATTGTCCATGCTCTCACATAAGGCAATTTACAGTAGGCCTAACCCCTATATCAGTGCTAATGCTATGTATATATTTCAGTATTGAAGCCATGAAATTACTTAGAACAATGTGGAGTGCAAACAGGTTCAAGTTAACATATTTAGCAAAGATGGGATAGGTTTACATTTTTTTTCTGTAAACCGGAATTGGAGTTGATTCGAAGGCAATACATAAAATACCATAAATACATACTTGAAGCAACCATGTATTTAGCCATGGAGCACATTCTCATTGGCCAGTGAGGGGCCAACCCACGACACACCCACAATTTGTTTATTCATCAATATAAATAAATAATAACTAGATAAAAAAATTGGGGTTGCCTGTTTTGCATTTTATTTTGGCATTAATACAGTGCCTTGCGAAAGTATTCGGCCCCCTTGAACTTTGCGACCTTTTGCCACATTTCAGGCTTCAAACATAAAGATATAAAACTGTATTTTTTTGTGAAGAATCAACAACAAGTGGGACACAATCATGAAGTGGAACGACATTTATTGGATATTTCAAACTTTTTTAACAAATCAAAAACTGAAAAATTGGGCGTGCAAAATTATTCAGCCCCCTTAAGTTAATACTTTGTAGCGCCACCTTTTGCTGCGATTACAGCTGTAAGTTGCTTGGGGTATGTCTCTATCAGTTTTGCACATCGAGAGACTGACATTTTTTCCCATTCCTCCTTGCAAAACAGCTCGAGCTCAGTGAGGTTGGATGGAGAGCATTTGTGAACAGCAGTTTTCAGTTCTTTCCACAGATTCTCGATTGGATTCAGGTCTGGACTTTGACTTGGCCATTCTAACACCTGGATATGTTTATTTTTGAACCATTCCATTGTAGATTTTGCTTTATGTTTTGGATCATTGTCTTGTTGGAAGACAAATCTCCGTCCCAGTCTCAGGTCTTTTGCAGACTCCATCAGGTTTTCTTCCAGAATGGTCCTGTATTTGGCTCCATCCATCTTCCCATCAATTTTAACCATCTTCCCTGTCCCTGCTGAAGAAAAGCAGGCCCAAACCATGATGCTGCCACCACCATGTTTGACAGTGGGGATGGTGTGTTCAGCTGTGTTGCTTTTACGCCAAACATAACGTTTTGCATTGTTGCCAAAAAGTTCAATTTTGGTTTCATCTGACCAGAGCACCTTCTTCCACATGTTTGGTGTGTCTCCCAGGTGGCTTGTGGCGAACTTTAAACGACACTTTTTATGGATATCTTTAAGAAATGTCTTTCTTCTTGCCACTCTTCCATAAAGGCCAGATTTGTGCAATATACGACTGATTGTTGTCCTATGGACAGAGTCTCCCACCTCAGCTGTAGATCTCTGCAGTTCATCCAGAGTGATCATGGGCCTCTTGGCTGCATCTCTGATCAGTATTTTCCTTGAATGAGCTGAAAGTTTAGAGGGACGGCCAGGTCTTGGTAAATTTGCAGTGGTCTGATACTCCTTCCATTTCAATATTATCGCTTGCACAGTGCTCCTTGGGATGTTTAAAGCTTGGGAAATCTTTTTGTATCCAAATCCGGCTTTAAACTTCTTCACAACAGTATCTCGGACCTGCCTGGTGTGTTCCTTGTTCTTCATGATGCTCTCTGCGCTTTTAACGGACCTCTGAGACTATCACAGTGCAGGTGCATTTATACGGAGACTTGATTACACACAGGTGGATTGTATTTATCATCATTAGTCATTTAGGTCAACATTGGATCATTCAGAGATCCTCACTGAACTTCTGGAGAGAGTTTGCTGCACTGAAAGTAAAGGGGCTGAATAATTTTGCACGCCCAATTTTTCAGTTTTTGATTTGTTAAAAAAGTTTGAAATATCCAATAAATGTCATTCCACTTCATGATTGTGTCCCACTTGTTGTTGATTCTTCACAAAAAAATACAGTTTTAAATCTTTATGTTTGAAGCCTGAAATGTGGCAAAAGGTCGCAAAGTTCAAGGGGGCCGAATACTTTCGCAAGGCACTGTATGTGTCACATATCAGTTTGCAAAAAATTTAATGAAATCATTGAGATAATAAAACCACATACAAACATGGTCTCTTTTTTGCTTTCTTGAGTAAGGCAGCTCAAAAATGCAGGTGTTTCAGCCTAGTTCAGTGCTTTCTGTGGTGGTGGGGAAGCCAGCAGAAAATAGTGCTATATGTTCTGGTAGGTGCTGGTAATGTTCTCTAGTTGCTCCGTGATATGCTCTGTCACTCATGGGGACACAACGTCACTACCAAATCTAAGGGTAGAGCTCGAAAATTCAAGCCCCTTGGATGCTGCCATAGAGTTACATTAGAAGTACCCATCCAAGAAGGCTCGAGGTCATTGGCCACAGATAAAATTATGTCAAATCACGTTATATCTACAGTAGCTTTGATTTCAAAATCTTAGCTAGCAGTCATCATCATGAATCAAGTCGATAATCTACTGGCAAATCCTTTTTAATCCTTGTCATATGAAGATAAATAATGAAGAAAAATTATAGATAAAATGTATCAGTGCTCATCGGCCACTGGACATAAACATTACACAACAAGTTGGAAATTGCAAATTCAGCAATGAGTGGTTTGTAAGGAATCAGTGGCTAACTGCAAGCATTGCAAAGCAATCACTAGCCTGCTACTCAGTGGAGTGGCTGTATGGGCCAAAGTCTGGGTTTAAGGGTCTCTTTTCTAAGCTTAAAATGAAAACATTCAACTTTGGTCATGCTGTAAATCCAGCTTCAGTGAGTTCAAGACTCAGGAGAACTGGGAACTCAGGAGAAAACGAGCTCCGACTGGGAAAATACGCTTTGAACGGTCATCCAACTCAGAATTGTAAGTCATAATGATGTCATCATAACTTAACTTAGTTTTTTTCAGAGTTCCCAGTTGTCTTGAAAGCACCATAAATCCAGAGAATGCCAGACTTTTGATGACAAAATTTGCCCACAAAGGACCACCACGCCACCTTCCTGTTCAAGTGGGTACAGCACAACAAGGTCAGTCCAAAAATGTTTGTATGTTGCTGCATACATTATGTAATATGCCAGGTAGATATGCATACTGTAGCTAAGAAAGTAACACTAAGTGTATGTTGTGTAATAAGCTGTTAATAGCCCATGTGCCTCACCCTAATTATTGTGTCTATTTTCCCCTCTTAATTTCGCCTACTGTTCTGACTTGGTGGTGCACATGTAGCCTATGACCTGTTTTAGAGAAATGTAATCATCGAATATTTCATTGTCTGCTTATGTGGCTCCTTTATTTATCCTACGGTTCTGAATTGGTGTACAGGGAGAACACTGTAAGAACGGCCCACGCTCTGAATTCTGTCACCGTACATTTCAAAAGTGCTGAACAAATAGTTATATTGACTACGTCCGTCCTAGCTCGCTCATTAATGTCTTAATCAAAATGACGGATTGCCTCTTATCTTGATTGTCTCTTATTGCCTCTTATCTACTTGTCGTTCCCTTATGCCATTTTTTGTACATCTCAATTGTCAGTAGAATAGTAGAATACATCCCCTTAAGCCTCCCCTTAATCTTAGCTAGCTAGATAACGTTATAGTTATTGTAGTGGTCTGAGTGTAGCTGGTGCAGAGCTGTCAGGTGCAGGACAGCAGAGATGAGTAACACAAGTAACTTTACTCCAATTTTCCAATAACATGTCGTAATACCGAGCCCACAATAACAGACCGAACATACATAAAACAATCACGCACTGAAGGCCCCTCGCCCTCGACTCGAGTTCAGTATAGCCCGAACAGGATACGCCGGGGCCCCCACAATGTCCAGAGAGGGTGGAGGAACAGGTTTCGAGAGGGTGGAGGGGCAGGTTTCGGGTCGAGAGCCAGACCCGGTCCGCCGGTGTGAACACCGGGGCCTCACTGTGTTGGAGGTCGGCGCTCGCATTCTGACGCCTCACGACCCTTTGCAGGTGCACATGAGCAGCGTCCCAGGTCTCCCCCAAGTGCTTAAACCACTCGCCACCGCAGGAGCCTCGATCTGGCTCTGATGCCAAGGTGCCAGAACCGGCTGATACCCAAGTACGCACTGGAAGGGGGAGAGGTTAGTGGAGGAGTGGCGGAGCGAGTTTTGGGCCATCTCTACCCAAGGGATGAACGCCGCCCACTCCCCCGGCCAGGCCTGGCAATAAGACCGCAGAAACCTACCCACATCCTGGTTTACTCTCCTCTGTGTCATACATCTGGGGCAGTGCGTCTGCCTTAGCGATCTGGGAACCTGGTCTGTAGGACAGGGTAAAAACAAAACGAGTAAAGAACATGGCCCACCTTGCCTGGCGAGGGTTCAGTCTCCTCGCCGCCCGGATGTACTCCAGATCGCGGTGGTTCAGATGAGATGTTTAGCCCCCTCAAGCCAAGGTCTCCACGCCTTCAGAGCCTTGACAACAGCCAACAGCTCCCTGTCCCCCACATCATAGTTTCACTCCGCCGGACTGAGCTTCTTCGAAAAGAAAGCACGGGGGCGAAGCTTTGGTGACGTACCCGAGCGCTGAGAAAGCACGGCTCCTATCCCAGCCTCGGACGCGTCCACCTCCACTATGAACGCCAAAGAGGGATCCGGATGAGCCAGCATGGGAGCCGAGGTAAACAGAGCCCTCAGGTGACCAAAAGCCCTGTTCTCCTCAGCCGAACACCGCAGACGCACTGGTCCCCCCTTCAGCAGTGAGGTAATGGGAGACGCTACCTGACCAAAGCCCCGGATAAACCTCCGGTAGTAGTTGGCAAACCCTAGAAACCACTGCACTTCCTTTACCGTGGTGGGAGTCGGCCAATTACGCACGGCTGAAATGCGGTCACTCTCCATCTCCACCCCTGAAGTGGAAATACTGTACCCCAGGAAGGAGACGGACTATTGGAAGAACAGACATTTCTCAGCCTTGACGTACAGCTCAACCTCCAACAGTCGACCAAGCATGCTCTGCGCATGTAGTAGGAGTATATCAGAATGTCGTTGATATACCCTGCCCATGCACGTCCCAGAAAATCTTGTCTACAAATGCCTGGAAGACTGATGGAGCATTCATCAACCCTTACGGCATGACGAGGTACACATAGTGCCCTGAGGTGGTACTAAATGCCATCTTCCACTCGTCCTCCTCCCGGATACGCACCAGGTTGTAAGCGCCTCTGAGATCCAATCTTGTGAAGAAGTGCGCCCTGTGCATTGACTCTATCGCACTGGCTATGAGAGGCAGCGGGTAGCTGTACCTCACAGGGATTTGGTTGATACCTTGACAGTCAATGCACGGGCGCAGACCTCCATCTCTTTTCTTCACAAAAAAGAGACTTAAGGAGGCAGGTGAAGTGGAGGGCCGAATGTACCCCTGCCCCAGGGATGCGGAGACATATGTTTCCATAGCCGCCGTCTCCTCCCGTGACAGGGGATACACGTGGCTCCTGGGAAGTGCTGCGTCTACCAGGAGATTTATCGCACAATCCCCCCGTCGATGGGGTGGTAATTGAGTCACCCTCTTCTACAGAAGGCGAGAGACAAATCGGTATATTCAGAGGGGATGCGCATGGTGGAGACCTGGTCTGGACTTTCCACCGTAGTAGCACCGGGAAACCCCTAAACACCTCCCCAAGCACTCTCGTGACCACCCCTTGAGAGCCCTCTGTTGCCACGAAATAGTGGGGTTATGACAGGCCAACCAGGGTAGGCCCAGCACCACGGGAAACACAGGAGAATCAATAAGGAAAAGACTAATTCTCTCCTTGTGACCCTCCTGCGTAACCATGCCCAGTGGCGTGGTGCCCTCCCTAATTATCCCTGACCCTAATGGTCGACTATCTAGCGCGTGCACAGGGTAAGGGCATATCCACAGGAACAATGGGGAGCCATAAACTATAGGCAAATGCTCTGTCAATAAAATTCACAGCTGCGACTGCATCTACGAGTGCCTTATGCTGGGAATGCGGGGAAATATTAGGAAAATGTATAAACAAAAACATGTGAGCAGCAGGGGGCTCTGAGTGAGCCTGGTGCCGACTCACCTGTGATGACACGAGAGTGTCCTGCCTGCTGCCTCAACTCCCAGATGAACCTCCCCAGCACCGACCAGCAGTGTGCCCTCTGCGGCCACAGATGGTACAGGAAATGACCCCTCCTCCGGTCGCCCTAAGCGCAGCACCTCCCAGCTCCATGGGTGTCGGAGCGGTGGTGCTGGGGGATGGAACTGACAGGCCCCGATCCGGACGTTCGCGAGTAACCAGCCGGATGGACAGGTCCACCAGCTGGTCAAACGTGAGAGTGGTGACCCTGCAGGCCAACTCCCGAATGGACGTCCTCGAGCAGACTGCACTGGTAGTGATCGATCAGGGCCCTGTCGTTCCATCCCGCGCTGGCGGCCAGGGTCCGGAAGTCTAAGGCGAACTCCTGTGCCCTCCTCGTCCCCTGCCTCAGGTGGAACAGACGTTCACCCGCCGCTGTACCCTCAGGCAGGTGGTTGAAAACTTTCGGGTGAACTCCGCGTAAAGGTCCAACACCGCTTCTCCTTCCCCCCTTTCAGAGTTGGTCCACTCCAGGGCTTTCCCTGAGAGACAGGAGACAAGGGTGGACACGCTCTCACGTCCCGAAGTAGAGTTCCAGCTGGAGTAGGAACCCCTGGCATCCGGCAGCAGTCCCATCATACTCCCTCGGGAGAGCGAGCCGAATCCCACTGGGACCGGGTGAAGGAGGGGTGAACAGTGGTGACTGTTGTAGTGGTGCCGGTGGAGGCTCTGGAAGAACTCCTCCTGTCTCCCATCGATCCATCGTCTGCAGCACACGATCCATGGTGGTGCCAAAACATTGCAACATGGTCGCATGATGCTGGACGTGCTCCTCGATCGTAAAAGGGGGGTTGTCTGCTCCCGCTGACTCCATTTTTCTGGTGCGTGATTCTGTAGTGGTCTGGGTGTAGCTGGTGTAGAACAGTCAGGCGCAGGACAGCAGAGATGAGTAACACAAGTAACTTTACTCAAATATTCCAATAACATGTCGTAATACTGAGCCCACAATAACGGACCGAACATACATAAAACAATCACTCACAAATACCATGGGGGAAAACAGAGGGTTAAATAATGAACAAGTAATTGGGGAATTGAAACCAGGTGTGTAAAACAAAGACAAAACAAATGGAAAATGAAAAGTGGATCGGCGATGGCTAGAAGGCCGGTGACGTCGACCACCGAATGCCGCCCGAACAAGGAGAGGGACCGACTTCAGCGGACGTCGTGACAGTTATAACGTTATAGTGCATTTAAAGTCAACCTGGTGACTTCAGAATGATGACGAAAGATGTTCCTACTAATTATAATTATTCCCAGACCTGACTGCCCTTAACCAACACAAAAACATCCTATGGCGTTCTGCATTAGCATCGAACAGCCCCCGTGATATGCAGCTGTTCAGGGAAGCTAGAAACCATTATACACAGGCAGTTAGAAAAGCCAAGGCTAGCTTTTTCAAGCAGAAATTTGCTTCCTGCAACACTAACTCAAAAAAGTTCTGGGACACTGTAAAGTCCATGGAGAATAAGAACACCTCCTCCCAGCTGCCCACTGCACTGAAGATAGGAAACACTGTCACCACTGATAAATCCACCATAATTGAGAATTTCAATAAGCATTTTTCTACGGCTGGCCATGCTTTCCACCTGGCTACTCCTACCCCGGTCAACAGCACTGCACACCCCACAGCAGCTCGCCCAAGCCTTCCCCATTTCTCCTTCTCCCAAATCCAGTCAGCTGATGTTCTGAAAGAGCTGCAAAATCTGGACCCCTACAAATCAGCCGGGCTAGACAATCTGGAGCCTTTCTTTCTAAAATTATCTGCCGAAATTGTTGCCACCCCTATTACTAGCCTGTTCAACCTCTCTTTCGTGTCGTCTGAGATTCCCAAAGATTGGAAACCAGCTGCGGTCATCCCCCTCTTCAAAGGGGGGGACACTCTTGACCCAAACTGCTACAGACCTATATCTATCCTACCATGCCTTTCTAAGGTCTTCGAAAGCCAAGTCAACAAACAGATTACCGACCATTTCGAATCTCACCATACCTTCTCTGCTATGCAATCTGGTTTCAGAGCTAGTCATGGGTGCACCTCAGCCACGCTCAAGGTCCTAAACGATATCTTAACCTCCATCGATAAGAAACATTACTGTGCAGCCGTATTCATTGATCTGGCCAAGGCTTTCGACTCTGTCAATCACCACATCCTCATCGGCAGACTCGACAGCCTTGGTTTCTCAAATGATTGCCTCGCCTGGTTCACCAACTACTTCTCTGATAGAGTTCAGTGTGTCAAATCGGAGGGTCTGCTGTCCGGACCTCTGGCAGTCTCTATGGGGGTGCCACGGGGTTCAATTCTTGGCCCGACTCTCTTCTCTGTATACATCAATGATGTCGCTCTTGCTGCTGGTGAGTCTCTGATCCACCTCTACGCAGACGACACCATTCTGTATACTTCTAGCCCTTCTTTGGACACTGTGTTAACAACCCTCCAGGCAAGCTTCAATGCCATACAACTCTCCTTCCGTGGCCTCCAATTGCTCTTAAATACAAGTAAAACTAAATGCATGCTCTTCAACCGATCGCTACCTGCACCTGCCCGCCTGTCCAACATCACTACTCTGGACGGCTCTGACTTAGAATACGGGGACAACTACAAATACTTAGGTGTCTAGTTAGACTGTAAACTCTCCTTCCAGACCCATATCAAACATCTCCAATACAAAGTTAAATCTAGAATTGGCTTCCTATTTCGCAACAAAGCATCCTTCACTCATGCTGCCAAACATACCCTTGTAAAACTGACCATCCTACCAATCCTCAACTTCGGCGATGTCATTTACAAAATAGCCTCCAATACCCTACTCAACAAATTGGATGCAGTCTATCACAGTGCAATCCGTTTTGTCACCAAAGCCCCATATACTACCCACCATTGCGACCTGTACGCTCTCGTTGGTTGGCCCTCGCTTCATACTCGTCGCCAAACCCACTGGCTCCATGTCATCTACAAGACCCTGCTAGGTAAAGTCCCCCCTTATCTCAGCTCGCTGGTCACCATAGCATCTCCCACCTGTAGCACACGCTCCAGCAGGTATATCTCTCTAGTCACCCCCAAAACCAATTATTTCTTTGGCCGCCTCTCCTTCCAGTTCTCTGCTGCCAATGACTGGAACGAACAACAAAAATCTCTGAAACTGGAAACACTTATCTCCCTCACTAGCTTTAAGCACCAACTGTCAGAGCAGCTCACAGATTACTGCACCTGTACATAGCCCACCTATAATTTAGCCCAAACAACTACCTCTTTCCCTACTGTATTTATTTTATTTATTTATTTATTTTGCTCCTTTGCACCCCATTATTTTTATTTCTACTTTGCACATTCTTACACTGCAAATCTACCATTCCAGTGTTTTATTTGCTATATTGTATTTACTTTGCCACCATGGCCTTTTTTTGCCTTTACCTCCCTTATCTCACCTCATTTGCTCACGTCGTATATAGACTTGTTTATACTGTATTATTGACTGTATGTTTGTTTTACTCTATGTGTAACTCTGTGTTGTTGTATGTGTCGAACTGCTTTGCTTTATTTTGGCAAGGTCGCACTTGTAAATGAGAACTTGTTCTCAACTTGCCTACCTGGTTAAAAGAGGTGAAATAAATACAAAAAATAAAAAATTGCCTCCTTATGAATGTCATAGTATTTCCAAGCCACTGTAATGCACTTTTGATGAAATCTTCATCAGCAATCATTGACAATGCATTGGGTAGAATGCTCAGTAGGCCATCAGTCCAAATTAACGTTAAAAACAATATTGTTATGAAACATGTAAGCCATGAATAAGGTCCTTGGATGTATTTCATCAAAGCCACTACACAGCACAACACAATCTAAACAATACATTAATTGCACTATATAACGGTGACAAACGGTGCTCACAAGCTGTTAGGGCCTACATAAAGCTGTCCTAACAGCAGAGTCCCAACAGCAGTCCCAACACCTTACCACTGCTATACCTGGCTATTAGCGGAGCCTTGTCTGGCAGCAAAACAGTTTATTCAGCCTCATTTACTGCCTTTAAAAAAACATAGCTGATATTTGCTAGCTAATGACAACATTGTCATCTGTCTAAAGTAAATTTGATGACATGATAATGCTGGCAAAGTTGTTTCCTACTAAATATTTGACTACTTTATCAATGTCATCATATTTCCAGAAACTATAGTGTAAGTTAGACTAAACAGTAGTTAGCCTCCGTCCAGAATGACTGGGCTTGAGAGGGCGGCTATAGAACGTTCATAACAATGTCATGGCACGACCAAGCCTATTAGTGGGTTATTTTCCTGGCTGCCAAAAAAGACAACTACTCTATCTAAACATGAATAGATTCTCAATTTCTATATGGTTCTAGAAACATGAAAACCTTTACTTTCATATCACATCAAAATACTTTCACAAATGCAAAATGTACACTTACTGTGCTCTGTTTTAACAGTAAAGATAGTAACCAAGAAAGTGTTGAACAAATCAAAATATATCTTATATTTGAGATTCTTCAAAGTAGCCACCCTTTGCCTTGAGGACAGCTTTGCACACTCTTGGTATTCTCTCAACCAGCTTCATGAGGTAGTCACCTGGAATGCATTTCAATTAACAGGTGTGCTTCGTTAAAAGTTAATTTGTGGAAATGTATTTCCTTCTTAATGCGCTTGAGCCAACCAGTTATGGTGTGACAAGGTAGGGTTGGTATGCAGAAGATAGCCCTATGTGGTAAAAGTCCATATTATGGCAAGAACAGCTCAAATAAGCAAAGAGAAATGACAGTCCATAATTACTTTAAGACATGAAGGTCAGTCAATACGGAACATTTTAATGACTGAAAGTTTCTTCAAGTGCAGTCAGAAAAACCATACAGCGCTATGATGAAACTGGCTCCCATGAGGACCGCCACAGGAAAGGAAGACCGAGAGTTACCTCTGCTGCAGAGGATAAGTTCATTAGAGTTACCAGCCTCAGAAATTACAGCCCAAATAATAATAATTTAAAAAATGCTTCACAGAGTTCAAGTAACAGACACATCTCAACATCAACTGTTCAGAGACTGCGTGAATCAGGCCTTCATCGTCAAATTGCTGCAAAGAAACAACTACTAAAGGAAACCAATAATAAGAAGAGACTTGCTTGGACCAAGAAACACAAGCAATGGACATGGGACTGGTGGAAATCTTTCCTATGGTCTGATGAGTCCAAATTTGAGGTTTTTGGTTCCAACTGCCATGTCTTTGTGAGACAAAGAGTAGGTGAACAGATGATCTCCACGTTTGTGAAGCGTGGAGGAGGACTTGTGATGTTGTGGGGGTGCTTTGCTGGTGACACTGTCAGTGATTTATTTAGAATTCAAGGCACACTTAACCAGCATGGCTACCACAGCATTCTGCAGTGATACTATCATTTGTTTTTCAACAGGACAATGACAAGGGATATTTGACCAAGAAGGAGTGCTGCATCAGATGACCTGGCCTCCACAATCACCCGACCTCAACCTAATTGAGATGGTTTGGGTGTCACGCCCTGGCCATAGAGAGGTTTTTATTCTCTATTTTGGTTAGGCCAGGGTGTGACTAAGGTGGGCATTCTAGTTTCTTTATTTCTATGTTGGTGTGGTTCCCAATCAGAGGCAGCTGTTTATCTTTGTCTCTGATTGGGGATCATTTATAAGTTCGTTTGGGTTTTGTGGGTAGTTATTTTCTATTTAGTGTCTGCACCTGAAAGAACTGTTTTTCGTTTTTTTCTCTTTGTTGTTTTGTTGGAGTGTTTATTGATTAATAAAACATCATGAACACTTACCATACTGCGTTTTGGTCCATGCATTCCGACAAGAGCCGTGACATTGGGATGAGTTGGACCACAGAGTGAAGGAAAAGCCAACAAGTGCTCAGCATATGTGGGAACTCCTTCAAGACTGTTGGAAAAGCATTCAAGGTGAAGCTGGTTGAGAGAATGCCAAGAGTGTGCAAAGCTGCCATCAAGGCAAAACTTGGCTATTTTGAAGAATCTCAAATATAACATATATTTAGATTTGTTTAACACTTTCTGTGGTCACTACATGATTCCATATGAGTTATTTTATAGTTTTTTTGTCTTCACTATTATTCTACAATGTAGAAAATAGTAAAAATAAAGAAAAACCCTTGAATGAGTAGGTGTGTCCAGACTTTTGACTGGTACTGTTTAATAAAACTGTTCATCTAAAATAAAAATGTAAATATAATGTCTACCCCATACAAATATTTAAATCTACATAATAATTCACACAAGATGAGGTGTAGCCTACATTGGCTACTTGAATTGACGCCCAGTGGACCTGCAGTCTAAGTTGCTGTAAACACTGCTAACTGCCCCCTGGCGGTGATTCTAAATATTCAATATTCATCCAAATCCTCCTGCTGCAGGATTATTCCGCGACAGATAGAGGGTCAAATGAAGATCTAACATCTGTATATTGATTATTGGATAACATTATTAATTGCTGGATTTTCTATTCAACTGTCTGGTATTTACAGCATATTGAGCTTTTGCCCCTTGCCTCTTGACTCTCAATAATGGGCTGCGACTGTGTGTGTGTGCTTGTGTGCGTGCGTGTCCTGTAGGAGTTTGTGATGATCGTGGTGTTTGGGCTGGAGTACATCATCAGGATATGGAGCGCAGGCTGCTGCTGTCGCTACAGGGGATGGCAGGGACGCCTCCGCTTTGCCAGGAAACCCTTCTGTGTCATAGGTAACTGTGTGTGTGTGTGTGTGTGTGTGCTGCACTGCAAAAATGCTATCACTCCACCGAGAGATGCAGCCTGATTGCTAGAAATAGACTTTGATTTCGACATTTGAAAATATCCTGATGTCGATATGGTACCTATGGTTCCTCGTGGTTCACAAAAAAAGAAAAACAGTTGCTCAACACTGGGCTCAAACTCATGATGCTCAGAGCCAAAGTGCACTGCTCAGACCACTGCTCTACGGCAGTTCACAATGCTCTAGCAAGTCGTGAGAATACTCGAGGATATTTGATGGAAACAGTGCTGGTTGGTTTGCGGAGCCATCCCCGAACCATAGCCCTTAGTTTAACCACTCAAAATTAATGCCTAAACTGTTAACCTTTGAGTTGTTTCTGTTTTAACCCTGTAATGCATTGAAAATAGACGTTCATCCATAATACGTTGAATTTCAAATGGAAGCTATGAGATCTTGTTGTTGAGAGATGATCATCAAGACTGTCAATATTCAAGGCTGACTTCTGATTGACAGATGGCGTACTTCAATACACAAACAGAGAAAACAGAAGCTGGCGTTGAGTTCTCATAAAATAAGGATAAATACAGTTTACAAGAACACAGATCACTGTCTGTTTCTTCTCCCAATAGAGAAGACTAAAACCAGCCACGGTTAGAGTTTCAGAATTTTAAATGTGTTTGCTGAAATGTGATAGATGTGAACTGGAGCGAAACACACTATCATCCCAGTGTACTGTAGGAGCAGTAGAGGTTTGTATGTTCTTCAGGACTATCTCCGTGGCCCTAAGGATGTGGGTTTGTGTGAACCCTCTTTACCCCTCGCATTATCCCTTTATCTATCCCTCATACTCTCTCTCCTTTCTTCTCTGATTGTGTGAAAGTGAATACTAGGTACATTAGATCCATGTGATGACTCCTCCAGTACACTGTGTCTATTTTCTTAACCAGTCTCAGAGCTCCAGATCAACACAGTTTGTGGCCCCGGGCCCCCCTCTACGCTCTCTGGTGTTGGGCTCCAGCATCCTGATGAGTGGGGGACATTTTCACAGAGCTGGAACGTGGAGATGTTACCCACAACTACCATACCATTTCAAATCCTTAACTCTCCAAAACTTATTTGGAACATGTTATAGTATCATGTGTATCTCTCATATGCACTGCACTACATTATCATTAGACTCTCATGAAAGTTTACAAGACTGTAAATACTACAAAAGTATTGAAGTTGGTTTTATCTCTTTCTGTCTCTTTCCAGACATAATTGTCCTCATAGCTTCCATTGCTGTGGTGTCCGCTGGTAGCCAAGGTAACATCTTTGCCACCTCAGCATTGCGTAGCCTTCGCTTCCTGCAGATCCTGCGGATGGTGCGTATGGACCGCAGAGGGGGCACTTGGAAACTACTGGGATCTGTAGTCTATGCACACAGTAAGGTACAACCAAATTTGTAGTCCAACAGTCTGGCCTAGATGGTCCTATGTACTCTGACCTTCTTAAAGAAAGAAAAGGATGTGCTCCCCCTCTACTGCCTGGTTCCTCTCATGTTCTTCCTAGTGAATCTTTCCTTGTCTCTGTCACTACAACTTGCTCTTTAGGGGTTTAGGACCTAGTGTCTATTAGGCTACACATCCAATGCAGTGAGATTTGATGTATTTGTTTGAGCATAATCTTTAATTTCCTATAGGAGTTGGTGACAGCCTGGTACATTGGGTTCCTGGTGCTCATCTTCTCTTCTTTCCTGGTCTACCTTGTGGAGAAGGAGTTCAACAAAGACTTTGCCACCTATGCCGATGCTCTGTGGTGGGGCACGGTGAGTCTACACACACGCGCAAACGCACACACACACAGACACACACACACACACACACACACACACACACACACACACACACACACACACACTCAATTTAGATTGATCAATATGTTTCAACGCAGCCCATACCAATATTCACAGGACGGATCTTTAATCAGCAGATACAAAAAAAAAAAAAACTAACCAGGACATCTCTGAAAGACAAAAAGAAAGAGTAGCTTTATATTCATTACTGGATTTGCCGACCAGTCTATAATATGACCTTAAGACACCTTAATGACACCGCTACAAGATCATGCTTGGCTGGTCTTCAAACACCTCCCAGGCGCTACTCTGCTAGACCTTATACAATGTCAACACAATTAATGAATGCCCACGGCTTCAGACGTGCTAACATGACCCAATCGATAAATGTAATTTCCAGTGTCTGTCAGGCGAGACTGGGGTTTTAGATGTGCAAGGGGAGACAGGGACTGGAAGAGAAAGGGGGTCACTGAAATATACAACACACACACACACACACAAGTGCAGTGTTATTCAATCCTGGTCCTCAAGAGCTCTATATACAGTGGGTTTTTCTATTCAGGAAGTACATTTCACTACCTGAATTGACTGAATTGAACATTTTAATTGACCCAAAATAATACAAACTGGCATTGTGGGAAAATCGTTGTGTGACCTCTGACCTCTGTGTGTGTGTGAACAGATCACCCTGACAACTATCGGTTATGGAGACAAGACTCCTCAGACATGGACAGGTCGTCTGATCTCAGCTGGCTTTGCTCTGATGGGAATCTCCTTCTTCGCCCTGCCTGCAGTGAGACACCCACACACCCACATGCGCACACATACACACACGCACAATTTGACGTTGATTGAACGTGGTCCATTGTGTGTGTGTGTGTGTGTGTGTGTGTGTGTGTGTGTGTGTGCAGGGTATCCTGGGCTCAGGTTTTGCCCTGAAGGTACAGGAACAGCACAGACAAAAACACTTTGAGAAGAGGAGGAACCCAGCAGCCAGCCTCATCCAGGTACACAACACACACACACAAGTCTATCACCAGATATGATTTAACTGTTCTGTGTGTGTGTGCAAGTGCGCGTGCGTGAAAGTGTCCACGTGTACGTGTGTTTGTATCAGAGTGTGTTTGTATAAAATATATATTATGTGTATGTGTGTGTGTGTGTGTGAAAACACGTGCGCGTGTGTGTTTGTGTGTGAGTGTGTGCGCGAGTGTGTGCATTTGATAGCTAAGACTCTTTGTCCTCTCTCAGGTCCAAAGGCAATACAGGGCTGATATTTATGAGCTGTTTCCACCAGAGCTATTCCCAGGGTGGATTTACCTCTACGCCAAAGCTCATCCTAACAGACAAGCCTCAGACTATTAAAATACACCATCAACTCAACATAGACAATAAACTCCACAAAGCAAACACACAGATCTTGTTTTTATAGAGATTTTGCCATCAAGCAGAAAAAACGATTAGGCTTCTCGTTTGATTCATATATTTAGCTCCCTTTTTCCATTGCTTTAAGGCCTGCAAACAGTCAACTAATTTAGCTTTGTACTCTATTTATCCTATCTGTATAGTATGGCTGAGTTGATGTGGAACACTTCTAACCAGATATTTTTTATCCACAGACGGACTTCCAGTATTCAGTTGGCAGGGATGTGTTATCGCTGTTGTTTCTTTGTGCTGGTCTTTCACTATTGTGTCCCCTTTGTTCTGAACAAAAATATAAATGCAACATGTAAAGTATTGGTCTCATGTTTCATGAGCTGAAATTAAATATCCCAGAAATGTTCCATACTCACAAAAGCGTATTTCTCTACCCTAAGCCACCTTCAATGTTGTTTAAGAGAATTTGGCAGTACGTCCAACCGGCCTCACAACCACAGACCACATGTAACCACGCCAGCCCACGACCTCCACATCCGTCTTGTTTACCTGCAGGATCGTCTGATACCAACCACTAGGACAGCTGATGAAACTGTAGGCATGCACAACCGAATATTTCCTGCACAAACTGTCAGAAACCATCTCAGGGAAGATCATCTGTGCGCTCGTCTTCCAAGCAAGGGTTTTGACCTGACTGCAGTTTGGCGTCGTAACCGACTTCAGTGGGCAAATGCTCACCTTCGATGGCCACTGGTACGCTGGAGAAGTGTGTTCTTCACGAATGAATCCCAGTTTCAACTGTACTGTACCGGGCTTGCTGATATCAGCATTGTGAACAGAGTGCCCCATGGTGGCAGTGGGGCTATGGTATGGGCAGGCATAAGCTATGGACATCGAACACAATTGCATTTTATTAATGGCAATTTGAATACACAGAGGTACCATGACGAGATCCTGAGGCCCATTGTCGTGCCATTCATCCCCCCATAACCTCATGTTTCAGCATGATAATGCACGGCCCCATGTCGCAAAGGTCTGTACCTGAATACTCACCAGACATGTCACCCTTTGAGCATGTTTGGGCTGCTCTGGATCGACGTGTAGGACAGCATGTTCCAGTTCCCTCCATTGAAGAGGAGTGGAACAACATCCCACACGCCTGATGAAAACATACAACAGGCCTGATGAAACGCCTAAAGACAAAGCCTGAACCACTCTATGTAAAGGTATTGCGCTGCATGAGGCAAATGGTGGTCACACCAGATACTGACTGATCCATGCCCCTACCTTTTTTAAAATACAGATGCATACCTGTATTCCCAGACATGTAAAATCCATAGATTAGGGCCTAATTAATTTATTTCAATTGACTGATTTCCTTAAATGAACTTTAACTCAGTAAAATCTTTGAAATTGCTGCATTTTGCTTTTATATTTTTGTTCAGTATACTGTATGTGTGTGTCTGTCTGCGTATGTGTTGTGCACCTCTGTGTTTATGATTACGTGTACCCCATCTCCTCACCATGATGCTATTCCTCCCGTCGATGTGTGTCTGTCTGCGTGTGTCAACTCGTACCCCAGGCGGCTTGGCGGCTCTACTCCACTGACGGTGCTCGTCCCTACCTCAGTGCCACGTGGCAGCACTACCAGGGTGCCCTCTCCCCCTTCAGGCATGTATCCCCCCCTCCCCCTGCCCCATGATGCCTTGATACCACCGGTTTTACTAATCACTCTCTTTTTGTTTTCTTTCTGTTTCCTTTTATTCTCCCTCCCTCCCTCCCTCCCTCCCTCCCTCCCTCCCTCTCCCTCCGGCCTTGTCTTACAAAACATTTCTCCCCCCCTTCTCCCTCTTTTGTCTTTTTCTTTTGTTTTCTGTTGACTGCACGTAGTGTGTCTGGCGTAGTTATGCTGCTGATGAGAACTCGGTTTCCATAGCTACCTGGAAGCCTCATTTGAAGGCGTTGCATACCTGCAGTCCTGCAAAGTAGGTAACACCTAAAGTATGGCTGCTGCTCTGCTCTTTTCCTATTTGGTCTCTGTGCTCTTCCAGCTTTTTTTTCACAATTTCATTCTCTGCTTTTTTAGTGGCCAGGTGTCTTTTTTAGTTTAATCAGCAACTACTTTTGACATTCCTCTGTATACTTATCTATTTATTATTGTCATTGGATACAGTACTTTTACAGTCATTTTTTTGAAGGCTTACAGTCATCAAATAGTCCAATATTTCCAGGCGCTCACACACAAAGAACCAAACTTTCACTAATTCATTTAAACATGGAAAGTAAAACCGAGTGTACAAACAAACATTTTCCAACTTATGTTGTCCAGAAATGACATCCATGGTTTCTCTGAAGGCTTTAGGGTATGTTAAAGGGCACAGGAGAGGAGCCTGGTAATATTGTCTGGATCACCTGCTTTATTGCACTCACTCTCTCTCATGCAAACCTACACCCACATACCCTCTGTAGGTCTACAAATACACAGAAATACACAAATACACAGAAATACATGCACAGACACACACACACACACACACATACACCTTTCTATCTCCTTTCTCTGTTTGCCAGTGCTTTTCCTAGCCCGGTCTTGTGGCACGTCCATCGCTTGCATGTGCACCTGCTGCAATGTTCTGCAAACTAGCTGACAACATTTATCTTGCACAAGGCTTTGACTGTGGTGGTTTGTGTTCTCCATGCCTGACTGTTTGTGTTCATGTTCTGACATCATGTCTCGCATGCGACACACACAGACAGGATGTTAGGAAGCTGGCTGACCTCTGTCTTCATCTCGGAGTCCCGGTGGGAGACCCTGTAGACCAGTCCTGGGCAATTCCAGTCCTTGGGGGCCTGATTGGTGTCACACTTTTCCCCATCCCTAGTAAACACACCTGATTTAAACTAATTGCATTTTTAACTGAAGATGTTGATTATTGGAGTCAGGTGTGTTAGCTGGGGCTGGGGCAAAAATGTGACACCATTCAGGCCCCCGAGGACTGGAGTTGCCCAGGCCTGCTGTAGACTCTGTCATTAACTACTGATGTCTCTTCCCTTGTCTCTCTCTCCTCTTTTCTCACTAACACCTAAAGGAAAGAACAGGGCGAGACAACTAGCAGGTTTGTAGCTCTCACCTCTACACACATCGCGCTATCGTTTATTCAATGACGTCCACTCTAATAAGAAGTCGTATGCTGTTTGTTACAAGTGTAGATACTGAACTCTTGTTTTCAAATTGTTTTGAAAGTCACTGTTTGGCCAGAGCTTCCTATCACCAGGGGGTCCCAGGTCAGAATCAGTCCCTGGTTAGAGGGGGAGATCAGCAGTGCTAGGGAAGTCGATGTCTTGGTTTAAGAAAAGGCTCTCTAGTGTATCCGTCTCTGTCTCTCAGTGCACCTCTCCAAGCCACCATGAATGCAGTACCGGTCGTTTCTCTCTGTCTCTGCCATGTGTTTGAGAGAGTATCTGAGTGTGTTTCTATGCTTACTGTTTGTGTGTGTGTGTGTGTATTTCTACACTGTATGGGTTTGAGTGTGTGTGTTTCTACGATATGTGTGTGTTACAGTATGTGCAAACCGGCGTCTGTATCATGTCTGCACCATGACGCACTTTTTCCATTCCAAGGGTATTTATATAACTCATCAAACACTAGTCTCAGTCGGCAGGCCGAGAGACAAGGAGAGGAGGAGGGAGAGACAGAGAGATTTGTGACTTTAATTATGATTTTTGGTTATTGTTTTTACAATACAGTGCTCCTTTGGCAACGGTGGATTTCTCATGTCATGCCAGTGCAGCTTTTATAAATGTGGATTTCCTGTTGAGAGACATATGCATAGCACAGATGCAGTCACACACACACACACACACACACACACACACACACACACACACACACACACACACACACACAACCAAATTGTAATTCTCTGCTAATTCTGCAAACTATTAGAAGTTATGGGGTTTTGTATGCTTTCATTGGCTTCTCAAAGAACTTCTGTTGTGGTTTAGTCAATAACGCAAAAGCTTTTGAAATCGTAATTATACCCCATCTTTTCATGCACATAAATTTTTACTATACAATTAGCTGTACAATTAAATTTTTCCTACGCATCGCTCACATCAAGGGATTATAACTTAGATAATGTTATTAGTTCCTTTACAGTAGCAAATTTGTTTGGTAAAACAGACGTATAAACTCAACCAGCTAAACTGTGTGTGTGTGTGTGTGTGTGTGTGTGTGTGTGTGTGTGTGTGTGTGTGTGTGTGTGTGTGTGTGTGTGTGTGTGTGTGTGTGTACAGAAGGTGTGAGAATATGAGACTGGGGGTGTGTCTGCTTATTCTGCTCTTTTGGAATCTATTCTTCACAACTTATGACTTCTGTCAATCTACACTCTTGAAACGAAAAAGGGTTCATCGGCTGTCCCTTTTTGGCTCCAGGTAGAAATATTTTGGTTTCCATGTAGAACGCTCTGAGGAAAGGCTTCTGAACCCTATCCCAATAGGGTTCTTTCTACCTGGAACCAAAAAGGGTTATTCAAAGGGTTCTCCTATGGGGACAGCCGAAGAACCCTTTTAGGTTCTAGATAGTCCCTTTTTTCCTAAGAGTGTAGAGTGTAAGGACATAATCACCACAAATTAACCTTCATATGTTTCATGTAAACTCCTAGGCCTACAGCTAAATGTATGTGAGCCATATAATCCCCAGTTATATTTACTCTTCAGCACTGACAACATGGAATGTGAGATACATAATCGCAAGTTTAAACTTCTGACAGTATTGACCGTACAGATGTCTCTCGTCCCTCCATTTCCTACTCCATGGTGTGTTAACCCCTTCCTCCTCTATTTGTCTTCCTCCCTACCCCCCTAGTAAGGGTCATAGTAATAGGAGGCGCTTCAGAAGGTATTACACACAGAAATTTAGGAGGTACCCACTACCCAGCATCCACTCCTCCCTGGTCACATGATCTCTGGGAATGCCTTCTAACTGTCAAGTGCATGGAGGATGATGAGAGAACCCCCAAACTGCCACCTACCCCCTTCCCGTCAATGAGACTATTGTATTTGCCCTTTGCTTGTCTAATGGGATTGCTGCCTGTTGCCTGTTGATTTTGACCCCCACCTCCCTTGGATCCCCTTATCAGACACAACCCCTAACTAACTGTATCCTGGTCCCCTTGGGTATCGGAAGTAGTTCTGTGTGTAGAAATCTGAACTCTTAATATAGTCCTTAATCTCTGAAATATACAGTCCATCTCGATCTTCATTGGCCTGCTGAGGTCCCTCAGCTTGGCTGCATGGTGCCACTGCATGAATTCATAAACAATGGTTGCAACCACCATTGCTGACCTTTGACCCCCTCTGATCCCTGTCTTCCACACAACCCACACTACCTTGATGCATCTTCATTGACCTGGGCTTGGGCAAGGTCCCTGTTATCGTTAATAACTTCCTTATCATTTCTGGAGCGCAAAATTCCCTCCTGAAGTTTCCACAAAAACTTTAGTGCCTGCAGAATCAAGCCTGAGCATTGGGCTTACTGTCACGCCATCTGATTGATGCACAGCATTGCATGCTTGTCCGGTTGGCAGGGGGGATTTAGGGTGTGTCACAGGTAGAGGCTCTCTGCACCCCCCACCTGGCCATAAATCTACAGTACGTCTAAGCACAGGCCCATCGGCACAATACAGGTCTAAGTGTCCTAGAGATAGAGATAGTAGCCTACAGTTTTAGTAGTAGGAACAGTAAGTCTTGCAGTGTTCCCTGGTAATTTTCTTTGTCTTAGAACAGTGGTCAGTGTCATACTACTGCAACTGCTCTCTAGAACAATAGTCCACAAGAGTTAGAGGTCCTAGAGAGCTACAATGTGTGTACACTCTTATAAAAAAGGGTTCTTTGTTTGTCACCATAGGAGACCCTTTTTTGGTTCCAGGTAGAACCCTTGTATTAGTGAAGGGTTCCACTTGGATGTAGCGACAATAAAGTACACTTTATGGTTCTACGTAGCAACTTATTTTCTAAGAATGTAGACTTCTGTTTCCACCCAGCTGATTCAGCTGCTTTAGTGCTGGGCTGGAGAAAAATCCTGCACATCCTATACAGATGTAGGATCTTCATTTGATCATCCTGTTGCAGGAGAACTCTCCTTCAATGCAGGACATTTTAAATGTGTAGTATATTTGAAGTATATTTGAAGTTTCCATTTTGAAATTTCAGACTTGATTTTCCATGTTTTATAATCACACATTTCACATTTCCTGTTTCTGCAGGATTATTTTCCTGCTGTTGCAAACTAGCTCTAATTAAGATTCTATATCTGTAGTTCCTCGGGATCGGGGTTAGGGACCACTCTCTTAGAGAGCAGATGGGGTAATCTAAGTGTGTTGTGGATGAGGTAAGCATGTTTGGTTTTGAGGAAAGGACAGTTCACTGCACTACACTGTGAGTGTGCTCTGTGGGCACACATTTCTATCTCTCAGGTGGAATGCATAATAACAGGCTTTTGTTCTTTCTCTCTCTCTCCCTCTCTTTCTTCCTCTCCCTCTCTCTCTTTCTCTCTCCAGTACAAAGTTGAGCTTTAAGGAGCGGGTACGGATGGCAAGCCCTCGCGGCCAGAGCATGAAGAGCCGCCAGACATCCATCAACAACGACCGACGCTGTTCCCCAGGCAACGATGTGGCGGGCGCTAACACGGGAACCAGCCCTGCTAAGGTGCAGAAGAGCTGGAGCTTCAACGACCGCACACGCTTTAGACCCTCCCTGCGCCTCAAGAGTCAATCACGCACCGCGCCCTCCGAGGGTAAGTAGAGAGGATGTGTTGCCTCTGTGTGTCTGCGTATGTGTGGGTCTATGTGAATGTGTGCGAGTGCGGGTGTTTGTATAAGGTATGTGCTTTTTAAGAAGTCCACAAGGGGAGAGTCTAGGGCTGTTGCTGTGACCGTATTACCGCCACACTGACGGTCATGAGTCATGAAGGCAGTAAAATTCCACGTGACCGTTTAGTCACGGTAATTAAGCTTCTCCAAGCTCTGATGCTGCTGATGGCCATTATTAGCCTACCAAACTTGCTAACTGCCTTGTATTCAGCACACTATTGTCCCTCTAATCACTCTGACATCAATACAAATGTAATCGAAAATCTAATCATGAGAGCCCATAAGCTCCTCTTGTGCAACATTTCTATAGGCTATGAAATTACTTAGTGATGGCCTCTATTAAAAAGAGGAGGATCCCATCAGCTTTCTATAGGCTGACTATATTTATTTCTCAACTTTCCTAATATTAAGCACATTGCTTCTTATTTACAACAGGAGTATAGCCTACCTGGCTGGCATGAAAATTAACCACAGGAAAACCGTCCTCCATTTGCTATTTAAGTGCAGAGATTACATTCAGTAAGCTGCCAGTCCTAAACGCCAAACACCAGTCTCAACGTCAACAGTGAAGAGGCGACTCTGGGATCCTGGCCTTCTAGGCAGAGTTTCTCTGTCCAGTATCTGTGTTCTTTTGCCCATCTTAATCTTTTATTTTTATTGGCCAGTCTAAGATATGGCTTTGCACCTCTGCCTAGAAGGCCAGCATCCTGGAGTCACCTCTCCACCGTTGAGACTGGTGTTTTGTGGGTACCATTTAATGAAGCTGCCAGTTGAGGACTTGTGAGGCATCTGTTTCTCAAACTAGACACCCTAATGTAGTTGTCCTCTTGCTCAGTTGTGCACTGGGGCCTCCCACTCCTCTTTCTATTGTGGTTAGAGCTAGTTTGCGCTGTTCTGTGAAGGGAGGAGTACACAGCGTTGTATGAGATCTTCAGTTTCTTTGCAATTTCTCGCCTGGAATAGCCTTCATTTCTCAGAACAAGAATAGACTGAAAAGCTTCAGAAGAAAGGTATTTTTTCTGACCATTTTGAGGCTGTAATCGAACCAACAAATGCTGATGCTCCAGATACTCAACTAGTCTAAAGACCAGTTGTATTGCCTCTTAAATCAGGACAACAGTTTTCAGCTGTGCTAACATAATTGCAAAACAATTTTCTAATGATCAACTAGCCCTTTAAAATTATAAACTTGGATTAGCTGACACAATGTGTCATTGGAACACAGGAGTGATGGTTGCTGATAATGGGCCTCTGTATGCCTATGTACTGTATATACTGTATATCTCGCATTACTCATCACATATGTATATACTGTATACTGTATCTTTCACTATCTATTCTTTACTATCTTTCCATCTTAGCCGTTCTGTCACTGCTCATCCATATATTTTATACTTCTATATTCTCATCCCATTCCTTTACTAGATTGTAGGTATTATGTTTTCTTGTGGAATTTGTTAGATATTAGGTTTTGTTGTCCAATTTGTTAGATATTAGGTTTTGTTGTGGAATTGTTAGATGTTACCTGTTAGATACTGCTGCACTGTCGGATCTAGAAGCATTTCGCTACACTCACAACAACATCTGCTAACCATGTGTATGTGACCAATAACAATTTGATTTGATTTCAATTTTCATTTGAGGAAAAAGATAAATAAATATTACATTGTTGAGTTTCAGCTTGGAGCAGAAGTCTGTAAGGAAGCTACAATCTATCTGCAATATTCTTACGGCTAGGGGTTCCGCTAGCAGCACCCCTCAACAACATTCCGCTGAAAAGGCAGAGCGCAGAATTCAAAAATATTTTTGGGAAATATGTAACTTTCATACATTCACAAGTGCAATACACCAAATTAAAGATAAACTTCTTGTTAATCTACCCATTGTGTCCGATTTCAAAAGGGCTTCACAGCGAAAGCACACCATATGATTATGTTAGGTCAGAGCCTAGTCACAAAAACACACACAGCCGTTTTCCAGCCAAAGAGAGGAGTCACAAAAAGCAGAAATAGAGATACAATTAATCACTAACCTTTGATGATCTTCATCAGATGGCACTCATAGGACTTCATGTTACACAATACATGTATGTTTTGTTCGATAAAGTTCATATTTATATCCAAAAATCTTAGTTTACATTGGCGCTTTATGGTCAGTAATGTTGTGGCTCGAAAACATCCGGCAAATTTTCAGAGAGCCACATCAATTTACAGAAATACTCATAATAAACTTTGATAAAAGATACAACTATTATGCACAGAATTATAGATATACTTCTCCTTAATGCAACCGCTGTGTCAGATTTCAAAAAACTTTATAGAAAAAGCAAACCATGCAATAATCTGAGTACGGCACTCAGGCACAAAACCAAGCCATACCTGCCATGTTGTGGAGTCAGTAAAAGTCAGAAATAGCGTTATAAATATTCACTTACCTTTGATGATCTTCATCAGAATGCACTCCCAGGAATCCCAGTTCCACAATAAATGTTTGTTTTGTTCGATAAAGTCCATAATTTATGTCCAAATACCTCCTTTTGTTAGCGCGTTTGGTAAACAAATCCAAACTCACGATGCGCGGGCAAGTCTAGGCGAAAGTTCAGATGAAAAGTTCAAAAAGTCATATTACAGTTCGTAGAAACATGTCAAACAAAGTATAGAATCAATCTGTAGGATGTTTTTAACATAAACTTCAATAATGTTCCAGCCAGAGAATTCCTTTGTCTTTCAGCTCATGGCACTCTGGCAGGCCTTTGGTTGAATCAGCTCTCATTCGCCCCCACTTCCCAGTAGAAGCCTCAAACAACGTTCTAAAGACTGCTGGCATCTAGTGGAAGCCTTAGGAAGTGTTTGACCCCATAGACACTGTATATTCAATAGGCAATGAGTTGAAAAACTACAGACCTCAGATTTCCCACTTCCTGATTGGATTTTTCACAGGTTTTTGCCTGCCATGTGAGTTCTGTAATACTCACAGACATCATTCAATCAGTTTTAGAAACTTCAGAGTGTTTTCTATCCAATACTACTAATAATTTGCATATATTCACTTCTGGGCCTGAGTAGCAGGAGGTTTACTCTGGGCACACTTTTCATCTGAACGTGAATATGCTGCCCCCTATCCCAAACAGGTTAAAGCTGATCTACCCCATAAAAAATAAATAACTTGACACTTCTTTTTGTCTCTCAGTGGACACAGGAATGGGGAATGATGACGCATTCGGCGACAGAGTTTGCCACTGTGATGTCACCGTGGAAGACCTATCAGCTCCATTAAAGGCTGTCATCAGAGCCGTCAGGTGAGTGCTTCAGCCAGGTCACCCGTGATACAAGTCAGTATTCGATGTAGAATACTGACGTAGAAACCGGCCACTAAGGGAAACAGTGAGCTCTGTTACCTTGAAGTATGGTTCTGTTTTAGATGTGCATAAGCATCTCCCTCTGATTCCAAACGTTGCATGTTCAAATCCAGAGATAGAAAGTTGTTTTTGATATTTTTGTTTTCAGTCTATCCCAAACCATAACCCTTACCTTAACAATTTGGAGTTAATGCCTGAACCTAACCTTAACAACTCTGAGTTAATGACTAAACTTATTCTTAAACACTTCAAAATTGGACATCTGGAAGAACGCCAAAATTTGACGTTTGCGAAACTTCTGACGTTTGTCGAATTCTGACGTGGGATTGTGAGAGCTGGTAGGAGTGCTTATCTACAGTGAGCTCTAAAAGTATTCGTACAGTGACAAATACTTTGTTGATTTTGCTCTGTACTCCAGCACCTTGGATTTGAAGTGATACGATGACTATGAGATTAAAGTGCAGACTGTCAGCTTTAATCTGAAGGTATATTCATCCATATCGAGTGAACCGTTTAGAAATTACAGCAGTTTTTATACACAGTCCCCCATTTTAGGGGACCAAAATAATAGGAACAAATTCACTTAAGTGTATTAAAGTTGTCCAAATTGTTATATTTGGTCCCATATTCCTAACACGCAATGATTACATCAAGTTTGTGACTTTACAAACTTGGATGCATTTGCTGTTTGTTTTGGTTGTGTTTCAGATTACTTTGTGCCCAGTAGAAATGAATGGTGCGGCAGGGTAGCCTAGTGGTTAGAGAGTTGGACTAGAAACCCCCGAGCTGACAAGGTACTAATCTGTTGTTCTGCCCCTGAAAAGGCAGTTAACCCACTGTTCCTAGGCCGTCATTGAAAATAAGAATTTGTTCTTAACTGACTTGCCTGGTTAAATAAAGTGTATTGTGTCATTTCGGAGTCACATAGTGAATGATGAGTGAGACAGACGCACAACTATCATATCCCCAAGACATGTTAACCACTTTTACAATAAACATTTTTGGGGGGGTATGATATTTAAGCCTCTGTAACTTTCTCACTCATCATTATTCACGATTAATTCAGGACTATCCGTAATCATGGTATCATCCATATTAATGTAGAAGTATTTAGAAGCATTCTATTCTCCCTTAAAATGGGGGGACTGTGCAAAAAGTGCAGTAATTTCTAAACGGTTCACACGATATGGATGAAAATACCCTCAAATTAAATCTGACTTTAAGCCTCATAGTCATTGCATCATTTCAAATCCAAAGTGATGGAGTACAGAGCTAAAACAACGAAACGTGTCACTGTTCCAATACTTTTGGAGCTCACTGTATATCGCTATATAGATCTCTATATACAGTAGACTTTTAATTTCTTATGCAATCTTGTGTAAAACATTCTATTTATTTTGTACAGGACATGACTATTTTAAACAGTGTACATAGCAAACGCATCCCCGACCACAATCTTCACTTAAACATAGAGCCTTCCAGGGCTCCTTCACCTCCCTCTCTCCCCTCGGCTCCTTAGGCTTTTAGATACAACACATCCAGAGCATGGGCCTCCTCTATGTTGTTCTAGCCCAGTGCTTCAAGGGGATTCTGCTAACCCAGTGATGGCTCAGGGAGAACAGTTTGGGTGTTTTTTGTTCCATCTGGCCCCTTACTCACTCTGACCCCGACAACATGTCTCTGTTTACTCATGTGGTCACCATACTGGCACTGTCTCTCCCTCTCCTTCACCATCTCCCTCCATCACTCTCCTTTTTACTACCTCTTCTCTCTCTACCTCCCTCTATTTTTCCGTTTCCCTTTAACTCTCCCTCTCCCCCACCTCTCCCTGGCAAAAGATGTCAAAAGATGTCCTATTTTGATTGTCTGCCAACACCCCAATTCCCACCCACAGGTTGTTGCTCCAGAGGACCCCCTCTCCCCTTGCCCAGCCTACTTGCTCAGCAGGCCCCCTTTGTGGGCAGCGGGAGTGGAGACGTGTCCCTGACTTTCCCAGGGTGTCGGGTTGACACCCTCTCAGTGAGAACTGTTTTCACAGCAGCTCATCTGTCATGATGGTTTCCATTTATACAGTGAGGATAATGAGCAACTGGAGCAGTTCTGGAGCCATTAGGGGGTCAGAATGAACCGACTGTAGAGAGCCACTTACCTGCATCAATATTATTCACTCAGCAGTAGCTGTACTTGTACCTTAAGGTGGAGGGATAGTACAATTCGAGTGTGGTTTAGTTACAAAATAGCTCAGTCAGATTTTGTTTACATGACATGTGCTACGGTTTCATAATGTTCTTGTGATAGTATTTGAGCAATGTTTATTTTACCTATACTCCAAAAACAAAAGGTAAAGGCTAAAGTAACAACTGTCAGCTTCTTGTCAACATGCTGGTTTATGCATAGTTAAGCTGTTGTTTCCCTCTAGTGGCTGACTAAGAGATGACAGGTAGATCATGGCCCAATGACATGATTCTGTTTGATTCTCATCACTTTTCCACTCAGGATCATGAAGTTTCATGTGGCAAAGAAGAAGTTTAAGGAGACTCTGCGCCCGTATGATGTGAAAGATGTGATAGAACAGTACTCTGCAGGACACCTGGATATGCTCTGCAGAATCAAGAGTCTACAGACTAGGTGAGATGCACACACACACACACACACACACACACACACACACACACACACACACACACACACACACACACACACACACACACACACACACACAGACACACATAAACACACACACCTTCATATCTATGTTCACCTTCACCACTTAATTCACGTGTGTGTCTGTCTGTCTGTGTGTGTGTGTGTATATATCTGACCCTCCTATGTACCTCTTCCTCCCAGGCTGGACACCATAGTGGGTCCTCCTCAGCAGCAGCTGCTGAGCCCCAGAGTCAAGACCTTTTCCTCCCCCTCCCTGCACTTATATTACAACCAGGCCAGGAGGAAGTCCATGCCAGGGACAAAGTCTGTCCCAGGGTTAGGCAACCCCCCCACCCCCCGCTCGCCTGCCTAAAATAGGCTAACTGTAGACATCTCATGCATCGATGTGTGACATTATGAATATTGTAGTCTCTTGCATGGTGTTATTTTTAACAATGTCTGAGAATAAATAATAATTTTTCAGGAGTTAGGATTGTTGTCTTCGGTTAAATCAGTGATATAACCCTGATTGACTTGATATTGCACTGTGTCTTTCAGCCAAAAGAGTGGAATCTACTATAGTTTAGTAGTGGATTGTAGTAGTGGTAGTCTAGTCTGGTTTTAAAGAATGTAATTGTAGCTGGTACATACGTGGTGCCTGTAGGTTTCCCTTTTTTGATACACTTCAAGTGTGTGTGTGTGTGTGTGTGTGTGTGTGTGTGTGTGTGTGTGTGTTGTATCTGACCCCCATGTCTCTCCCACACAGACTGGCCACTGGACTTGGTCCCACACTGGGCAGCAAACCTGGGAACATGTCCTCCCCCTCCCTGCAATTATATTACAGCCAGGCCAGGAGGAAGTCTACCCCAGGAATGAAGTCCCCAGGGTTAGATACCCCCCCTCCCACACCAACCCCTAATAACGTAGACCCGCTAGCCACTACCCCAAACTCCATCCTGTCCCCCAGTTCCTCACACAGAGGACAGTTTGAAAGGAGATGGTGCTATGTCCATGTGTCCATCAGGGAGCACAAAGCCTGTGTTTGTAGATCTACAGAGGCAGGATAGGTTTAAAGGTGAGATGATGATGGCTCAACCTTCAGGCTTCCAAAGGGACTACAAGAGTTTCTAATATATTGCTTACACTATCCGGTCACTTTTAGATCTTTATATTTAGAGCATCATAGTTCTGTATATATTGACCAGAAAGGACACACTGCTTTCACTGAATCAACCCAGATTTAGAAGCTTTGGACTCCCTGATGACATAAAGGTGTTCGGAAATGCTTCTTAAGAAATGGAAGCATTCAACTAGCAGATGTAACATATCCCCAAATGTGTGGTAGAAGTAAAGCTTCCTGTCTCAAATATCTTGCATGTTGCTGCGCTTAGGTGACATAGTAAAGATACAGCAGCAGCTGTCAATCTAACAGAATCGATGTTCCTCCTGCAAAGAATTGACTAATGAATAAGGATCTCTCATTGTGGAACTTTTGTGAACACAGGGAATGGCTGCAGTTACTAGTTGGTGCAGATTGTTGTTTTTAACATGAACTGTAGTTTGCACTGTAGCTAATTGAAGCTGTAGTTTAGAAACCCTGTATGATTGTGTGTTTGACTGTAGCCTGTGGTTTGTTGTGTGCACTGTGACTCTGTAGTGTGGGTTGTTGAATCTAATCATGGTGTGTCTGTTCTAACTAACTCTAACACTGACATGCTTCCATTAGAGTTAGGTCTGTTGCCTGCTGTGAAGGGCCCTTGGAAGAGGCTTGGGTGACGGTCAATGTGCCCATTTGTCCACTGTTTGTGATTAATACGACAAGTGTGTGTATCGCAGGGTGGATCAGATACTGGGTAAGGGCCAAATCCCCATCGACAAGAAGATCAGGGACAAGCTGCACCCTGACAGGGATACTCTGGAGGACATGAGCATGCTGGGACGTGTGTGTAAGGTGGAAAGACAGGTGACCAATTAAGCCAATTACATTAGTTTGTGTGTACTCGTAGAGAAGTGTCACTTGCACACACTGTAAAAATAATCTAGTTGATTCAACTAATAATTAATTTAGTGACTGAAACATAGCCTTTTTTAGTTTACTAAACATTTTGGTCGAAGTGTTACCTGAACTTAACATTTTTATCTGGCCCAAACTTAGTTCCAACTTGAGAAGAATTAGGCTAGGGACACCCACACAGTGCTTTTAACACACAATGTTTTCAACTTACATATTTATTCAACATGTCCTTAGCTGGGATTTGAACTCACAACCTCTTGGTTCAAGTCTTTCTGATCGTCCTGCTACACCACCATATGTGTCAGATATCAGTTAATCTGACTATTCTCTCATCATTGATTTGATTGACTTATTTAATGATTTTTTGTTTGAATGTTACTCCTTAATCACTATAATAAATACAATAGTTTTTCTTGTGAACTTTGACCAGTGCAAAGTGTAGGAATACAGGTGAAATCAGTCATTGACACAGACATGGTGCTGTAGCAGGAATATAGGAATTTCATGAACCAAGAGGTTGTTAGTTCAAAATCCCAGGGGAGAACCTGTTGAATAATAATTACTGTATAAATGAACATGCACAATCTAATCATGTACAGTATGTCAGTATGTGTCAAATACGTAAGTTGAAAAACATTGTATGATAAAAGCACTATTTGAATGTGTGGGTGTTGCTAACCCAATGTTTGACTAGTTTTATGAAGTTGGAGCTAACTAAGCATTTTAAATTCAGGTAACAATTTGACCAAAAAGTTGAGTAAACTAAATAAGGTTTTACTATATAATAATTAGTTGAATCAACTCGATTTTTTAGAAAGTGCAATGAACCCTTGCTGCTTTTAACGGTCATGTCTCTTGCTCTTCCCCCCGCCCAGGTGACGTCCATAGAGTCAAAGCTGGACTCTCTGCTGGATGTGTACAGGCAGGTGTTACAAAATGGTTCGTCTGCCCTCACCCTCTCCTCCCTGCCCCTGTTCGAGCTGGAGCACCAAACCTCCGACTACCGAAGCTCCATCCTCAGCAAGGACCTGTCCTCTGGCTCCCCCCAGGGAGGGGAGGGCAGAGGGGGGCAGGAAAGTGGTGGGGGGATGTCCCGGTCAACAACAGGCCATCTCTCCAGGGGCCTCCAGCTCATCCTGGCCCCCAGCGAGCTCACCCTCAACACCTGCCCCCCGTCCTACCCTGCCTCCACTGCATCCCTCACGCCCTCGCCTCTCCTGCCGCCTGACAGCCCCTACCCGCTCCTCACCACACCCAGTAGTTTCCCCAGGCGAGCGCACTTCCCTGACCTCCCGCCCCCTCCACCATCCGCTGGTGCTGCCACCCTTCAGCTGCCCCCCATGGGCCCCCAGCAAAGACGTCCCCTCAGCCCCACCCAAGATGCTACACGAGGGGGTAGGCTGGAGCAGAGCTCAGGCCTCTCTATGGTGGTGGGCTCCGGGGTGGACCATGGAGAGGAGGGGGACAGAGAGGGTGGACATAGCTGGGGCAGGGTGCAGCTGAGGGGGAAGCCCCATTTGAGGGAGGAGGGCCCCTGGAGGAGGCACATGAGCCTGGAGGTGGACCCCATGCTGCTGCTTTCCTCTGGATGTGATGGCAAGCCCTCGGAGCAGGAACAGGGGCTGGGGAAGTCCCTGTCGGCACATAACCTCACCCTGCCATCTGCAGACAACCTTCCTAACCTGTCCTCCCCCCTCGGCAACAGTAGAAGTTCTAGTGACGACTGCCATGGCGACCGCGACGCTAGCAACTGGGGCGAGACGGACCTTTTCATCACCGGCCGTGACCTGGAACCGCAGGAGGACCAGTTTGATTTCCTGTCCCAGGGGAGTGACTTCCTGTCCCATCCCACAGCGGACGGTACTGGCTGCTTGGACGTTCTACGGACTGAAGATGGGGGGTCCTTAAGCAGTCTGACTGGTCTCCGCACCCACACAACGGGCAGTGCAGAGTCCCTCAACCAGCCTACCCACGTACGACTAAAATAACTATTCCATAGGAGTGAATAAGATAAACCCTCCCCCCAACACATACATTACCAATATTACCACTGGACAAACAACAAATATAATTGCAACTGTTGATTATAACTCTGTTTTTAAGAGATGGGGGGGGGGGGTTCTCACTCCTTTCAATCAAAGATTTCAGGCACCCTTTATACTCTCATACATATCATTGCATGGACTATTTCAAATGTCCTAAAACAGGAACAAGCAGAGAAACTAACAGGGGGAGGGGAGATAGGGGAGAAAGATTGGACAAAAGAGAGGATGGTCAGATAGTGTTAATGTTTGCTCTCTCGGCTATGCATGACCACTGCATGTCTAAACCGCACTTTGGGGTCGAGAGCATTCAAGCCCTGGAAACACAGTCATGATGGCTGAGCCCAACCTCATAAGTCCACATTTCACCTGTTTATCTGCATGTTCCCGTAATGTATCCTCCAAACCCTTGGGAGGCAATTATGAGCAGTCAGCAATTATTACCCAAATATAGAAAATGTCGTAAATAGATAATACAATAACTAATTTGATAATAACATAAGATAATCCTACTGATGTAAAGTTGTCAAAAAAAATAATTTTTAAATACATTTTACAATCTTGTGTGGCCATTTGATTTTGATGACAAATCCAATATGCTGATTGGGTGCTCTAATCTGACAAGGCCAGTAGGATTCAGTATTTTCACTTTTAAAGGCATTTGAGTGAAAGACAAACAGCAGTCTAATAAGATCAGTTATTGCTATGGTACTGTAGATGGTGAAACAAGGCTGTGGAACACTGCATTTGTCGGTCCCAATAAACACTACAGAATGCAGGGTTCCTTGTCGTACAGCTCATGAGCCCACAGTATTCCCTTCTGTTACTAGCTGGTTGACAGGGGACACTTCAAACTTTTAAAATAAATACAGTATATCTCCTCAAAGTGGATGAACATTAGTCTATGACAGGTTGGGGACATCTCTACAAATGGTTAGTAAGCCTACACTTTGTCAGTAGCTATAATGATCAGAACTTGTTAGACTTGCCAAGGTACAGATGAGCGGTGTGAGAGTAAGTCAGAGGAGTTGGATCATAAATACAGGGAGAGAGGACCTGATCCACCATGTTTTAGTCCCTTTAAAGTAGTGGTATGTGAGCCTACAAGCCTGGCACTTCCAATAGAGCACACAGGATCTTTTGTCTAGAGAAGGCCACTGGTCTTGTGTGTCTACTGTCCAACCAATGTCATCCCTAATGATGCTGTCCATAGAGATACACAGACAGGAAAGTAATGAACAAGCCATGTTGTAAGTGGATGGAAAATATGGCAACAAGTCTGCTGTCAACTCCTGAATGTGATTTGTCTGTTGTTTGCATGTCCCACTGCCTTACGAGGCAGCAGCACTGCTGACTGCCACTCAGCCTGAACACAGACGACTGCTCTTGAATGAGAATATGCACAAACTGTGTTAGACATCTTTATTTTCTCTATGTTGCACCTTTTTGTTGTTGAAGGAGAGAGGCACAGCAGTCTTATATGTATTCTGTCGAGTTAACGATGACGGCTTCCATTCAACATGTTTGTTTATGTTTTTATTTCATTTTTTGATTGGTGCATAGCTGATTGGCTTAGCTGATTAGCAATTATACTGTATAATGTGTATATTTTATGTTCATATGTGTGACGTGACCAGCAAAATCTATATAGCTGTGTGTTACAATGGGATTTTGTATGAAAATGGCCCGAGTTGGTACGATAAATGCACAACTGAAAGCACAATTGTTTGGAGACGTTGGAACCTGCATATGTGACTGGTGGTGTTATTCTCTGTAATGAAATGTTTTCCAGATACATAATCAAAAAACTGCGCTACAGACAGGAAGTACTTGTACAGAGGACAGATGCATTGGAGGCAGGACTGAATATTGAATCCACTTGGATAACTATGGAGTTATGAACTCTTTCATAATATCATGCTTGGTCTAAAGTCTGAAGTTATATAACGTTTGCTTCACTGACATTAATGGTTCATTTCCCTCAGTTGATTCTGGAAATGGTCGTTCCATATGATTTCAACATCTTTCTGACTGCACCCCTTTTGATTTGAACCAAACCTTCCAGACATGTTTGCCCATGTGAGAAATGGTCAAAAAGGTCCTGAATGCCAAAACATTCAGGATCTAGAGATGCTCAAAGTTGACACATTTTGCATACCCTCTCCTACCATGAGGCATCCATGTCTTCATCACTGAATAAGGTAAACGGTTGAGTTTGACATCATTTGAAAGCTTACAAACAGGGTTATCCAACTGTTATATGATTTATTGAAAGAAAGCTTTTAAAATAAAAATGATGTCCTTTTTTTTAAGCTTTAACATAAATGATCTAAAAACACGTCAACTCAGATTTTTTTTTCATGTTCATATACAGTACCAGTCAAAAGTTTGGACACACAAGGGTTTTTCTTTATTTTTACTATTTTCTACATTGTAAAACAATAGCGAAGACATCAAAAATATGAAATAACACATATGGGATTATGTAGTAACCAACAAAGTGTTTAACAAATCAAAATATATTTTACATTTGACATTCTTCAAAGTAGCCTCCCTTTGCCTTGATGACAGCTTTGCACACTATTGGCATTCTCTCAACCAGCTTCACCTGGAATGCTTTTCCAACAGTCTTGAAGGAGTTCCCACATACGCTGAGCACTTGTTGGCTGCTTTTCTTTCACTCTGTGGTCCAACTCATCCCAAACCATCTCAACTGGGTTGAGGTTGGGTGATTGTGGTGGCCAGGTCATCTGATGCAGCACTCCATCACTCTCCTTCTTGGTCAAATATCCTTTACACAGCCTGGAGGTGTGTATTGAGTCATTGTCCTGTTGAAAAATAAACGATAGTCCCACTAAGCGCAAACCAGATGGGGTGGAGTATTGCTGCAGAGTGTTGTGGTAGCCATGCTCATTAAGTGTGCCTTGAATTCTAAATAAATCACAGTGTCACCAGCAAAGAACCACCACACCATCAAACCTCCTCCTCCATGCTTCACAGTGGGAAAAATCTGTTCATCTACTCTGCGTCTCACAATGACATGGTGGTTAGAACCAAAAAATCTCAAATTTGGACAGATTTCCACCGGTCTAATGTCCATTTATTTTGATTCTTGACCCAAACAAGTCTCTTCTTATTATTGGTGTCCTTTAGTAGTGGTTTCTTTGAAGCAATTCAACCATGAAGGCCTGATTCACGCAATCTCCTCTGAACAGTTGATGTTGAGATGTGTCTGTTACTTGAACTCTGTGAAGCATTTATTTGGGCGGCCATTTCTGAGGCTGGTAACTCTAATGAACTTATCCTCTGCAGCAAACGTCACTCTGGGGCTTCCGTTCCTGTGCCGGTCCTCTGAGAGCCAGTTTCATCATAGCGCTTGATGGTTTTTGCAACTGCACTTGAAGAAACTTTCAAAGTTCTTGAAATGTTCCGGATTGACTGACAATCATGTCTTAAAGTAACGATGGACTGTCATTTCTCTTTGTTTATTTGAGCTGTTCTTGCCATAATATGGACTTGGTATTTTACCAAATAGGGCTATCTTCTGTATATCACCCCTACCTTGTCACAACACAACTGATTGGCTAAAAATAATTAAGAAGGAAAGAAATTCCAAAAATGAACTTTTAAGAAGGCACACCTGTTAATTGCAATGCATTCTAGGTGACTACCTCATGATGCTGGTTGAGAGAATGCCAAGAGTGTGGAAAGCTGTCATCAAGGCAAAGGGTGGCTGGATTTGTTTAACATTGTTTTGGTTACTACTATATGTGCTATTTCATAGTTTTGATGTCTTCACTATTATTCTACAATGTAGAAAATAGTACAAATAAAGAAAAACTCTTGAATGAGTAGGTGTGTCCAAACTTTTGACTGGTACCCTATGTTGTAGCTTGCTAGCACTTTCAAATGGTGCAACAAAGATGGTTGGAAGTCCACACATCAGAGCATATGGACTTGAGTGGGAATATCCATTGTTATAAATTAAGCTGTCAATCTTCCATAGGAAACCTATTGAAATCATAGAAATACAGATAATAGAATATACTTTCCCATTCAAGTTGACATTCAACAATGGGTGGACAATCAGCCATCTTTCTGGTAGTAATTAGAAGTTAAAGTTTCAGTTCAAATGTCAATGGTGTACCACCTACTGTACATTTCATGGGTCTGAAAGGATAGGTCCATTCTATTAATTATACATCTATGATTAAATAAACACCCACCCTGTATTCAAGAGTATGTTATGTCTCAATCGATGACTGGCACAACACAAACACTTCAGATGATGTAAAATAGGGTCTAAACTTCAACACTTGTGAAAATGAGAAAAATCTGTTTTTAGATCATAGACATTAAAGCTTAAAGAACATCATTGTGTAATTAAAACAAGTGTTCAATAAATCATAGAATAGTTTGACAACCCTGTTTGTAAGCTTTCAAATTTGATTAAACTCAGCCGTTTTATCTTTTTGAGAGATCAAGACATGGCAGGATGGGGTATGCAACATGGATCAACTTTGAGTACCTCCTGAATGTTTTGGCATTCGGGTCCAAAAAGTCACTTTCTGACCACTTCCACCATGGGCAAAAAATCAGAAAATGACTTAAATCATAGGGGCGGCAGGGTAGCCTAGTGGTTAGAGTGTTAGACTAGTAACCGGAAGGTTTGCAAGTTCAAACCCCTGAGCTGACAAGGTACAAATCTGTCGTCTCTGCCCACTGTTCCTAGGCCGTCATTGTAAATAAGAATGTGTTCTTAACTGACTTGCCTAGTTAAATAAAGGTAAAAAATAAATAAAATATGGAACGACCCAAAAGCTTAACGGTGCCTTTTTAGCATTTATATATGATGATATCTATTTTTTTCTCCACTGGGCTGCATATGTTTCTACAGTGCCTAACTAGAAGAACTCAGATGCAGATGTAAGCCCAGTTTCTGAAACTTGGATAACACACACGTTCAAAGTCTGCAAATCTACTACAGTACATTTTGCCTACCACTCGTACAGTGAATTTATTACACAAAACTGGCCTTAAAATACATGCTTGATAATGTTAACATTCTGATTTCTTTCAAATAAATGTATTAAAATGCACATAACAGAGATGACAGTCTCTGTGGATGAGAAATGCTAAATGAATTATAATATCACATGTAAATAAACTACAAACATGAAACTGTCTTTTTGGTCTGGATGTATTGAATGAAATATAACCACACCAAGTTGCATTATATACAGCCTACAGAAAGCTGTGCAGCCATGTTCCGTGGAAAGGTCTGTCACTTGAAATAGATATTAGCCTAGCAGAGAGGAGAGGCAGAGGCGAAGAATACACCATTCAGTATAATACCACCATGTTTGATACTACAGCCTATGCTGAGACAGAAATACACTATATATACACAAAAGTATGTGGACATCCCTTCAAAATTTGTGGATTCAGCTAATTGCTGACGTGTGTATAAAATTGAGCACAAAGCCATGCAATCTCCATACACAAACATTGGCAGTAGAATGGCCTTACTGAAGATGTCAGTGATTTTCAACGTGCCACCGTCACAGGATGCCACCTTTCCAACCAGTCAGTTCATCAAATTTCTGCACTGCTAGAGCTGCGGCGGTCAACTGTAAGTGCTGTTATTGTGAAGTGGAAAGTGGTAGGCCACGCAAGCTCACAGAACGGGACCGGTGAGTGCTGAAGCACGTGACACTTAAAAGAACACAGTGGCCTCATTCATTCTTAAATGGAATAAGTTTGGAACTACCAAGACTCTTCCTAGAGCTGGCCGTCTGGCTAATCTGAGCAATCGGGGGAGAAGGGCCTTGGTCAGGGAGGTGACCAAGAACCCGATGGTCACTCTGACAGAGCTCCATAGTTCCTCTGTGGAGATGGGAGAACCTTCCAGAAGGACAACCATCTCTGCAGCACTCCACCAATCAGGCCTTTATTGTAGAGTGGCCAGATGAAAGCCACTCCTCAGTAAAAGGCACATGACAGTCCGCTTGGAGTTTGCCAAAAGGCACCTAAAGGACTCTGATCATGAGAAACAAGATTCTCTGGTCTGATGAAACTTAGATTGAACTCTTTGGCCTGAATTCCAAGCGTCACATCTGGAGGAAACCTGGCACCATCCCTACGGTGAAGCATGGTACTTGGAGACTAGTCATGATCGAGGCAAAGATGAACGGAGCAAAGTACAGAGAGGTCCTTGATGAAACCCTGCTCCAGAGTGCTCAGGACCTCAGACTGGGGTGAAGGTTCACCTTCCAGCAGGACAACAACCCCAAGCACACTGCCAATATGCAGGAGTGGCTTCTCTGAATGTCATTGAGTGGCCCAGCCAGAGCCCGGACTTGAACCCGATCGAACATCTTGGCTGAAAATAGCTGTGCAGCAATGCTCCCCATCCAACCTGACAGAGCTTGAGAGGATCAGCAGAGAAGAATGGGAGAAACTCTCCAAATACAGGTGTGCCAAGCTTGTAGCGTTGTCACGTCTACTCCCGCTCACCTGCTCCTGCGCTCG
The DNA here is from genome assembly GCF_045791955.1 of Oncorhynchus clarkii lewisi. Classification (NCBI taxonomy): domain Eukaryota; kingdom Metazoa; phylum Chordata; class Actinopteri; order Salmoniformes; family Salmonidae; genus Oncorhynchus; species Oncorhynchus clarkii. The sequence continues at coordinate 11,038,967 of NC_092169.1, forward strand.
GTGTTGCCGATTTACTAACCACCGGTCCTGGCAACCCATCATTACTGTACGCCCACCTGGCAACCCTCATTATGCACACCTGTGCCCCATCATGGACTTCATTACTACCCTGGTGTATTTACCAGTCCCTAGCATCACTCTTCAGGCAGTATTGGTTCTGTGGTCATGTCCAGATGCTTCGTTATTATTATTAAACCCCCCCACCTGCACCTGCTTCCTGACTCCCAGCGTCATCGTTACAAACATCATACCCAAGAAGACACGAGGCTGTAATCGCTGCCATAGGTGCTTCAACAGAGTACAGAGTAAAGGGTCTGAATACTTATTTAAATGTGAGATAAGTGTTTCTATTTTTAATACATTTTCCAAAAAAAAACAACATGTTTTTGCTTTGTCATTATGAGGAATTGCTTGTAAGTTGATGAGGGTGAAAAAAAAACGATTAAATATTTTAGAATAAGGCTGTAACATAACAAAATGTCGAAAAAGTAAACGGGTCTGAACATTTTCCAAATGCACAGTATATATATACTGAACACAAGTATAAACGCAACCTTCAACAATTTCAAAGATTTTGCAGTTCATATAAGGAAACCAGTCAATTGAAATAAATAAATAATGCCCTAATCTATGGAGTACACAAGACTGGTCAGGGGCGCAGACATGGGTGGGCCTGGGACGGAATTTTCTTTAATCATTTTTTTACCTTTATTCATCCAGGTTTTTCTCATTGAGATAACATCTCTTTTCCAAAAGAGAGACCTGGTCCAATAGCAGCAGGGGGCCAAAGTTTCAGACAAAACCACTTACATACACTAACACAGCATTGAACAAAACTATAGACACACACACAGAACAATAATTACATATTATGTAAAGAAACACAAATGTCATAACAAAAAAACAGCTGTCCTAAAGACAATTGCAATCTTCTATGATATTTACATCGACCAAGTGTTTAAACCTCACAAAGTGACTACAGTCGTGGCCAAAAGTTTTGAGAATGACACAAATATTAATTTCCACAAAGTTTGCTGATTCAGTGTCTTTAGATATTTTAGTCAGATGTTGTATGGAATACTGAAGTATAATTACAAGCATTTCATAAGTGTCAAATGCTTTAGTTGACAATTACATGAAGTTGACGCAAAGAGTCAATATTTGCAGTGTTGACCCTTCTTTTTCAAGACCTCTGCAATCCGCCCTGGCATGCTGTCAATTAACTTCTGGGCCACATCCTGACTGATGGCAGCCCATTCTTGCATAATCAATGCTTGGAGTTTGTCAGAATTTGTGGGGTTTTGTTGGTCCACCTTCCTCTTGAGGATTGACCACAAGTTCTCAATGAGATTAAGGTCTGGGAAGTTTCCTGGCCATGGACCCAAAATATCAATGTTTTGTTCCCCAAGCCACTTAGTTATCACTTTTGCCTTAGGGCAAGGTGCTCCATCATGCTGGAAAAGGCATTGCTCGTCACCAAACTGTTCCTGGATGGTTGGGAGAAGTTGCTATCGGAGGATGTGTTGGTACCATTTGTTATTCATGGCTGTGCTCTTAGGCAAAATTGTGAGGGAGCCCACTCCCTTGGCTGAGAAGCAACCCCACACATGAATGGTCTCAGGATGATTTACTGTTGGCATGACACAGGACTCATGGTAGTGTTCACCTTGTCTTCTCCAGACAAGCTTTTTTTCCGGATGCCCCAAACAATCGGAAAGGTGATTCATCAGAGAAAATAACTTTATCCCAGTACCTTTTGCAGAATATCAGTCTGTCCCTGATGTTTTTCCTGGAGAGAAGTGGCTTCTTTGCTCCCCTTCTTGACACCTGGCCATCCTCCAAAAGTGTTCGCCTCACTGTGCATGCAGATGCACTCACACCTGCCTGCTGCAATTCCTGAGCAAGCTCTGTACTGGGGGTGCCCCGATCCCGCAGCTGAATCAACTTTAGGAGATGGTCCTGGAGCTTGCTGGACTTTATTGGGTGCCCTGAAGCCTTCTTCACAACAATTGAACTGCTCTCCTTGAAGCTATTGACGATCCGATAAATGTTTGATTTAGGTGCAATCTTACTGGCAGCAACATCCTTGCCTGTGAAGCCCTTTTTGTGCAAAGCAATGATGATGGCATGTGTTTCCTTGCAGGTAACCACGGTTGACCAATGATTCCATGCACCACCCTCCTTTTGAAGTCTGTTATTCAAACTCAATCAGCATGACAGAGTGATCTCCAGCCTTGTCCTCATCAACACTCACACATACTGTCAGCTGATCCTTTTGTGACAGGGCTGAAATGCAGTGGAATTGTTTTGAGGGATTCAGTTCAATTGCATGGCAAAGAGGGACTTTGCAATTAATTGTAATTCATCTGATCACTCTTCATAACATTCTGGAGTTTATGCAAATTGCCATCATACATAATGAGGCAGCAGACATTGTGAAAATTAATATTTGTGTCATTCTCAAACTTTTGGCCACGACTGTAGATCATCAAATTTTTCAATGTTCAAGGGGAGAATTCCAGGACCACGGAGCTGAGTAACTTAAACTATTTAAACCACAACCTGTTTAAATTCTTGGTCCTGTTTTAAGCAAATGATAATGGGAACCAGGCTGACCCACTGGGAAGCCAGGCCTAGCCAATCCTAATGAGTTTATCCCCACAAAAGGGTTTTATTACAGACAGAAATAATCCTCTGCATTCCCCCCTTACCCCCTCTGATGAGTCCGCAGGTGAAGAAGCCAGATTTGAAGGTCCTGGGCTCACATGGTTAAGTATTGTCTGCGGGTGTGAGGCCGGATGGACGTACTGCAAAATTCTCTAAAACAACATTGGAGGCGGTTTATGGTAGAGAAATTAACATTACATTATCTGGCAACATTTCTGGTGGATATTCCTGCAGTCATCATGCCAATTGCATGCTCCCTCAAAATGTAGACATCGGTGGCATTGTGTTGTGTGACAAAACTACACATTTAAGAGTGGCTTTTTATTTTTCCCAGCACAAGGTGCAGCTGTGTAATGATCATGGGATTTAATCAGCTTCTTGACATGCCACACCTGTCAGGTGGATGGATTATCTTGACAAATGATAAAATGTTCACTAACACCTTAAGATGGCACCAGAGCAGAAGGCAGACATTTTACGTGCCCCCAACCGATTTTGTTTTTTGTTTGTTTATCTGCGTTGTTTGTAACTTATTATTTTACTCATTTTGTACATGTTGCCGCCTCCGTCCCTTATGACCGAAAATAACTTCTAGACATCAGGACTGCAATTACTCACCACAGACTAGCAGAATCATTTTTCTTCTTTTACAACTCTGACGAGCCCGAGGCGGAGGATATACGGCTCCCTCGGGACCAGGCCCCGACCCCAGTGATCTGCGTGAAGAGGAGGTGGAGAAAGAGAGGCCGGAGAGTGGGCTGCCTTCTGAGAAGTCAGGGGGTGATCGAATAAACCCCCACTTCCCTCAATTCTGCAAGCAAACATGCAATCTTTGGACAATAAAATGGACGAGTTACTAAACTACCAATGGGACATTAAAAACTATCACATCTTATGCTTTACGGAGTCGTGGCTGAACGACGACAATATCAATATACAGCTGGCTGGTTATACGATGTACCGGCAGGATAGAACAGCGGCGTCTGGTAAGACAAGGGGTGGCGGTCTATGTTTTTTTGTAAACAACAGCTGGTGCATGATATCCAAGGAAGTCTCAAGCTATTGCTCGCCCGAGGTTGAGTTTCTCATGATAAGCTGTAGACCACACTACCTAACAAGCAAGTTTTCATCTGTATTCTTTGTAGATGTTTACATACCACCACAGTCAGAGGCTGGCACTAAGATAGCATTAAATGAGCTGTATTCCGCCATAAGCAAACAAGATAAAGCTCCTAGTAGCCGGGGACTTTAATGCAGGGAAACTTAAATCAGTTTTACCAAATTTCTATCAGCATGTTAAATGTGCCACCAGAGGGAAAATAACTCTGGACCACCTATACTCCACACACAGAGATGCAAACAAAGATCAATAAAAAAGTGGTCAGATGAAGCAGATGCTAAGCTACAGGACTGTTTTGCTAGCACAAACTGGAATATGTTCCGGATTCCTCCAATGGCCTTGAGGAGTACACCACATCTGTCATTGGCTTCATCAATAAGTGCATTGATGACAGTGACCGTACGTACATACCCAAACCAGAAGCCATGGATTAGACGCAGCATCCGCACTGAAACAAAGGTTAGAGCTGCCGTTTCAAGGAGCGGGACTGGAAGTTTATAATAAATCCCGCTATTCTCTCCGACGAACCATCAAACAGTCAAAGCGTCAATACAGGACTAAGATCGAGTCGTACTACACCGGTTCTGACGCTTGTCGGATGTGGCAGGGCCTGCAAACCATTACAGACTACAAAGGGAAGCACAGTCGAGAGCTGCCCAGTGACACAAGCTTACCGGACGAGCTAAACTACTTCTATGTTCGCTTCGAGGCAAAAAACACTGAAACATGCATGAGAGCACCAGCTGTTCTGGAAGGCTGTGTGATCACGCTCTCCGCAGCCAACTTGAGCAAGAACTTTAGACAGGTCAACATTCACAAGGCTGCAGGGCCTGACGGATCACCAGGATGTGTACTGCGAGCATGCGCTGATCAACTGGCAAGTGTCTTCACTGACATTTCCAACCTCTCCCTGTCCAAGTCTGTAATACCAACATGTTTAAGTAGACCACCATAGTGCCTGTGCTCAAAAACACTAAGGTAACCTGCCTAAATGACTACCGACCCGTAGCACTCATGTCTGTAGCCATGAAGTTCTTTGAAAGGCTGGTGGCTCATATCAACACCATCATGCCAGAAACCCTAGACCCACTCCAACTTGCATACCGCCCCAACAGATCCATAGATAATGCAGTCTCTATTGCACTCCACACTGCCCTTTCCCACCTGGATAAAAGAAACACCTACAGTGCCTTGCGAAAGTATTCGGCCCCCTTGAACTTTGCGACCTTTTGCCACATTTCAGGCTTCAAACATAAAGATATAAAACTGTATTTTTTTGTGAAGAATCAACAACAAGTGGGACACAATCATGAAGTGGAACGACATTTATTGGATATTTCAAACTTTTTTAACAAATCAAAAACTGAAAAATTGGGCGTGCAAAATTATTCAGCCCCCTTAAGTTAATACTTTGTAGTGCCACCTTTTGCTGCGATTACAGCTGTAAGTCGCTTGGGGTATGTCTCTATCAGTTTTGCACATCGAGAGACTGAAATTTTTTCCCATTCCTCCTTGCAAAACAGCTCGAGCTCAGTGAGGTTGGATGGAGAGCATTTGTGAACAGCAGTTTTCAGTTCTTTCCACAGATTCTCGATTGGATTCAGGTTTGGACTTTGACTTGGCCATTCTAACACCTGGATATGTTTATTTTTTAACCATTCCATTGTAGATTTTGCTTTATGTTTTGGATCATTGTCTTGTTGGAAGACAAAAAAATCTTCCAGAATGGTCCTGTATTTGGCTCCATCCATCTTCCCATCAATTTTAACCATCTTCCCTGTCCCTGCTGAAGAAAAGCAGGCCCAAACCATAATGCTGCCACCACCATGTTTGACAGTGGGCATGGTGTGTTCAGGGTGATGAGCTGTGTTGCTTTTACGCCAAACATAACGTTTTGCATTGTTGCCAAAAAGTTCAATTTTGGTTTCATCTGACCAGAGCACCTTCTTCCACATGTTTGGTGTGTCTCCCAGGTGGCTTGTGGCAAACTTTAAACAACACTTTTCATGGATATCTTTAAGAAATGGCTTTCTTCTTGCCACTCTTCCATAAAGGCCAGATTTGTGCAATATACGACTGACTGATTGTTGTCCTATGGACAGAGTCTCCCACCTCAGCTGTAGATCTCTGCAGTTCATCCAGAGTGATCATGGGCCTCTTGGCTGCATCTCTGATCAGTCTTCTCCTTGTATGAGCTGAAAGTTTAGAGGGACGGCCAGGTCTTGGTAGATTTGCAGTGGTCTGATACTTCTTCCATTTCAATATTATCGCTTGCACAGTGCTCCTTGGGATGTTTAAAGCTTGGGAAATCTTTTTGTATCCAAATCCGGCTTTAAACTTCTTCACAACAGTATCTCGGACCGGCCTGGTGTGTTCCTTGTTCTTCATGATGCTCTCTGCTCTTTTAACGGACCTCTGAGAGTATCACAGTGCAGGTGCATTTATACGGAGACTTGATTACACACAGGTGGATTGTATTTATCATCATTAGTCATTTAGGTCAACATTGGATCATTCAGAGATCCTCACTGAACTTCTGGAGAGAGTTTGCTGCACTGAAAGTAAAGGGGCTGAATAATTTTGCACGCCCAATTTTTCAGTTTTTGATTTGTTAAAAAAGTTTGAAATATCCAATAAATATTGTTCCACTTCATGATTGTGTCCCACTTGTTGTTGATTCTTCACAAAAAAATACAGTTTTATATCTTTATGTTTGAAGCCTGAAATGTGGCAAAAGGTTGCAAAGTTCAAGGGGGCCGAATACTTTCGCAAGGCACTGTATGTGAGAATGCTATTCATTGACTACAGCTCAGCGTTCAACACCATAGTGCCTTCAAAGCTCATCAATAAGCTAAGGACCCTGGGACTAAACACCTCCCTCTGCAACTGGATCCTGGACTTCCTGACAGGCCGCCCCCAGGTGGTAAGCATAGCAACACATCTGCCACACTGATCCTCAACACAGGGCCCCTCATGGGTGTGTGCTCAGCCCCCTCCTGTAGTCCCTGTTCACTCATGACTGCATGGCCAGGCAAGACTCCAACACAATCATTAAATTTGCAGATGAATCAACAGTGGTAGAGCTGATCACTGACAACAAAGAAACAGCCTATAGGGAGGAGGTCAGAGACCTGGCCGTGTGGTGCCAGGACAACAACCTCTCTTTCAAAGTGATCAAGACAAAGGAGATGATTGTGGACTACAGGAAAAAGAGGACTGAGCACACCCACATTCTCATCGATGGGGCTGCAGTGGAGCAGGTTGAGAGCTTCAAGTTCCTTGGTGTCCACATCAGCGGACAAACTAACATGGTCCAAGCAGACTATGACAGTTGTGAAGCGGGCACGACAAAACCTATTCCACCTCAGGAGATTTGGCATGGATCCTCAGATCCTCAAAAGGTTCTACAGCTGCACCATCGAGAGCATCCTGACTGGTTGCATCACTGTGGGGGCCAAGCTTCCTGCCATCCAGGACCTCTATACCAGGCGATGTCAGAGGAAGGCCCTAAACACTTCAAAGACTCCAGCCACCCTAGTCATAGACTGTTCTCTCTGCTACCACACGGCAAGCGGTACCGGAGCGCCAAGTCTAGGTCCAAGAGGCTTCTAAACAGCTTCTACCCCTAAGCCATAAGACTCCTGAACATCTAGTCCAATGGCTACCCAGACTAATTGCATCCAGATAATGGTAATGAAAAGGCACCTGCAAAATAAAAGCCAAGGAATGTGTAGTTCCATGTCATTTGCAGCGTGTATGATCATCAGCAAAGCCTATCATTTCACTTCCCCCACTTCCCCTGCCTTACTGCTGTTAGCCCATAAAAAAGCTTTGAATAACAGATTCATACTTTGAAAAACAGATCTGTCCCATATCTGAGAGATATAAAAATAGATCAGGAGAATATTTAACACAACCATTTGGGCACTAAATTACTTCCATATACATTGAGTGTATAAAACACTAGGGAACACCTGCTCTTTCCATGACATACTGACCAGGTGAATCCAAATGAAAGCTATGGTCCCTTATTGATGTCACCTGTTCAATTAATTTCAATCTAGATTAAGGGGAGGAGAATGCTGTTCTGAGGACAAAAGGGGGTGAAACTCAATATTAGAAAGGTATTCCTAATGCTTTGTACAGTCGTTGTAGACTTCCATAAATTGTTTAAACTGGTACCGAGCTACATTCAGACGAGTCCTGTGAGGCTTGTGGGCGTCCTACTAGTGTCTAGCCCAAACTTTTCAGAAGCTACAGACAGAAGTTGGCAGATCTGCGGTGCCGACTTCAGACGCTTGTGGAGAACACCATCATGTTCGTGAGAGCCCAAACTATTCAGACGCTACAGACAGAAATTGGCAGATCGGCGGTGCCGACTTCAGACGCTTGTGGAGAACACCATCATGTTCGTGAGAGCCCAAACTTTTCAGACGCTACAGACAGAAGTTGGCAGATCGGTGGTGCCGACTTCAGACGTTTGTGGAGAACACCATCATGTTCGTGAGAGTCTCATCTTTCCATTTAGTGGTCATATTATTTTGTAGGCCAAACCGTTCGGATGCTACAGACGTTTTCGGGCGAAGACAGATTTCCGGGATGTCTTAAGGTTCCCCAGATGCGGAAGACCATTGGTGGCTTCAGACGCAGCCCCATACAAAATAATCACATCTATAGCTTAAACAGACAGATTTTTGATGGGGATTTGTTTATTATGCCAATTCGATTTTTCCACAGGGGCTCGGACATGGACTCTAAAGGGGCAAAGCCAGCCTACCATAAACATGTTTCCAAGTTCCATCAACAACCACGAAAACCAATAGGCTACCAAGAAAACCATAATAGAATGTATCTATTTCTATGATTTAACATACCGATATCTAGTTATTCCCTTGGGTCGTCATTTTGGTTCTTGCATTGGAATTATATTGAATTCTGGTTTATCACGCTGTACCACAATAAACATAAAAGTTCAAATGCACGGCGCGAAATCTCCGCTTCACTCTATCAGCACCATGGACAGTGCCCTACACAATTTTATTTTATTTAACCTTTATTTAATCAGGAAGGGCTGATTGATATTAAAATCTCTTTTTCAAGAGCACCCTGTCAGCACCAAGTCATTACAAAAAAAATACAGACAGACAACATGAAAAACTACAAGTAATCTAGTAAAAACCATTGAATTCACAAGAGTATAAAACAGCAAATTAAAAACATTGACAGGTCAGGGAATCAGCCTCAAAATCCTTTATCAGTGATTTAAAAACACCAATCGGGACAAGTTCTTCCAGTTTAAAAGTATTTTGTAAGGTGATCCAAGACGATGGCACAGAGTACATAAAAGCCCTTTTACCAAATTTAGTTCGGTAAAGCAAGGACATTGAAAGCCAGCTTAGGTTAAGGAAGTAATTTTGCCATTACATTCCACTAAACTAAAGGGCAGCTCAGAAAAGCTGAAGATAGATTTTAAAGAACTGATTGGGTCAATGCTTGACAACAACAAATGCCCCATCTGGTCCTCTGCCCTCCCTAAATTGTGGCATTGAACATTTCAGCAGACTTTTAGCTCTCCATAACTGGCGAAGAGACTATTGCAGCTCTGTGGATGTAACATTCATTGACAATTTTGAAACCTTCTGGAAACAAAGCTTGTTTTATGAGGAGGATGGGTTCCACCCAAATCCTTTGTGTTCCTGGATCCTTTCACAGCATTATAAGGCTGTGTTGTGGCAATGATTTATCATGACTCAAGCCCAGCTCAGTTAATCCCTACCATTGTGTCACTGAGTTGGCATAATGCTTCAGCAAATGTACATTATCCCAGGGCCGTTGGAAGACACAATGTAAGTAACCTAATGTATGTCCCTCGAACTGCCCTGAATGCCTCTGCTAATCCCATAGCTATTGTATGCAGTGATCATGTGCCTATGAACCAGAGTTATACTGTTAGCTCTGAGGCGGTGTGCCCTAGTAGAAAGTCCACTGTGTGCATCTCTCCCTGCACTAACATGAATAACATGAGCATGTCTTCTGCTAAACTTCCCAGTAAAGCAATGAAAACAATCAAGCATCCAAGAAAAGTGCTAAAAATAGCCCACATTAACACATGTAGCTTAAGAAAAAAAGTTAATGAAGTCAATAACTTGCTAGTAACAGACTACATTCATATTCTGATCTCTGAAACTCACTTAGATAATTCCTTTGATGATACGGTGGTAGCAATACATGGATATAACAGCTACAGAAAATACAGAAATGCATGGGGGGCGGTGTTGCGGTCTATATTCAGAACCACATTCCTGTAAAGCTTAGAGAGGATGTCATGTTAAATACTGTTAAAGTAATATGGTTACAGGTTCATCTGCCTCACCCAAAGTTTGTTCTTGTGGGAAGCTGCTATAGACCACCAAGTGCTAACAGTCAGTATCTAGATAATATGTGTGAAATGCTTGAGAATGTATGTGATATCAACAGAGAGGTATATTTTCTGCGTGATTTCAATATTGACTGACTTTCATCAAGCTGCCCACTCAAGAAAAAGCTTCAAAATGTTATCAGTCAACCTACCAGGGTAGTTACAACCAGCAGAGGAATGAAATCATCAACATGTGTTGATCACATCTTTACTATTTCTGCAGAAATTTGCTTTAAAGCAGTATTTAAATCCATTGGATGTAGTGATCACAATATAGTAGCCATATCTAGGAAAACCAAAGTTCCAACGGCTGGGCCTAATATAGTGTATAAGAGGTCATACAATATGTTTTGTAGTGATTCTTAAGTTGATGATGTAAACAATATTTACTGGTCTGTGGTGTGTAATTAGAAGCAATCAGACACTGCACTTGACACATTTATGAAATGTATTATTCCAGTTACTAATAAGCATGCACCCATTAAGAAAAGGACTGAAAAAAGGCATTGAGGAGGAATTGGATTGGATTTAGGAGGAATTGAAAAATTGTACGGTTGAGGGATGAGGCAAAAGGTATGGCAAGTAAGTCTGGCAGCACAACCGATTGGCAAACATACTGCAAATTGAGAAATCATGTGACTAAACTGAATTTAAAAAAGAAGAAACTATACCATGAAACAAAGATTAATGATCTAAACAATGATAGTAAAAAGCTTTGGAGCACCTTAAATGAAATGTTGGGGAAAAAAGGCAAACTGAGCTCCATCATTCATTGTATCAGATGGCTCATTCATCACAAAACCCACTGACATTGCCAACTACTTTAATTATTTTTTCATTGGCAAGACTAGCAAACATGCCAGCAGCAAACCCTGACACTACACATCAAAGTACAGTTGAAGTCGAAAGTTTACATACACCTTAGCCAAATACATTTCAACTATTTTTTTCACAATTCCTGACATTTAATCAAAGTAAAAATTCCCTGTCTTAGGTCAATTAGGATCACCACTTTATGTTAAGAATGTGAAAAGTCAGAATAATAGTAGAGAGAAATATCTATTTCAGCTTTTATTTCTTTCATCACATTCCCAGTGGGTCAGAAGTTTACATACACTCAATTAGTATTTGGTAGCATTGCCTTTAAACTGTTTAACTTGGGTCAAACGTTCCGGGTAGCCTTCCATAAGCTTCCCACAATAAGGGTGGGTGAATTTTGGCCCATTCCTCCTGACAGAGCTAGTGTAACTGAGTCAGGTTTGTAGGCCTCCTTGCTCGCACACGCTTTTTCAGTGCTGCCCACAAATGTTCTATAGGATTGAGGTCAGGGCTTTGTGATGGCCACTCCAATACCTTGACTTTGTTGTCCGTAAGCCATTTTTCCAGAACTTTGGAAGTATGCTTGGGGTCATTGTCCATTTGGAAGACCCATTTGTGACCAAGCTTTAACTTCCTGACTGATGTCTTGAGATATTGCTTCAATATATCCACAAAATATTCCATCCTCATGATGCCATCTATTTTGTGGAGTCCAGCAGTCCCTCCTGCAGCAAAGCACCCCCACAACATGATGCTGCCACCCCTGTGCTTCACGGTTCGAATGGTGTTCTTCAGCTTGCAAGCATCCCCCGTTTCCCTCCAAACATAACGATGGTCATTATGGTCAAACAGTTCTATTTTTGTTTCATCAGACCAGAGGACATTTCTCCAAAAAAGTACGATGTTTGTCCCCATGTGCAGTTGCAAACCGTAGTCTGTCTTTTTTTATGGCGGTTTTGGAGGCAGTGGCATCTTCCTTGCTGAGCAGCCTTTCAGGTTATGTCGATATAGGACTTGTTTTACTGTAGATATAGATACTTTTGTATCTGTTTCCTTCAGCATCTTCACAAGGTCCTTTGCTGTTGTTCTGGGATTGATTTGCACTTTTCGCACCAAAGTACGTTGATCTCTAGGAGACAGAACGCATCTCTTTCCTAAGCGGTATGACGGCTGCGTGGTCCCATTGTGTTAATACTTGCGTACTATTGTTTGTACAGATGAACGTGGTACCTTCAGGCGTTTGGAAATTGCTCCCAAGTATGAATCAGACTTGTGGTCTACATTTTTTTTCTGAGGTTGTGGCTGATTTCTATAGATTTTCCCATGATGTCAAGCAAAGAGGCACTGAGTTTGAAGGTAGGCCTTGAAATATATCCACAGGTACACCTCCAATTGACTCAAATTATGTAAATTAACCTATCAAAAATCTTCTGAAGCCGTGACATCATTTTCTGGAATTTTCCCAAGCTGTTTAAAGGCACAGTCAACGTACTGGAATTGTGATACATTGAATTATAAGTGAAATAACCTGTCTGTGAACAATTGTTGGAAAAATGACTTGTGTCATGCACATAGTAGATGTCCTAACCAAATTGCCAAAACTATAGTTTGTTAACAAGAAATTTGTGGAGTGGTTGAAAAACGAGTTTTAATGACTCCAACCTAAGTGTATTTAACTTCTGACTTCAACTGTACATTCTTCAGCTTTAATAAATTAACTTAGACACTGCATTTGCTTAGCAGTAGCAGCATGTAGGATTTTTGGGGGGATACATTTTCTACACTACACCTAATCAAAAGACCTCCTGTAGAGGTAACCTCCCTCTGTGTGTGTCAGTGTTGTAGATCAACAAGGGGGACTATGAAGGTGAGGTGCAGTAGAAGGCCTGAGAGATGATAGAGGAGCTGGTGGCCGGAGACAAAAGTCCCGGGTATTCCGCAGCAGTAAAACACCAACATCACATATTTTACTGAATCAAGTCAGTGTTCTTACAGTATAGATTTCTGTGAAGCTTTTCATTGTCTGCCTTCCATTGCGGCTTTCCCTGCTGTAACTAGGCTCCCGAATTGTCAGAGTTTCTGTGTGTGTGTTTTGTATTCTCTTGCAGGACCTGTGAGAGAATTAGATTTGGGGGTGGAGGAGGTGGGTGTGGCGGGGGAGGCAGGAGCGGCTTCGAGTGGTAAAATTGTGCCCTGCAGGCGTCTGTGGCTGAAGCCAGTCGGGATGAAGATAACTTAAAGGCATGCAAGTTGGGGATGAGGCCTTCATTTTGTCTCAACAATGAGAGGTATATTTATTGTCCAGCAAAGGATGCTGTTTATCTATCCTACGCCACTTTCTGAGTTAGATTTTCTGCTCAGTAAAATGTTAATCAGGTCATAACTCTTCTGTGGTTTGGTACCAACCAACATTAAACTAAAGTCACTATATTCCTGTCTAATTATACTCTCTCTTCCCGTAGGAAAGCAAATAATGATATCTTTGTGGACGACCTGAAGGATGGAGAAAGGGAGAAGCGTCCCATTCCCAACCCTGCAGCCACCTTCGACAAAGCCTTCCGTCCAACCTCACTACTAAAACTGTACTGTTGTTTTTGTACAACTTTTGTATCGGTCAACTTCTTCCGTGATAACAACACTATTGATTGCCATTTCTTCCCCATGACTGTTATTTAAAGACTACAACGTCTGGTTCAATATAAATGTTTTTACATGAATCAGCGATTTCCTCATCTACTGATTCCTTTTCAGTCAGAGAGAGTCAGCATGGCACGATCTTCCTCCAGAAATTGGAGAGCAGTAGCAACACTTTTGCAGTACTTTATGATATCATTCAATAAAGCTACGGAAGAAAGGATTATCTATCTACACAGACTGAGCAGCTCATGCTACATGGCAGACCAATCCGAACTCATCTCTCAGCATGTCCAGCCCATCCATTATCTCAACCAAGGTAAGCTTCCTAGATGCCCACCCGAACCCTCCCCTATAAGGTCGGGAGTCCGCACCTTTGGGGGGGGGGGGGTACTGTCACGCCCTGACCTTAGTTATCTATGTTTTATGTACTATTTTGGTCAGATCAGGGTGTGACGAGGGTGTGTATGCTTGTTTGTCCTGTGTATGGTTTTTGTATGTCTAGGGTGTTTGCTAGTCTAGGTTAATTGTAGGTCTATGGTGGCCTGAATTGGTTCCCAATCAGAGACAGCTGTTTATCATTGTCTCTGATTGGGGATCCTATTTAGGTTGCCATTTTCTATTTTGTGGGTTATAGTCTATGTTTAGTTGCCTGTTCTGCACTTCTCATATTAGCACCACGGTTAATTTTGTATAGTTTGTTCATCGTTCTCTCTTTCATTAAAGAAGATGTACGCTTACAACGCTGCGCCTTGGTCTCCTCTATACGACGAATGTGACACTGGCCTTGTCTTCGATGGCTACGTCCAAACCTGGCCACCAAAAGTAGCTGCATGCAATCTCCTTCATTCGCACGATGGCGAGTGCTCCACACTCTAACTGTGCATAATTGCTCTTGGCTTTACCTAATGTCCGTGATGCGAAAGCAATTGGCCTTCACCTGATGGCATGATGTGTGAGACCACAGCACCAATGCCGTAAGGCGACGCATCACATGCCAACTGTGATGGCAAGTTGGGGTTGAAGTGGGTTAAGGCCTTTCACTGGGCTAAGGCTGTTTTTTCACTTTCTTGAAGGCCTCCTCATACATTTGTCCACTTCCACTGTTTGGTTTTGTTCAAAGGTTCATGCAGTGGCTTTAACATGTTAGCTAGGTTTGACACAAACTTTGCATAGTATGTCAGTAATCCTAAGAATGATCTCAGCTGACTCACGTTCTGTGGGGAGGGAACTTCCGCGACGGCCTTCACCTTCGATGGTGCCTTATGGAGCCCCGAACTGTCGATGACGTAGCCCAGGTATACAACAGAAGGCCGTAAAAGCTTGCATTTGTCCTTCCGGACCCTCAGACCGTACTCCTCAAGTCTCTGTAGTGTAGCGTTCAGGTTTCTCAGGTGCTCCTGCTCATCTTTGCCGGTGATGAGTAGATCATCGAGATAACATTGGACCCCAGTGAGCCCGCTCAGTGTCTGGTCCATAGCTCTCTGAACCAAGGCCGGAGCTGAGGTGATTCCAAAGGGAGGCCTCCGAGAACCTGTATAGTCCTTTGTGAGTCACTATGGTCAACAGTTCTTATGACTCTTGGTCCACATGCATCTGTACATATACTTATGTCAGGCCTATCTTACTGAATTTCTGCCCTCCAGCTAAACCAGAAAAGAGGTCGTCAATGAGGGGTAGTGGATGTTTTTCAGCAGTCAAGACTGGGTTAATGGTGACTTTGAAATCACCACAGTCTGAGTGATCCATATTTGTTATGACTGGAACAACAGGTGTAGCCCATTCACTGGATCAAATCCTGCACTCTCGACTAGTCTGTTTGGCTCAGTTTCAACTTTTGGTTTTATGGCATATGGGACAGCTCTAGCTTAAGCATTTTCGCTTGCTGTCTGGTTTCACAGTCAGTTTAACAGTTGTCCTTCATACTGCCAAGTTCTCCTTTGAACACATCCACGTGTTTCCTCTATTTAAAAAAAAAAATCTTTATTTTAACTAGGCAAGTCAGTTAAGAACAAATTCTTATTTTCAATGACAGCCTAGGAACAGTGGGTTAACTGCCTTGTTTAGGGGCAGAACAACAGATTTGTTTTGCCTTGTCAGCTCAGGGATTCAATCTTGCAACCTTTCGGTTGCTAGTCCAATGCTCTAACCACTAGGCTACTTGCTGCCACAATATGCCTTGTAGGTTTGTGTCCTCTTTTGCAACCATGTGAATTTCCTGCCAGTTTAGTTTGATCTTTTCCAGCCATGTGTGTCCTAGCAATGCTGGATGGTTGCCTTTCGCAATGTAGAGTGGTAGCACTACCTTCTGTTTGAGCTCCACAGTAAAAATCATGCCTCCTCTCACTGGAACAATCTCACAGGTGTATGTTTTCAGCGTGGGCTGTGAGGTGATGTAGTTTCTCCTTCTATACAGCCTCAGACGGCAATTGTCTGAAATGGACAAAACATGCAAAGATTCTTCCCCTTCAGACAGGGTATCACTTTGTTCATCCTCTGTGTGCTTCATTTTGTGCATTATATGTACTTCCTCAAGTCGCTTTTCATTTGTTCAGTACTTTTGTTTGTCTCTTTGTTTTTACATGCAGGTTCGATGTGACCCTTTTCCCCCACAATTTCTGCAGTCTAAGTCTTTATACCAACACACCTCTGCTTGGTGACTTGGTTGTATGCGTTCACTATTGTAAGTTGCTCTGGATGTGTCTGCTAAATTACTAAAAATGTGTAATAAACGTAACCCGTCTATAGGCACCTATGCATTATCAGCTGGGTCTGGTCTGCTTAGTTTATTGACTGTATATGAACCAGAGTAAGTGAGCTGAGTGTGCCCATTTTGGCTGGAGCGTCGGCCTTCTCGCCCGCACAAGTAGCACTCGCTTCACAAGCTCAGGGCATGCTCGGCCCAGCATGCATTCGTAGTCTACTTGTGTGCTGCTTTAGCCCCTTGCTTGTGCTACTCTCATGGAATTCTCTAAATATTTCATAAAGAAACTGGTAAAACACACAGGTGCTAAATCAAGGTAACTTACAAAGATGAGGACAATAGTAATAGAGGAAGTGTGGTGATTAGTGCCCACAACTAAAGAATCACACTATCCCAAAAGCATGCTATGTGCACATGCTAAAAGAAAGGAACAAGGTGGGTAAATGACTAAGTTTGTCATTGTAGCAAAGTATTTCTAAACAACAAAAAAAACGTTTCGTTCGTTCTATTGTCTATACATCATTTTGGCATACTTTCAAGGAGGTTTCCGTTTTGATTTGGTTATTTTGCCTTAAGTTTTCAGGCAAATCTATAGAAAAATGCAAAAACAACTGCATCTCTGCCCAGCCTGGCAAGATTAGCCAAAGGGGTGTTGATCATCCCAGTAGCTCTGCAAGTGTGGAGAGGATATTTTCCGCTGCTGGCCGGCTCTCCAGGCACCATCTTATGAGCCTGAAACCTCAGACTGGCCAAACTCATGTTTCGAAAAAATGAATTCTAAAAATGAATTCAAAGGCACTAAGTAATTTTTCATTTGATCTGCATTTAATTCTAAGTAAGTCACATCCAATATGCGCAATTTAAAGATTATTATGATTTAATTCAGCTAAGTGTTTAAATGCTGTAAGCTTTTTGTACCTTCCAGCCTATTGTGTCGCACTTGCAAATGCTTCACAATGTATTTCTATGTAGGCTATAGCCTTGAAATAATATAACCTAAATAATTTGTTCTTTCTTAGGCTCCCTGTCTGTCTCCTGACCTATTTAGAGTGTTTATATGCTGTATAATATGACATGTAGCCTATTTGAAATTATGTTAACTTCTTACAGTCACCTTTTCATGTTTATTCAAATACTTAAACAATTGGTAGGTCCATGTAGTCACAAAAATAGATGGGTGTTAGTTAAATTGTGTTTTTTTTTTCCCCCCCTGTAGTAGGAAAGCAAACCGAACACCGGAATGGTGCGCAAGCCCCCCTCCACAAGCAATGAGCTGGATTTCCAACCTCTCAACTCTGCTCACATGCTCTGATATGAACCAGAAAAATATGGGGGAGTGGGATGTTTCACTTCAGTCTTTGGTTCTTGCATGGATGTAATGGTAGGCTGGCGTGTGTTTACATGCACACTAATAATTTAATATGAAACAGATTATGGCATCAGGCAGACTGTGCAATAGCCGTGTAAACACCTAACTCTTATGTTCGTAGTTTGAATGAGGCCAAGGTGCAGCGTGGTAGGCAAACATCTTACTTTTATTTCAAATGAACACCAAAACCCAACAAAATACAAAACGAACGTAAAGTTCTGCAGGCTATACAGCAACTAGCAAAAACAAGATCCCACAATCTCAGGTGGGGAAAAATGGCTGCCTAAGTATGATCCCCAATCAGAGACAACGATAAACAGCTGCCTCTGATTGGGAACCATACTAGGTCAACAAAGAACTATAAACACAGATTTGCCCACCCAAGTCACACCCTGACCTAACCAAATAGAGAATAAACAAGGCTCTAAGGTCAAGGCGTGACAACTCTTTATCTTAATCGGCATAAAGTCCAAATCTAAGTAAACATACACCGATTAAAATAACTGGTTTTCTAAGCAAGCTTTCAAATTATTAGGACAGTAAACACCTTAATCAGTGTTTCGGCAGTTTATTTGATCTGCGCATATGCTAGCACCAGCCGACTGAGCCTCCCTCTTTAGCGTGAGTGAAGGGAGTTCAGAACTGAATGTATGCGTTAGAAGTAGTTTTCACATTCATACTTTATATTTCCAAACTCAGAATCAAATATGCTTCCCAAAAATAGCATGTTTTCTGTGGTAGAACGTTTATTTTGATTGGCGATTTCCTGCATTTATCAGTGCCATCAGGTAGCCTTTTCAATGTGTCCATGTAAACAGGATTATTAGGGGAATCGTTTTTCTTGCAAAGCATGTTAACATTTAATGAAAATTGTTACAGTGCATTCGAAAAGTATTCAGACCCCGTGACTTTTTCCACATTTTGTTATAGCCTTATTCTAAAATGGATTAATATTATTTTCCTCATCAATCTACACGTAATTCCCCATAATGACTGAGAATGGCCTTGGTCAGGGAGGTGAACAAGAACCAGATGGTCACTCTGACAGAGTTCCTCTGTGGAGATGGGGAACTATCCCTGCAACACTCCACCAATCAGGTCTTCATGGTAAAGTAGCCATATGGAAGCCACTCCTCAGTAAAAGGCACATTTTATTTGTATTTTTTTTATTTATAAATTTGCTAAAATGTATAAATGTGTTTTTGCTTTGTCATTATGGGGTATTGTGTGTAGATTGAGAGGAAAAATAAAAACAATTTAATTCATTTTAGAATAAGGCGGTAACGTAACAAAATGTGGAAAAAGTCAAGGGGTCTGATTATTTTCCGAATGCAGTGTATATTAGTATGACTATCCACAAACACATTGTGTGCATGTAACTGTACTCTAGCTGATGGAGTGGTGGCACTTGGCTTCTGTAGTTTAAAATAAGAAAAAACAATAATGAGATGTGGACATTTAGCCTAAAATCCTTATGCAAAACCATATTGGTCTTTTATTTAATTATTTATCGCCATTAGCTGTTGCGAAAGCAGCAGCTACTCCTTCTGGGATCCACACGAAACATAAAACATGGCATGGTAATGAACAAGAACAGCTCAAGGACAGAACTGCATACATTTAAAAACAAGACTCAGAGCATACAACGGTAGCTAGCTAGCTGTACACCGGTAGACAGTGTCCTTCGGCCTCACCTGTCTCAGGCACTGTTTTCCCCCAGTTCTGTTAATGACGTTGAAGGCAGTTGTTCGGCAGGCGGCAGCGAAGGTTAGCCAGCTAGTCCTATCACAGTATCCTAAGGAGCACTCGGGTAAACAGCAAACAGGAGGTGGAGGTGACACCATGTGCTAACTATCAAGCTAGCTGGTACACAGTGCTGCCCTCGCCTCCCGTCTTCTGTGCTAGATGGAGGTAGGGATGACTGGTAGACAGTTTTTCTGTGTGCTGGCAAGGATGACTCCGGTAGACGGGGGCAAAAAAACAAAAATTATACTTTTATATCCCTTTTGACCCACATTCAAAACTGTCACACAAGCATGAAGATGTCGTGTTCCAGCCGGGGGGGTGCATTCATGAAGGAACCAAAGGGATGTTCGGGGGGGGGGCGTTCCTGCATATGCAGAATGCCCACATGCAGGAATGCAACAAATTGCGGGCTGTGTCACGTCCTGACTCTATTTCCTTTTTTTATGTCTCTATTTTGGTTTGGTCAGGGCGTGAGTTGGGGTGGGCATTCTATGTTTTGTATTTCTGTGTTTGGCCTGGTATGGTTCCCAATCAGAGGCAGCTGTCTATCGTTGTCTCTGATTGAGAACCATACTTAGGTAGCCTTGATGAGCGCTTCTTTTTGCTAGTCTGCACTCTGGACAGCTTGCGTGTGCAGTGCGAAGCGTGGTGGTGCATAAATTAATGACCATCAAATCATATTTATTTATTTGTCACATACACATGGTTAGCAGATGTTAATGCGAGTTTAGCGAAATGCTTGTGCTTCTAGTTCCGACAATGCAGTAATAACCAACGACTAATCTAACCTAACAATTCCAAAACTACTACCTTATACACACACAAGTATAAAGGGATAAAGATATATGAATGAGTGATGGTACAGAACGGCATAGGCAAGATGCAGTAGATGGTATCGAGTAATGTAGGGTATGTAAACAAAGTGGCATAGTTTAAAGTGGCTAGTGATACATGTATTACATTAAGATGCAGTAGATATAGAGTACAGTATATACCCTACATTACTCATCTCATATGTATGTAAACATTATATTAAGTAACATTGTTTAAAGTGGCTAGTGATATATTTTACATCAATTCCCATTATTAAAGTGGCTGGAGTTGAGTCAGTGTGTTGGCAGCACTCAATGTTAATGGTGGCTGTTTAACAGTCTGATGGCCTTGAGATAGAAGCTGTTTTTCAGTCTCTCGGTCCCTGCTTTGATGCACCTGTACTGACCTCGCCTTCTGGATGATAGCGGGGTGAACAGGCAGTGGCTCGGGTGGTTGTCCTTTATTTATCTTATTTATCTTTTATCTTTATGGCCTTCCTGTGACATCGGGTGATATAGGTGTCCTGGAGGCCAGGTAGTTTGCCCCCGGTGATGCGGTGTGCAGACCTCACTACCCTCTGGAGAGCCTTACGGTTGTGGGCGGAGCATTTGCCGTACCAGGCGGTGATACAGCCCGACAGGATGCTCTCGAAGTAGAAGTTTGTGTGCTTTTGGTGACAAGCCAAATTTCTTCAGCCTCCTGGGGTTGAAGAGGCGCTGCTGCTCCTTCACGATGCTGTCTGTGTGGGTGGACCAATTCAGTTTGTCCGTGATGTGTACGGCGAGTAACTTAACTCACAACCCTCTCCACTACTGTCAATGTGGATAGGGGGGTGCTCCCTCTGCTGTTTCCTGAAGGCCACAATCATCTCCTTTGTTTTGTTGACGTTGAGTGTGAGGTTATTTTCCTGACACCACACTCCGAGGGCCCTCACCTCCTCCCTGAAGGCAGTATCGTCGTTGTTGGTAATCAAGCCTACCACTGTAGTGTCGTCCGTAAACTTGATGATTGAGTTGGAGGCGTGCATGGCCATGCAGTCGTGGGTGAACAGGGAGTACAGGAGAGGGCTCAGAACGCACCCTTGTGGGGCCCCAGGTGGAGGGTCAGCGGGGTGGAGCTGTTGTTACCTACCCTCACCACCTGGGGGCGGCCCGTCAGGAAGTCCAGTATCCAGTTGCACAGGGTGGGGTCGAGACCCAGGGTCTCAAGCTTGTTGACGAGTTTGGAGGGTACTATGGTGTTAAATCCTGAGCTGTAGTCGATGAACAGCATTCTCACATAGGTATTCCTCTTGTCCAGATGGGTTAGGGCAGTGTGGTTGCGATTGCGTCGTCTGTGGACCTATTTGGGCGGTAAGCAAATTGGAGTGGGTCTAGGGTGTCAGGTAGGGTGGAGGTGATATGGTCCTTGACTAGTCTCTCAAAGCACTTCATGATGGCGGAAGTGAGTGCTACGGGGCGGTAGTCGTTTAGCTCAGTTACCTTAGCTTTCTTGGGAACAGGGACAATGGGGGCCCTCTTGAAGCATGTGGGAACAGCGGACTGTGATAAGGATTGATTGAATATGTCCGTAAACACACCAGCCAGCTGGTCTGCGCATGCTCTGAGGACGCGGCTGGGGTGCCGTCTGGGCCTGCGGCCTTGCGAGGGTTAACACGTTTAAATGTTTTACTCACATGGCTGCAGTGAAGGAGAGTCTGCAGGTTTTGGTTGCAGGCCGTGTCAGTGGCACTGTATTGTCCTCAAAGCGGGCAAAAAAGTTACTTAGTCTGCCTGGGAGCAAGACATCCTGGTCCGTGACGGTGCTGGTTTTCTTTTTGTAATCCGTGATTGACTGTAGACCCTGCCACATACCTCTTGTGTCTGAGCCGTTGAATTGTGACTCTACTTTGTCTCTATACTGACGCTTAGCTTGTTTGATTGCCTTGCTGAGGGAATAGCTACACTGTTTGTATTCGGTCATGTTTCCGGTCACCTTGCCCTGGTTAAAAGCAGTGGTTTGCGCTTTCAGTTTCACACGAATGCTGCCATCAATCCACGGTTTCTGGTTTGGGAATGTTTTAATCATTGCTATGGGAACGACATCGTCAATGCACTTTCTAATGAACTCGCTCACCGAATCAGCGTATTCGTCAATGTTGTTGGAAGCAATGCGGAACAGATCCCAATCCACGTGATCGAAGCAATCCTGAAGCGTGGAATCAGATTGGTCGAACCAGCGTTGAACAGACCTGAGCGCGAGAGCTTCTTGTTTTAGTTTCTGTCTGTAGGCAGGGAGCAACAAAATGGAGTCGTGGTCAGCTTTTCCGAAAGGAGGGCGGGGGAGGGCCTTATATGCGTTGCGGAAGTTAGAATAGCAATGATCCAAGGTTTTAGCAGCCCTGGTTGCGCAATCGATATGCTGATACAATTTTAGGGAGTCTCAGTTTCAGATTAGCCTTGTTAAAATCCCCAGCTACAATGAATGCAGCCTCAGGATATGTGGTTTCCAGTTTGCAAAGAGTCAAATAAAGTTAATTCAGGGCCATCTGTGTCTGCTTGGGGTGGGAATATATACGGCTGTGATAATCGAAGAGAATTCCCTTGGTAGACAATGCGGTCGACATTTGATTGTGAGGAATTTTAAGTCAGGTGAACAGAAGGACTTGAGTTCCTCTATTTTGTGATCACACCACGTCTCGTTAATCATAAGGCATACGCCCCCGCCCCTCTTCTTACCAGAATGATGTTTGTTTCTGTCGGCGCGATGCGTGAAGAAACCAGCTGGCTGCACCGATTCCGTTGGTGTCTCTCGAGTGAGCCATGTTTCCGTGAAGCAAAGAACGTTAGTCCCTGTCTCTCTGGAATGCTACCCTTGCTCGGATTTCATAACTTGTTGTCAAGAGACTGGACATTGTTGAGTAGTATGCTAGGGAGTGGTGTGTGATGTTCCCTTCTCCGGAGCTTGACCAGAAGACCACTTCGTTTGCCTCTTTTACGACGTAGTTGTTTTGGGTCGCAGGCTGGGATCCATTCCGTTGTCCTGGGTGGAAGGCAGAGCACAGGATACGCTTCTAGAAAGTCATATTCCTGGTCATACTGATAGTGAGTTGATGTTGCTCTTATATTCAGTAGTTCCTCCCAACTGTATGTAATGAAACCTAAGATTACCTGGGGTACGAATGTAAGAAATAACACGTAAAAAAAAAAAAAAAATACTGCATAGTTTCCTAGGAATGCGAAGCGAGGCGGCCATCTCTGTCGGCGGCGGAAGTAGTAGACCATGAATTAATCATAATGCTTAAATATAGCATGAGTTTTCCATGTGTTTGCGACACCATTTTTTAAAATGGCAAACTGCGACAGAGCATCTAAATGTCGAACTGGAACACCACATGCACTGAGACGATTCTGGCCAGAATTGATCCTCTAAGTCATTACGTGACATGAGACACATTTGATAGAAGTACCGAAAGTAACTAAATTGTAGTACCAAACCATTTTTTTATGTTCAAGTATCAAAAAAGTAAAGAAGTATAATGTGCATAACTAGGAGAAAGGAGATGTTATTGGGACATACCCTTTGAAGCTCAATGAAGGATATTTCGTGAAAGCTTTCTGCCTGTAATGACTCATAGCTTCCTGTTATCTGTGGTTATATCCATTATGCTGACTACACTTCATGCACCTAACATCAGTAACGGCAGCATACACCCATTCTGTGATGCCTGGGTGGGCAATGACAAGGTCTTTATTCTGAGATACAATAAACCCACTACTGTGATGCCATGATCGCCCAGACAGGCACAGGGAAGACCCTGGCCCACCTGGCTTCATCCACATGTATGCGCAGTCTGAGTTTTACACCATTAAAAAAAATATAGAATAATATTGAACCTTTATTTAGCAAGTCAGTTAAGAATACATTTTTTATTTACAATGCTGGGCCAATTTGTGCGCCACCCTAAGGGACTCTCAATCAGGGACGTCCCTGGTATGCTGGTTCTGACTCCCGCTAGAGAACTGGCTCTACAGATTTAGTCAGAGTGCCACAAGAATAGCTCCAAGGGCTTCAAATGGTACCATACATACTACTAATGCACTATAAAACTAGGATTTTAACAAGTAGCACATGGAAGCTACTGTAATAACCTTATGCAACCAAAACCTCTTCACGGGATCAAATATATTCAATGATTGTGGTGTCTGTATGTGAGTTCCGCTGTCCAGTGTCTGTGTTCATTTTCCCATCTTAATCTTTTCTTTTTATTGGCCAGTCTGAGATGGCTTTTTCTTCGCAACCCTGCCTAGAAAGGCAGCATCCCGGAGTGGCCTCTTCACGGTTGACGTTGAGACTGGTGTTTTGTGGGTCCTATTTAATGAAGCTGAGAGTTGAAGACTTGTGAGGCGTCTGTTTCTCAAACTAGACAATTTAATGTACTTGCTCAGTTGTGTACCGGGGCCTCCCACTCCTCTTTCTATTCTGGTTAGAGACAGTTTGCGCTGTTCTGTGAAGGGATTAATACACAGCATTGTACGATCTTCAGTTTCTTGGCAATTTCTTGCATGGAATAGCCTTCATTTCTGAGAACAAGAAAAGACTGAGTTTCGAAAGAAAGTTATTTGTTTCTGGCCATTTTGAGCCTGTAATCGAACCCACAAATGCTGATGCTCCAGATAATCAACTAGTCTAAAGAAGGCCAGTTTGTTTCTTTAATCAGCACAACAGTTTTCAGCTGTGCTAGCATAATTGCAAAACGGTATTCTAATGATCAATTAGCCTTTTTAAAATTATAAACTTGGATTAGCTAACACAACGTGCCATTGAAACACAGGAGTGATGGTTGCTGATAATGGGCCTATGCAGATACTCCATTAAAAATCTGCCGTTTCCAGCTACAATAGTCATTTATCACATTAACAATGTCTAGACTGTATTTCGGATAAATTTTATGTTATTTTAATGTACAAAAAATGTGCTTTTATTTCAAAAACAAGGACATTTCTATGTGACCCTAAACTTTTGAACGCTAGTGTATATACAGTTGAAGTCAGAAGTTTACATACACTTACAGTGCATTGCGAAAGTATTCGGCCCCTTTGAACTTTGCGACCTTTTGCCACATTTCAGGCTTCAAACATAAAGATATAAAACTGTATTTTTTTGTGAAGAATCAACAACAAGTGGGACACAATCATGAAGTGGAACGACATTTATTGGATATTTCAAACTTTTTTAACAAATCAAAAACTGAAAAATTGGGCGTGCAAAATTATTCAGCCCCTTTACTTTCAGTCCAGCAAACTCTCTCCAGAAGTTCAGTGAGGATCTCTGAATGATCCAATGTTGACCTAAATGACTAATGATGATAAATACAATCCACCTGTGTGTAATCAAGTCTCCGTATAAATGCACCTGCACTGTGATAGTCTCAGAGGTCCGTTAAAAGCGCAGAGAGCATCATGAAGAACAAGGAACACACCAGGCAGGTCCGAGATACTGTTGTGAAGAAGTTTAAAGCCGGATTTGGATACAAAAAGATTTCCCAAGCTTTAAACATCCCAAGGAGCACTGTGCAAGCGATAATATTGAAATGGAAGGAGTATCAGACCACAGCAAATCTACCAAGACCTGGCCGTCCCTCTAAACTTTCAGCTCATACAAGGAGAAGACTGATCAGAGATGCAGCCAAGAGGCCCATGATCACTCTGGATGAACTGCAGAGATCTACAGCTGAGGTGGGAGACTCTGTCCATAGGACAACAATCAGTCGTATATTGCACAAATCTGGCCTTTATGGAAGAGTGGCAAGAAGAAAGCCATTTCTTAAAGATAACCATAAAAAGTGTCGTTTAAAGTTTGCCACAAGCCACCTGGGAGACACACCAAACATGTGGAAGAAGGTGCTCTGGTCAGATGAAACCAAAATTGAACTTTTTGGCAACAATGCAAAACGTTATGTTTGGCGTAAAAGCAACACAGCTGAACACACCATCCCCACTGTCAAACATGGTGGTGGCAGCATCATGGTTTGGGCCTGCTTTTCTTCAGCAGGGACAGGGAAGATGGTTAAAATTGATGGGAAGATGGATGGAGCCAAATACAGGACCATTCTGGAAGAAAACCTGATGGAGTCTGCAAAAGACCTGAGACTGGGACGGAGATTTGTCTTCCAACAAGACAATGATCCAAAACATAAAGCAAAATCTAGAATGGAATGGTTCAAAAATAAACATATCCAGGTGTTAGAATGGCCAAGTCAAAGTCCAGACCTGAATCCAATCGAGAATCTGTGGAAAGAACTGAAAACTGCTGTTCACAAATGCTCTCCATCCAACCTCACTGAGCTCGAGCTGTTTTGCAAGGAGGAATGGGAAAAAAATTCAGTCTCTCGATGTGCAAAACTGATAGAGACATACCCCAAGCGACTTACAGCTGTAATCGCAGCAAAAGGTGGCGCTACAAAGTATTAACTTAAGGGGGCTGAATAATTTTGCACGCCCAATTTTTCAGTTTTGATTTGTTAAAAAAGTTTGAAATATCCAATAAATGTCGTTCCACTTCATGATTGTGTCCCACTTGTTGTTGATTCTTCACAAAAAAATACAGTTTTATATCTTTATGTTTGAAGCCTGAAATGTGGCAAAAGGTCGCAAAGTTCAAGGGGGCCGAATACTTTCGCAAGGCACTGTAGGTTGGAGTCATTAAAACCCGTTTTTCAACCACTAAACACATTTCTTGTTAACGAACTATAGTTTTGGCAAGAATGTTAGGACATCTACTTTGTGCATGACGCAAGTAATTCTTCCAACAATTTTTTTGCAGGCAGATTATTTCACTTATAATTCACTGTATCACAATTCCAGTGGGCAGAAGTGTACATACACTAACTTGACTGTGCCTTTAAACAGCTTGGGAAAATTCCAGAAAATAATGTCATGACTTTAGAAGCTTCTGATAGGCTAATTGACATTATTTGAGTCAGTTGGAAGTATACCCGTGGATGTATTTCGAAGCCTACCTTCCAACTCAGTGCCTCTTCGCTTGACATCATGGGAGAATCAAAAGAAATCAGCCACAACCTCAGAAAAAGTCTGGTTTATCCTTGGGAGCAATTTCGAAACGCCTGAAAGTACCACGTTCATCTGTACAAACAATAATGCGCAAGTATAAACACCATGGGACCACGCAGCCGTCATACCACTCAGGAAGGAGATGCATTCTGTCTCCTAGAGATGAATGTACTTTGGTGCTAAAAGTGCAAATCAATCCCAGAACAACAGCGAAGGATCTTGTGAAGATGCTGGAGGAAACGGGTACAAAAGTATCTACGTCCAACAGTAAAACGAGTCCTATATCGACATAACCTGAAAGGCCACTCATCAAGGAAGAATCCACTGCTCCGAAACCGCCATAAAAAAGCCAGACTACAGTTTGCAACTGCACATGGGGACAAAGATCATACTTTTAGTAGAAATGTCCTCTGGTCTGATGAAACAAAAATAGAACTGTTTGGTCATAATGACCATTGTTATGTTTGGAGGAAAAAGGGGGAGGCTTGCAAGCCAAAGAACACCATCCCAACCGTGAAGCACGGGGGTGGCACTCTCATGTTGTGGGGGTGCTTTGCTGCAGGAGGGACTGGTGCACGTCACAAGATAGATGGCATCATGAGGATGGAAAATTATGTGGATATATTGAAGGCCTGTATACCACCCCTACCTTGTCACAACCTCGACTAAGAAGTCACTACAGAGTGATAATTATAACAATTAAAATGCTAATCCTTTACACATGAACGCTCACTCATTCGGGAACAATTGCAATCAATACATATATTTATGCTCAGTGTGTCTTGATCGCTGTTGAAAAGTTTGTCTTTCGTAGAATTGTCCGCCTCTCTCCCTCTCTCTCTGTCTTGGTTAGAGGGGATAGTTCAAAGTGACATTCGTTATAGAATGGTTGGCTTCGGCGGTTGTCGTTCTTCGCGTTCAATGTTACCGAATTCCTAGCTGCAGACTAGTAATTCATATCAGACTTGTTCTCATTCTGTCGGTATCGATAGTCCTAAGAGTTTAACCACGTGGTATGGTTAAGATTCTGCAACCTTTAGCCATCTTGTAATTGAGATAAGCTCGGTCTACAACCTTAATCCCCCTCCTAATGGAGAAAAACATGGTCTGGTGATAATTTCTCAAAGTTGGGTTTTATTTGGAATGGCAGGAAAGGGCTGTCCCAGGATGTCTGACCCCAACTGGGCTCAGGGGCGGTCCTCTGATTTAGTTCAAATCCAATTCGCTTTGAGTTTTCCTTCATTAAACAGTCCAAAATCACATTGTAAAATTGTGTAAACAGTATCATACTCACTCATTCATCTTATACAACAATTAGATGTCAACCTCATATCTGGGGCTATTATAGAAACAGCGTTATGGTAATGTGGCCACACCGTCTCCCATGAGCTTCCCAAGTTGTGACAAACGGACCAGTTCGTAGCTGGATTCTTCACCGATCTTTTACACTTCTCCGGAACATGAAATTTGTTCGTACCTCAAGTTCTATGAGGTGGAAGGATTTCCTTTGTGTCCATGAAAAACTATCCTCTATAACTGTCCATGAGGTCTTCTCAGGAATTTACGACCTCTGACCACAGCAGCCTAGTTGAAGGAGGCAGGGAGAGGGGGATGGGCTTGCTATACCCAAAAAGGCCAACGTTATGACACTGTATATACTGTATATATTTCCTCCAAATTCCTTACAATCTGTGTGTCGCTTCATTGGCCTGGGCTTTTGTTTGAATTCAAGACCAGATTGATATCAGTTTGTCAGTGTCAGAGTAGCCCCTCGTTTCAGTCATTTGTGTGGTATTTAAAAAAATTCAGGCAATGTCTTCTGTAGTGTAAATGAGGTAGAATTGCATGAATTTTTTTTTAAATAATGTTTTTTGTAAGAACCTGAAAAGAATTCCCCATGTGTGGAAATCCTAAAAATGCCTCTGCTCAGCTGTAGCCTGTACTACATAACATGTTATTATGGCTTTACTATAAGGGGGCATTTTCTTCAACAGTACATTTACCACGCATCAAACTGCATCTTAGTGCACAGATTTGTATACATAAAATTATAGTGTGCAGGGGGTTGGGGGATTGAGGGGTAGGTATGTAAAGACCTAGAGTGGGATTCAATCCAATTGAGGGTTTACATGAATTGTAGGTTTTAAAGGCAATTTCCGATTGAGCTGGCATATGCAGTGTTTACTGTGAATGGGATTCCGCGCATGAGGGACAATTGCCTTTTAAAGACCCAGTGCAGTACAATCTTGATTTTACTTTATATATATATTTCCACACAATGAGGTTGGAATAATAGTGAAATTGTGAAAATGATGACAATTCCCTTTTAGTGTAACAGTTTATTGAAAAGGCGGTGGGATGTTTAGGTGGGATGGGGTTTTGGCCTTCCTGGTGTCATCACTAGGATGTGCCAATAAGAGCTAGTTTTCAGTTTTCCCCTCCACACTCAGACCAATCCCAGATAGTCCTAGCAAAAATCTAGCTTGAGAAATTGCTCTTTGCTAAGATTATTACTCTTTTGGGACCATTTTAATTGAAAATAATCACATTAATAAGGTACTTAATTGTTATCTCAATATTAAAACATTTCTGGATAAAAAAATGACTGCAATGGACCTTTTACGAGCTGCAGTGCTTATAACCCACTATCAGATTGGATTGGCTAGATATGGCTCGGGAAACGTACCTCAATCCTGGGATAAATATGTTTTCCCTCCGAATTGTCCGATAATCCCAACTGTTACACAGAAGAATGAACAACTGCTACTGTGGAGCCTGAGGACCAAGTTCTAATCTTCTTCATAGGCAAGAATAGTGTTGCACAACATGACGGCTAGCAAGACATTGAGAGAAAACTATACATTTATTCCTTGTCCGATTCAAGAGGCACTTCATGTAAATCTGACCGAATTAGATCGGTATAACATTGGACCGGTGTAAAGGATATACAGTATATGGTAGTAGCTCTAAATTTCTGATAGGTTGTTGACTTTTCACAATGGCTAAAGGGGGAAGAGTCTTAACCGTGGCAGAATGCCATTGCAGAAACACAACATGATGATAAACTAAGGACAAGGGAATTGTCGACAGAGTCATGCACTCATTATATGGCTCAAACAAATGTCAACTTGACTGCCTTTGGCTTGGATTAGAAAATTGTATGTCCCAATGAATATTTACAGGAAAACTAAACTTATCTCTGTCCTACCACCCGCCTCGCCCTTTCCAGTCCAGTGCCACTCCCCATGTAGCTGAGACAAAGAGAAAGATGAGGCGAGAGAGAGATTTATAGTTTTGATTTGTGTAATCATGTGTGTAATTATGTGCTTAGTTCTCTGGTTGAGGTCTTTAGCTTTTTAGCTTTTTGTAACAGTTTTGTGCTTTGCCTTTGATTTTAAATTTAACCTTTTATTTATTTGCAATGGGGAAAAAAAGGTGTATTAGTTTATGGTCTGGCATGAGGCAAAGGGTACGTGTACCTTATTAAGCCCACATACCCATTAAGACCAGTTCAATATTTGGTTTCAAATAAAAAATACAATATTTGTGTCAAGCAGTTCATGTGGTTTTCTAAGCCAGGCAGATGTTTTATTAGTAAGTTATTAACAGTTACAGTGGGGCAAAAAAGTATTTAGTCAGCCACCAATTGTGCAAGTTCTCCCACTTAAAAAGATGAGAGGCCTGTAATTTTCATCATAGGTACACTTCAACTATGACAGACAAAATTAGAAAAAAAAATCCAGGAAATCACATTGTAGGATTTTTTATGAATTTATTTGCAAATTATGGTGGAAAATAAGTATTTGGTCAATAACAAAAGTTTATCTCAATACTTTGTCATTGCCAACAGGGTATATAACAGAGGTCAAACGTTTTCTGTAAGTCTTCACAAGGTTTTCACACACTGTTGCTGGTATTTTGGCCCATTCCCCCATGCAGATCTCCTCTAGAGCAGTGACGTTTTGGGGCTGTTGCTGGGCAACACGGAATTTCAACTCCCTCCAAAGATTTTCTATGGGGTTGAGATCTGGAGACTGGCTAGGCCACTCCAGGACCTTGAAATGCTTCTTACGAAGCCACTCCTTCGTTGCCCGGGCGGTGTGTTTGGGATCATTGCCATGCTGAAAGACCCAGCCACGTTTAATCTTCAATGCCCTTGCTGATGGAAGGAGGTTTTCACTCAAAATCTCACGATGCATGGCCCCATTCATTCTTTCCTTTACACGGATCAGTCGTCCTGGTCCCTTTGCAGAAAAACAGCCCCAAAGCATGATGTTTCCACCCCCATGCTTCACAGTAGGTATAGTGTTCTTCGGATGCAACTCAGCATTCTTTGTCCTCCAAACAAGACGAGTTGAGTTTTTACCAAAAAGTTATATTTTGGTTTCATCTGACTATATGACATTCTCCCCATCTTCTTCTGGATCATCCAAATGCTCTCTAGCAAACTTCAGACGGGCCTGGACATGTACTGGCTTAAGCAGGGGGACACGTCTGGCACTGCAGGATTTGAGTCCCTGGCGGCGGAGTGTGTTACTGATGGTAGGCTTTGTTACTTTGGTCCCAGCTCTCTGCAGGTCATTCACGGGGTGAGATCTTGCGTGGAGCCCCAGATCGAGGGAGATTATCAGTGGTCTTGTATGTCTTCCATTTCCTAATAATTGCTCCCACAGTTGATTTCTTCAAACCAAGCTGCTTACCTATTGCAGGTTCAGTCTTCCCAGCCTGGTGCAGGTCTACAATTTTGTTTCTGGTGTCCTTTGACAGCTCTTTGGTCTTGGCCATAGTGGAGTTTGGAGTGTGACTGTTTGAGGTTGTGGACAGGTGTCTTTTATACTGATAACAAGTTCAAACAAGTGCCATTAATACAGGTAACTGTTAAGGTTTTCTTGTGTCGAAGGAGAGGAGGACCAAAATGCAGCGTGGTTATTTTGATTAATCTTTAATAAAAGATAAACATGAACAATACAAAACAAGAAACCTAAACAGCCTTATCTTGTGCAAACAAACACTGAGACAGGAACAATCACCCACGAAACACTCAAAGAATACGGCTGCCTAAATATGGTTCCCAATCAGAGACAACGATAAACACCTGCCTCTGATTGAGAACCACTCCAGGCAGCCATAGACTATTCTAGACAACCCCACTAACCACTATCCCATAAACTACAACAAACCCCTAGACAAAACACACCACATAAAATAACCCATGTCACACCCTGGCCTGATCAAAATAATAAAGAAAACACAAATACTAAGACCAGGGCGTCTGTCCACGGTGGCGGCTCCGGCGCGGGACGTGGACCCCACTCCAACAAAGTCTTAGTCCACTTGCATCGCGTCCTTAGATATGCGACCCTCGCCGCCAACCTTGGCCTAGTAACCCTAACCAAGGGCCCCACTGGACTGAGGGGCAGCTCGGGACTGAGGGGCAGCTCAGGCAGATCCTGGCTGACTGGCGGTTCCGGCAGATCCTGGCTGATTGGCGGATCCTGGCTAAATGGCGCTGGTGGTACTGGGCCGAGGACACGCACAGGAAGCCTGGTGCGGGGAGCTGCCACCGGAGGGCTGGTGCGTGGAGGTGGTACTGGATAGACCGGACCGTGCAGGCGCACTGGAGCTCTTGAGCACCGAGCCTGCCTAACCTTACCTGGTTGAATACTCCCGGTCGCCCTGCCAGTGCGGCGAGGTGGAATAGCCCGCACTGGGCTATGCAGGCGAACCGGGGACACCGTGCGCAAGGCTGGTGCCATGTAAGCCGGCCCAAGGAGACGCACTGGAGACCAGATGCGTAGAGCCGGCTTCATGACACTTGGCTCGATGCTTACTCTAGCCCGGCCGATACGAGGAGCTGGTATGTACCGGGCTATGCACCCGCACTGGAGACACCGTGCGCTCCATAGCATAACACGGTGCCTGCCCTGTCTCTCTAGCCCCCCGGTAAGCACAGGAAGTTGGCGCAGGTCTCCTACCTGGCTTCGCCATACTCCCTGTGTGTCCCCCCAATACATTTTTGGGGCTGACTCTCGGGCTTCCTTGCCAACCGTGTTCCCTCGTAACGCCGGCTCCTCTCTCCGGCTGCCTCTGCTCTCCTAAGTGCCTCCACTTGTTCCCATGGGAGGCAATCTCTTCCAGCCAGGATCTCCTCCCAAATGTAACAACCCTTGCCGTCCAAGACGTCCTCCCATGTCCATTCCTCCTTTCGATGCTCCTATTAAAATGTTTAACTTGGGTCAAACGTTTCGGGTATCCTTCCCACAAGCTTCCTACAATACGTTGAGTGATTTTGGTCCATTCCTCCTGACAGAGCTGGTGTAACTGAGTCAGGTTTGTAGGCCTCCTTGCTCACAGACGCTTTTTCAGTTCTGCCCACAAATGTTCTAAAGGATGAGGTCAGGGCTTTGTGATGGCCACTCCAATACCTTGACTTTGTTGTCCTTAAGCCATTTTCCACAACTTTGGAAGTATGCTTGGGGTCATTGTCCATTTGGAAGACCCATTTGTGACCAAGCTTTAACTGATGACTTGAGATGTTGCTTCAATATATCCACATAAATTTCCTTTACCATGAAGCAGTCTATTTTGTGAAGTGCACCAGTCCCTCCTGCAGGAGAGCACCCCCACAACATGATGCTACCCGGGGGTGGCACGGGGTGGTGTTCTTCATGGTGTTCTTCAGCTTGCAAGCCTCCCCCTTTGTCCTCCAAACATAACGATGATCATTATGGCCAAACAGTTCTATTTTTGCTTCATCAGACCAGAGGACATTTCTCCAAAAAGTACGATCTTTGTCCGCATGTGCAGTTGCAAACCGTGGCCTGGCTTTTTTATGGCGGTTTCAGAGCAGTGGATTCTTCCTTGCTAAGCGGCCTTTCAGGTTGTGTCGATATAGGACTCGTTTTACTGTGGAAACAGATACTTTTGTACCCGTTTCCTCCAGCATCTTCACAAGGTCCTTTGCTGCTGTTCTGAGACTGATTTGCATGTTTCGCACCAAAGTACGTTCATCTCTAGGAGACAGAACGTGTCTCCTTCCTGAGCGGTATGATGGCTGTGTGGTCCCATGGTGTTTATACTTGCATACTATTATTTGTACAGATGAACGTGGTACCTTCAGGCGTTTGGAAATTGCTCACTAGGATGAACCAGACTTGTGGAGGTCTACAATTTATTTTCTGAGGTCTTGGCTGATTTCTTTTGATTTTCCCATGATGTCAAACAAAGAGGCACTGAGTTTGAAGGTAGGCCTTGAACTACATCCACAGGTACACCTCCAATTGACTCAAATGATGTCAATTAGCCTATCAGAAGCTTCTGAATGTAACAGGGTTGGTTATGTTTACACTTGCCTCTAAAGAAAAAGGCGTATTTAACGTTCAAGCATTCTTATTAGTTGGTTCAATTCCAATGACAATAAGGCGTGTTGTGATTGGCCCCACTTGCAGATAGGTGGAGATCACGAACGTCAGGTCTCCCCAGTATGAAAATGTGATTTAAGGAATAGGTCCCGTTCTGAGTACTGTTTTCTATTTTACAATGTGTACAAGTTTGCTGTACATTGCTGATTTTATATTTGTGTGGGTATATGGAACCTGTTAGGGATTGAGGGTCTTTCTGGGATGTACTTTGGTATATGATTGCTGTATATAAGTGTGTTAGCTAGCGTGCTGGTCACATAAGCCCACTGCTAACACAGTTGTTTTCATGCTACAGATTTTACCATCGACAGCCATCAACATCAAGCCCTGCACAACTAACGTGCTGTTTCCTATTTAACAACAGCAAATAATAAATAATGCTCAACTGGGACCACTGGCTGGGGTGATTTTTTTGGACAAAACACAACGCACGGAGAGTACGATCAACATCTGTTACACTGGTGCCGAGACTCGTCGTCTTGTCTTCGCCGGACGTCACGTGGATGGTTCAGAGACCTGGCTTCAAGAAGTACTGCGGTTGCTGATGCACACCAGTGGCCTAGGTTTCGCATTCTGCACAAGTGGAATTTTCTGGGAGCTCCTGGTAGCATGAGAGAGTGGGGGAAATATAATATACTGTTTATTACTTGTATGCGGGGATAGTATGATTATTTAGTGATGTAATTGTGCTGTTATGCTAGTAACTTTCCGAAGCCAATTAACGTGAATGCGACGCCTTTTTTCTTGCCAAACGGTGGTGACAGCTATTATTTGAGGGCGTTTCTTGTTACTTTTCTGCGTCGATTCTTGGTCTTGTTAGACTACTACTAGCTACTTGTTAGTGCAACTACTACTGAACTTTTATTTTGAGTACAGTATGTTCAAGCTGATTTGTGTTCATATTGATTGTGATATATAGATTTGTTTTACCTAATTTTATTTTGCATAAAAATAAATATATATATTTATTGTTTTATATTTTTTTAAATTGAGAGTTTTGGGAGAGGTAGGGGAGTTCTCATGTTTATCCCTTCACCGTCAGTGGGTAGGGGGGGCGGCTATTTCTCCACTTACTTCCACACCTCTGGCCAGGCCAACTGCACAGTCAAGTGTGCGCCTTCCACATCATTTAGAGTTACCTCAACTCAGTGCATTCGAGACAGTTTCACCTAGTCCTAGGAATGAGGATGTGTCTGTGGATTTCCTGGCAGGCATTGGTAAGCAGATAGGTCACTCCATAGGTGATAATATTGCCTCTTGTTTGGAATCAAAGGCTATGGGAGATTGGGTGGAACTTCAGAAGGCTGATTATGTTGGTGGTACCAAAGTTGGGACCAGCTCTAGTCTAAATGTAGTGGTGAAAAATGATGTCAGGGAACCAGTGTGTTTCAGGGGGGGTGGTTCAGAGGAATGCATGAGTGGGAGGAGATCATGTTAGTGTACATGCAGAAGGGGTTTGGTGGTCAGGAGAGGTCAGATTATGTTTTGGGCAAGCTGACGGGGCAGTCACATGACATGGTAAGAGTAAGCCTACGCAGTAATCATGTTGACTTAAGCCAGGGCCCTAGACCGGTTTTGACATTCTGAAGCATCACTTTAGCGACACAATCAACTCTGACATGCCCCTAACCAAGGGCGGACTGAAATAATTCAGGCAGGCAATTTGACTCCATCCGGCCTCCCGGGTGGCGCAGTGGTTAAGGGCGCTGTACTGCAGCGCCAGCTGTGCCATCAGAGTCCCCG
Source organism: Oncorhynchus clarkii lewisi (assembly GCF_045791955.1). Lineage (NCBI taxonomy): Eukaryota > Metazoa > Chordata > Actinopteri > Salmoniformes > Salmonidae > Oncorhynchus > Oncorhynchus clarkii. The sequence continues at coordinate 11,075,473 of NC_092169.1, forward strand.
GGTTTGCGCCCAGGCTCTGTCGTAACCGGCCGCGACCGGGAGGTCCGTGGGGCGACGCACAATTGGCCTAGCGTCGTCCGGGTTAGGGAGGACTTGGTCGGTAGGGATGTCCTTGTCTCATCGCGCACCAGCGACTCCTGTGGCGGGCCAGGCGCAGTGCGCGCTAACCAAGGTTGCCAGGTGCACGGTGTAGCCTCCGACACATTGGTGCGGCTGGCTTCCGGGTTGGATGCGCGCTGTGTTAAGAAGCAGTGCGGCTGGTTGGGTTGTGTATCGGAGGACGCATGACTTTCAACCTTCGTCTCTCCCGAGCCCGTATGGGAGTTGTCTCGATGAGACACAATAGTAGCTACTACAACAATTGGATACCACGAAATTGGGGAGAAAAAGGGGTGAATTTAAAAAATATATATATATATTTATATATATATATTTTTACTCCATCCAAGGCCACCCTGTTCACGCAAACCACCAGACCGCTAATTTTGTAGGCTAACCCTATTTGTTGATGTAACAGGTACCAAACTAGTTATACATTTGGACACTATGATCATCTGGGAAGAAAGTTATCCACATTACAAAATAGAAACATTTGGGACTGACCAACAAGTAGCCTATCTGAACACTGAGTTTAAGGTATGCTATGGCTATGGGTGCACCCTCAACTCACTAGGAATACACCAATCATAGCACATACAAATGTACAAGGCTAGACACACAAAACAATTAACCTACACTTTTTAAAAAGAGAATGAGAACCGTTTGAACATTTGAGCTAACTCTGGATATCTTTATATTCAAGCATATCAAGAGTATCAAAACACTTCACACACATTCACTGAACTTGAACATAAGCTACAACAATGTAAGTAAGTATAATACAAAAGCCGACAAAGCAGTCCTCTACAAAACATGTAGATTTTAATGTTCCCTTACTGGTGTCCATAAAGCCAACAGCACACAATAAACACATCTATACACCGAGTCAATGAAACTGAACATTGGCTACATAACTGCAAGTATAATATGAAAGTCCAAAAAACATGCCTCTGTACAAAAGCTTTAACTCATAGCAAATGTTCTTTCACCCTTGTCAGCCTCTTAAGGCTAGGCAGAATACTGCCCCCTTTGGAGGAATTGCGTGCCCATAGTAAACTGAAAAAAAATCTGTCAAAAATTGCTAATATATGCATATAATAATTATTATTGGATAGAAAACACTCTAAAGCTTCTAAAACCGTTGGAATTATGTCTGTAAGTATAGCAGAACTCACAGGGCAGGCATTCTTCCAAACTAGTTTTGTGGTCATGAAAGTTGGGGCAACTTTGACGTGATCGCCCCACCCTTCCCAACCAGCTATGGATCTGGGGACACTTTCTATGTCTTCCACTAGATGTCCTCATTTAGTAGAGCGTTTAATTGTTCAAATCCCACGAGAATTGGCCCTACGGGAGTGAATTGAGTGAGTGCCGCGAGAAAATACCTGTGCATTAGGGCGCGAATTGGTCCCAGCCATTCCTTTGTTCCAGCACTCCGGAGGAGGACTAACAATGACCGGTTGAATTGAAAATTGTTTTGTATGTTTACAACATCCTAAAGCTTGATTCTGCACTTAGTTTGACCTGTTTAGTCGACATATAATATGTAATTTTGAAGTTTTGATGCGCAACTTTTCCGGACCAGAGGACATTTTGGGTGCATTTCAGCTGATATTGTTAGCAGTAGCCAGTACAAAGACACAAGACTTGAAACCAAACTATGTTTTGGGTAAGTATGAACCCTTCCAGTACATTCTGAACGAAGACCATCAAAGGTAAGGGAATATTTATGCTGAAATCTGTGTTTCTGTTGACTCCAACATAGCGGAGAAATATAGCTTATATCTGAGCGCCGTCTCAGAATATTGAATAGTGAGCGATTTCTGTAACGTTAAAAAGAAATGTAACAAAGCGATTGCATTAAGAAGCAGTGTATCTTTCTAACTATATGTAGAACATGTATATTTAGTCAAAGTTTATGATGTCTATTTACGTTATCTTGCGGCGCTACCTATATTTTCTGCTGACATTTTTGAGTATTTTCTGAACATGAATTCAATGTAAATGGACATTTATGGATATAAATGGCATATTATTGAAAAAAAAAAAAAGTACTGTGTAACATGTCCTATTACTGTCATCTGATGAAGATTTTCAAAAGGTTAGTGAATGATTTATTTTTCAATCCTGCTTTTATAATTTTATATTTTCTGGGACAAAATGGCTGCCTCTTGTCTTCGTTTCGGTGGTGGTCTAATATAAATATGTGGTGTGTTTTCGCCGTAAAACATTTAAAAAATCTGACATGCTGGGTAGATGAACAAGGTGTTTATCTTTCATTTGAGGTATTGGACTTGTTAATGTGTGGAGGTTAAATATTTCTAAGAATATTTTTGCGCTCCATGCGCCACGTTCCAGCTGAACGTGGGAGGGGATGTTCCCAAAAGGGATCCCTAACTCCTCATCAGGTTTTAAGGAAGAGTCCTAGCATAGCTACTTCAGAGTAACCAGTAAGTAATTACCACTAGTAACAATATGCTCAAACTAGCAATTTTTGTAGGCCATGTTTTCCAAATTATATGCAGCTTCGTGTCTATGTCCTCTGTAGCTAAGCCCACATGTACCAATAACTTTAACTACATCAATCACACGTTCCATGACCTGCCACCTCTTGCTGACCTGGTCTCGTTCAACTGACATTTGCTTATCACTCAGAAGGGTACAGATATCAGCCATTTTCTGTTTGTGCCATCTTTGGAGTGGAATACATTGGGAATGACTCTTTGAGGGGTTTGTTTTGGGTGGTACTGAAAAAAGAAGTCAAAATCCTTGGACTGAGGATGGGCAAAATAATCAAATGGATTTTCAGTGCTTTCGCTGTCCATTTCTATTTTCCCTGTACTGGGCTCTGAACCTCTCTCTGCACATGCACATCTGGTTGCTCTGCAGAATGAGATTAACATTGTAAAAACCTAAACTTAAACTTGTATTACTTGTGCAGTCATCGATTGTATGCCCCCCGATTACAGTCCTACTGATAATCTCATAAATAAAGTACATACTGTATTCATCTAAAATCATAGCCTACATGTTTAGGTTTGTGCTCTTAAGTTGTACTTGAAGGTTCCTGCTCTGAGTCTGACTCTGAACTGACCACCAGTTCTGCAGGAGCACCTGAAGCTCCAGTGCTGCTGCTGCTTCCTTCTGCACCTTTACAAAGAAACAACTCTATTATCATACTCACTGTCATTAGTGTATCAGTAGGCTACATTAATACAGCTCTGGAAAAAAATTAGATCCGCCATTTCCCCTAGCTGATGTTTATTCTACGTTGCCAATGGAAGGGGAGACTCTATTTGACTCCTGGATCAGACTGAACAGGGCCATAGAGGTAGCAGAGGACTGTTTGAAGAGGCAGAACAAGGAGCTAGACAATCCATCACGTGTTCTGACTGTCATGTTCATCAAGCACTGTACGAACCCAGAGATGTCATTGATGTTCATGTGCAAACCATTGCATCAATGGACAGCTGCGGAGGTCCATGGGAGGCTGGAGGAGTACCAGAGGAAGTGCCCTCCCAGAGGAAGTGCCCTCCCAGGGGAAGATTCGGTCCTTTCTCGGAATGATACTCTATTACCAGCAGTTCATTGAGGGGTGCTCCACCATCGCTAAGCCGCTGCATGGGCTGACAACTGGGACGAAGGCACCACGCCATGGGAAAGGCAAGAGGAAACGAGGAATACATAGGAAACTCACAGTAGCAGACTGGATTCGTGAGTGCAAACAGGCCTTCAGTCAGTTGAAACACGCTCTCCTCGATCAGGTCATGTTAGCCCACCCTGATTTTAGTAGACCTTTCTTACTGTCTGTCGATGCATCTAGTAATGGCTTAGGTGCTGTCCTCTCCCAGGTGCCAGAGGATGGGTCTGCGGCAATACCCGTAGCCTTTGCTAGTAAATCACTTATGCATAATCAAAGTATCCTGCCCATAGGTTACAGTTTTTGCTTTACGCTGGACCGTCTGAGAAGTTTAATCATTGGGTAAGGAACAAGCCTTTACTGTATGGATAGAACAACCCATTAACCTTTCTAGGGCAGGCGTTCCGCTAGCGGAACCCCACGACAACATTTCGCTGAAAAGGCAGCGCGCGAAATTCAAAAATATTTTTGGGAAATATGTAACTTTCACACATGAACAAGTCCAATACAGCAAATGAAAAACTTCTTGTTAATCTACCCATGTCCGAATTCAAAAATGCTTTACAGCGAAAGCACAACATATGATTATGTTAGATCACCGCCAAGTAAAAAAAAACACACAGACATTTTTCCAGTCAAAGATAGTCACAAAAAGCAGAAATATAGATCAAATTCATCACTAACATTTGATCTTCATCAGATGACACTCATATGACATCATGTTACACAATACATGTATGTTTTGTTCGATAATGTGCATATTTATATCCCAAAATCTCAGTTTACATTGGCGCGTTACGTGCAGTAATATTTTGATTCCAAAACATCCGGTGATTTTGCAGAAATACTCATAATAAACATTGATAAAAGATACAAGTGTTATTCACAGAATTAAAGATAGACGTCTCCTTAATGCAACCGCTGTGTCAGATTTAAAAAAAACTTTACGGAAGAAGCATAATCTGAGAACGGCGCTCAGAGCCCAATCCACCCAGAGAAATATCCACCATTTTGGAGTCAACATAAGTTAGAAATAACACTATAAATATTCACTTACCTTTGATCTTCATCAGAAGGCACTCCCAGGAATCCCAGTTCGACAATAAATGACTGATTTGTTCCATAAAGTCCATCATTTATGTCCAAATAGCCACTTGTTAGCGTGTTCAGCCCAGTAATCCATCTTCATGAGGCGCGAGCACTTCATCCAGACAAAAACTCAAAGTTCCATTACAGGTCGTAGAAACAAGTCAAATGATGTTTGAAATCAATCTTTAGGATGTTTTTAACATAAAACCTCAATGTTCCAACCCGGAGAATTCCTATGTCTGAAGAAAAGCACTGGAATGAGAGCTAACTCTGTCGGGAGCGCGTGTCACGAGCCTGAGACACTGTCAGACCACTGACTCTCTATAGTAGAATCTTCAAACCAGTTTCTAAAGACGGTTGACATCTAGTGGAAGCCGTAGAAAGTGCAACTTGACTCCATAGACACTGTGTATTCGGTAGGCCAAGCTTTGAAAAACTACAAACCTCAGATATCCCCCTTCCTGGTTGGATTTTTCTCAGGTTTTTGCCTGCCATATGAGTTCTGTTTATACTCACATACATCATTCAACATTTTTAGAAACTTCAGGGTGTTTTCTATCCAATAATAATAACAAATGCTCGCTCCATTCGAGTTTGACATCAAGTACATCCCCAGTCCCAAGAACGTCATTGCTGATGCACTCCGTAGATGGCCATTTGTGCAGCCGAGCGCTCTCCACCACATCACAAGGGTTCCATACAAGGCCTTGCTGGAAGAAGCTACGGGAGTACATGCTGAGAAGATGCAAGATGTGTTCGGCTGGTCGAACCACCCATTCGACCTTGAGAGGGGAGGGGAGGCTGGTCTGCAGAACTGTGCGCTGCTACTGCCTCAGCTCACTGGTGCCATCTGAGATGTCAGATGTGAGAGTGCTATCCCGTGACGACTTGATATCAAAGCAGCGCCAGGATGACGCACTCGCCATAGTTGTCTTCTACAGGGACAGGGGCCAGAGACCTTCTAGGAGGGAACTTGGCCAAGAAACACTCGAGAGGCTCTGAGGATTCTGAAGACCTGGGAGAAGCTCACTCTGAAAATGGGTGTACTAATATCGCGTTACCAATAGTTTGCTGTCAAAGAAGAAGACTTATCAGTATGTAGTACTCACCTCCACGAGGGCGACGGTTTTGAAGGGTGTCCACGATGAAGCCGGTCATCGGGGGCAACAGTGGATGTTGTACGTGACGAGACAGAGGTTTTTCTGGCATGGTCTGGAGTCTGATGTGAGAGAGTACGTCAAGACCTGCAAGAGGTGTGTGTTCAGTAAGGCCCCCGAGCCAAAGGCCAGAGCTCCATTGGAGAACATCATCACGACTGAGCCCCTCGAGTCGGTGTGTGTGGACTGCTGGTCTGCTGAAGACTCCAACAACAAGTCCTTGGATGTTCTGGTCGTCACTGACCATTTTACTAAGATGGCCCATGCCTTCTTGTGTCCGAACCAATCAGCTAAAGCAGTGGCCCTTCAGCTGTGGAACAACATCTTCTGTGTGTATGGTTTTCCTCATCGTATCCACTCTGACCAAGGGGCCAACTTTGAAAGTAAATTGATTGCTGAGTCCAGAAGTCACACACGACTCCGATGGGGAACGGGGGTTTTGAAAGGTTCAATAAAACGCTGGGAAACATGATCAGGGCCTTACCTACGAGAGCGAAGCACAGGTGGCCCCAGAAGCTGAAGTCGTTGAACTTTGCCTACAACTGCACAGTCCATGAAACCACGGGCCAAGCCCCTTTCCAGATGATGTTTGGGAAAACCCCACGTCTGCCTGTTGACATGTTTGGTACTGTGCTGCAAGACTCGGTGGTTGTAGATTATGACGAGTACATCAAGTCCCTGCCGAGAGACCTGAGGGAGGCCATGGAGACGGTACAGGTGTCGGCAACCAAACAGCTGAAGAGGCATGCAGGCCTCTACAACAGGAAGATCAGAGGAGCTCCAGTGGAGGTCAGTGATTGGGTGCGGCTGGTGAATAAGGGTGAACGTGGAAAGAGGAAGCTGGCTGATCGTTGGGAGAACAACCTCTATATTGTTACGGAGAAGAATAGTGACATCCACATCTTCAAGATACAGAACATGTTGACTAGCCAGGAGAAAACAGTCCACCGTAATCTGATAATGCCTGTAAACTTCTTGCTTCTCCCTGACACTGCCTTGGAGACACCTAATACGGGAGACCGTGAGGATCAGAGTGAGGAGATGGAGGACTCATCCATGAACGATATACCAGAAATGGACATTGGTGAGAAGACTGGTGTGTTGGTATCAGACCAGACCTCAGAGGAAACACAGTCGGGGCCCTCTGAAAAAGAGACCCCAGATGTGCTGGAAGATGGGCCACTGGCGAGGGACCCTCAGAACTCACCACTTCTGAGGGTACCACTTGTGGCACAAGCACGTCAGAGCTAACCTTTGGTAGAAAAAATGTTTGAACCCTCTGAAGAAGGAATCATTCTGAAGATGCCGCTGGTAGCACAAGCTCCAGCAACAGTCACAGAACCTTTGACCTTGACTATCCACCGACTGTGGACAGTGACCCAACAATGGTGGTTGTAGTTGAACAGGTTTAACATAATGATAACTCTGTTAGGCCTGTCAGGTCAGGGGCTAGTCGGGTTAGGAAACGCCCAGTGAGACTCATAGAGACTATGCAGACACAGAGGGGTTTTCATACAGAGTTCATTCAAATACCTAGGATTGGAATACATGTTGGCCTGTAGATTTCAAGGTCTGCAGCCCATTTTTTTTTTACTTTCAAGAGACCCTATGGAGGTAATGGGTCAGTGGTCAAGTAGGCCAAGGTTTTTCTGTCTGAGGTTCTTATTGTCACTGAGTGTACTGAATATGTAACAGGCATGTTTTTCTACGGGGTCTTTGAATTCCCCTAATTCTCTTTAGAGAATAGTCTTTGCATTGTAATATTTGGTGACATATCTATTAGAGGTCGACCGATTATGATTTTTCAATGCCGATACTGATTATTGGAGGACCCCGAAAAAAGCCAATACCGATTAATCGGACAATTTTTTTATTGATTTATTTGTAATAATGACAATTACAACAATACTGAATGAACACTTATTTTAACTTAATATAATACATCAATAAAATCAATTTAGCCTCAAATAAATAATGATACATGTTCAATTTGGTTTAATTAATGCAAAAACAAAATGTTGGAGAAGAAAGTAAAAGTGCAATATGTGCCATATAAAAAAGCTAGAGTTTTAAGTTCCTTGCTCAGAACATGAACATATGAATGCTGGTGGTTACTTTTAACATGAGTCTTCAATATTCCCAGGTAAGAAGTTTTTTAGGTTGTAGTTATTATAGGAATTAAAGGACTATTCATCTCTATACCATTTGTATTTCATATACCTTTGACTATTAGATGTTCTTATAGGCACTTTAGTATTGCCAGTGTAACAATATAGCTTCTGTCCCTCTCCTCGCCCCTACCTGGGCTCGAACCAGGAACAACACATCGACAACAGCCACCCTCTAAGCATCGTTACCCATCGCTCCACAAAAGCCGTGGCCATTGCCGAGCAAAGGGAACAACTACTTCAGGTCTAAGAGCGAGTGACATCACCAATTGAAACGCTATTAGCGCGTACCCCGCTGAATAGCTAGCCATTTCACATCTGTTACACCAGCCTAATCTCGGGAGTTGATAGGCTTGAAGTAATAAACAGCTCAATGCTTGAAGCACAGTGAAGAGATGCGTTTGCCAGCACGAAAGTGCTGTTTGAATGAATGCTTACGAGCCTGCTGCTGCCTACCACCGCTCAGTCAGACTGCTCTATCAAATATCAAATTATAGACATAATTATAACATAATAACACACAGAAATACATAGGTCATCAATATGGTCAAATCCAGAAACTATCATTTTGAAAACAAAACGTTTATTCTTTCAGTGAAATACAGAACCTTTCCGTATTTTATCTAACGGGTGGCATCCCTAAGTCTAAATATTTCTGTTAAATTGTACAACCTTCAATGTTATGTCATAATTATGTAGAATTCTGGCAAATTAATTACGTTCTTTGTTAGGAATAAATGGTCTTCACACAGTTAGCAAGAGCCAGGCGACCCAAACTGCTGCATATACATACATGCACAGAATGCAAGAGAAGTGAAACACTTTTCCCTAGTTAAAAGAAAGTCATGTTAGCAGGCAATATTAACTAAATATGCAGGTTTAAAAATATATACTTGTGTATGGATTTTAAAGAAAGGCATTGATGTTTATGGTTAGGTACACATTGGTGCAACGACATTGCTTTTTTCGCGAATGCGCATGTTAAATCGTCACCCCTTTGGAGAAGTAGGCTGTGATTCGATGAGAAATTAACAGGCACCATATCGATTATATGCAATGCAGGACACGCTAGATAAACTAGTGATATCATCAACCATGTGTAGTTAACTAGAAATTATGTTATGATTGATTGTTTTTTATAAGATAAGTTTAATGCTAGCTTGCAACTTACCTTGGCTTCTTGCTGCACTCGCGTAACAGGTAGTCAGCCTGCCATGTAGGCTCCTCATGGAGTGCAATGTTAGACAGGTGGTTAGAGCGTTGGACTAGTTAACCGTAAGGTTGCAAGATCGAATCGAGCTGACAAGGTAAAAATCTGTCGTTCTGCCCCTGAACAAGGCAGTTCACCCACCGTTCCTAGGCCGTCATTGAAAACAAGAATGTGTTCTTAACTGACTTGCCTAGTTAAATAAAGGTAAAAAATGTATATATAAAATTTAAAAATAATTTAAAAATCGTCCACAATCGGTGTCTAAAAATGACGATTATCGATTGTTATGAAAACTTGAAATCAGGCCTAATTAATCGGCCATTCCGTTTAATCGGTTGACCTCTATGTATTGCAATGTTATTGCATACCTCATTTTGTTTCTTTATAGTATGCAAGTGTAATTCAGCTTATGAGAATGTAACAGGGTTGGTTATGTTACCACTTGCCTCTAAAGAAAGGTGTATTTAATGTTCAAGCATTCTTATTGGTTGGTTCAATCCAATGACAAGGAGTGTTGGGATTGGCCCCGCTTGCAGATAGTGGGAGATCGCGAACGTCGGGTCTCCCCGGTATGAAAATGTGATGCAAGGGATAGGTCACGTTCTGAATACTGTTTTCTATTTTCTATTTTACAGTGTGTACAAGTTTGCTGTACATTGCTGATTTATACATGTGTGGGTATATGGTACCTGTTAGGGATTAAGGGTCTTTCTGAGATGTGCTTTGGTATATGTTTTCTGTATATAAGTGTGTTAGCTAGCATGCTGGTCACATAAGCCCACTGCTAACATTTGTTTTCATTCTACAGATTTTACCATCGACAGCCATCAACATCATCAAGCCCTGCACAACTAACGTGCTGTTTTCTATTTAACAACAGCAGATAATAAATAATGCTCAACTGGGACCACTGGCCGGCTCTCCACTGGGATTCTTTGCCTCTGACCCTATTACGGGGGCTGAGTCACTGGTTTACTAGTGCTCTTCCATGCCATTTCTAGGAAGGGTGCCAGGCTTTTATGTATTATACTCTACTTGAGTGGGTTGAGTCACTGACTTGATCTTCCTGTCCTGTCTTGCTCCCCCTCAGGCTTGTGCGGTGGAGGAGATCTTCATGGTCTATAATCAGCCTTTTGTCAGTGTAGTAAGTTGGTGGTCTGTTGATATCCCTCTAGTAGTGTGGGGGCTGTGGTTTGGCAAAGTGGGTAGGGTTATATCCTGCCTGGTTGGATGGTGCCACAGTGTCCCCCAACCACCCCTGTCTCAGCCTCCAGTATCTATGCTGCAATAGTCTATGTGCCAGGAGGCTGTGGTCAGTCTGTTATACCTGGTGTAATTATCCTGTCTTATCTGGTGTCCTGTGTGAATTTAAGTATGCTACCTCTAATTCTCTCTCTCTCTCTGAGCCCTAGGATCATGCCTCGGGACTACCTGGCCTGATGACTCCTGGCTGTTCCCAGTCTACTTGGTTGTGCTGCTGCTCCAGTTTCAACTCTTCTGCCTGTGGCTATGGAACCCTGACCTGTTCACCGGAAGTGTTACCTTGTCCTGGACCTGCTGTTTTCTCCTTCTCCCTCTCCCCCTCTCTCTACCGCACCTGGTGTCTCCACCTCTGAATGCTTGGCTATGAAAAGCCAACTGACATTTACTCCTGAGGTGCTGACCTGTTGCACTCTCTACAACTACTGTGATTATTTTTTAATCCTGCTGGTCATCTATGGACGTTTGAACATTTTGAAGAACAATCTGGCGTAATTGGCCATGTACTCTTATAATCTCCACCCTGCACAGCCACCCCTCAGAGCCTGGTTCCTCTCTAGGTTTTTTCCTAGGGTCCTCCTTTTCCAGGGAGTTTTTCCTAGGCACCGTGCTTCTACGTCTGCATTGCTTGCTGTTTGGGGTTTTAGGCTGGGTTTCTGTATAAGCAATTTGTGACATCTGCTGATGTTAAAAGGGATATGTAATCAGTTTGAGTGATTGACCTGTGTAATGATTATGCTGTTTAATCATCTTCTTGATTTGACACACCTGTAAAGTGGATGAATTATCTTGGAAAAGGAGAAATGCTCACTAAAAGTTTTAACGTACATCCTGCCAAAGCCCAAATTGGACGCCTGTGAACAGAGATGGGTTTCTAAGCTCGCTCCATTCGAGTTTGACATGAAGTACATCCCCCGTCCCAAGAACGTCATTGCTGATCCACTCCGTAGATGGCCATTTGTGCAGCCGAGCGCTCTCCACCACATCACAAGGGTTCCATACAAGGCCTTGCTGGAAGAAGCTGCGGGAGTACATGCTGAGAAGGTGCAAGATGTGTTCGGCTGGTCGAACCACCCATTCGACCTTGAGAGGGGAGGGAAGGCTGGTCTGCAGAACAGTGCGCTGCTACTGCCTAAGCTCACTCAGTCACTGGTGCCATCTGAGATGTCAGATGTGAGAGTGCTATCCTATGACGACTTGATATCAAAGCAGCGCCAGGATGACGCACTCGCCATAGTTGTCTTCTACGTGGACAGGGGCCAGAGACCTTCTAGGAGGGAATGTGGCCAAGAAACACTCGAGGCTCTAAGGATTCTGAAGACCTGGGAGAAGCTCACTCTGAAAATGGGTGTACTATATCGCGTTACCAATAGTTTGCTTTCAAAGAAGAAGACTAACCAGTATGTAGTACCCACCTCCAAGAGGGCGACGGTTTTGAAGGGAGTCCACGATGAAGCCGGTCGTCAGGGGGCAACAGCGGACGTTGTACTTGACGAGACAATATATGGGAATAGGAGAAATGCGCACTAAAAGGGCTGTAAACAAATTTGTGCACAAAATTGAGAGAGAAATGCTTTTTGTGCATATGGAAAATTTCTGGTATCTTTTATTTCAGCTCATGAAACATAGGACCAACACTTTACATGTTGTGTTTATATTTTTGTTCAATGCATATATAGTACACATAGTTCAGTTCTCTGTGAAAAAACTACTTTGCATGTGAAAATATGAGCTTGCAGCAAATTTGCCTAAGGTTTTCCACAACTGTTTGCCAGAAGCCTGATATTTTGGTAAGGGCATGACTGGAGACGTAAGCAGAATATTGTTTATGACCACACGGATGACCAAAATTACAGGCTACTCTGACAAACAATAGTGGTTTTAGCTCTAGGCTATTGTTACAGAAACAGTAGGCCAGGGCTATCCAGCCCTGTTCTTGGAAGGTTAACTTCCTGTAGGTTCTCATTCCATCCCCAGTTGTAACTAACTTGATACAGCTTACAGTGCCTTGCAAAAGTTTTCATCCCTGTCACGACTTCTACCGAAGTCGGTACCTCTCCTTGTTCGGGCGGTGTTCGGCGGTCGACGTCACCGGCCTTCTAGCCATCACTGATCCATTTTTCATTTTCCATTGGTTTTGTCTTGTCTTCCTTCACACCTGGTTCCAATCCCATCAATTACATGTTTTGTATTTAACCCTCTGTTTCCCCTCATGTCGTTGTCGGAGATTGTTTGATGGTATGTGACGGGCATGTAGTATGTTGGTGTGTGATGGGTTTGTAGTATGTTGGTGTGTGATGGGTTTGTAGTATGTTGGTGTGTGATGGGTTTTGTACCCACTTTTGTTATTTTGTACATTTAGTTTTTTGGGAGTTTTATCAGCATTTATTAAACAACTCCGTTTTTACCAAGTCCGTATATATATATATATATATATACACCTGTTCTGAAAGGCCCCAGAGTCTGCAACACCACTAAGCAATGGCACCACCAAGCACGCGGCGCCATGAAGACCAAGGAGCTCTCCAAACAGGTCAGAGACAAAGTTGTGGAGAAGTTCAGATCAGGGTTGGGTTATAAAAACATATCCCAAAACTTTGAACATCCCACAGAGCACCATTAAATCCATTAATAAAACATTTTAAGAATATTGTATGGAAGGTGGCCGAGCTACAGCAGTGTTTGTCATACCATGAGTAAGTAGCCTTGCTTGTGCAAGCTGAAATGTCTCATAGGGCAGGAGCCTATTTCCTGTTTCAGTAGCACGAGGCAGCTTAATGTGCAACTACACCCCCTAGCTAGTCTATCGCAGGGCCTTACCCCCAATCTAGCTCCTTGCCAAGCAAAGACACATCAGGTTTCATTTTTACAGTCTTTGGTATGACTCAGCCAGGGATTGTCTCAACCACAAGGCCACTGAGTTGTCAGACCATGCCTATTGAACAGGTTAAGCATACATGTGTGAAGAAAAGGGGTAGGGTTTCAACAATAGTCTAGTCCTTTGGGTTCAGAGATAAGACATATTTTCCATTATGTATTCTGTTTTATTATAAAGTAGGGTATGTCACACATTCCAACATTCCACATTCCAATTTATTGGTATACAGTTGAAAACACCTCTGCCCTCAGGCCTTAAATTCCAATGAATGGCTAATAATAAACTTGTGTGAACAAAAGCTGAACAGAAATACATATTGGGTAAACAGAGAGGCACCTGCAATGTGTTCACATCACACACACACACACACTCTCTCTGTTAGACAGTTCGAATCAATGACCGTGGTCAACAAAAATTATAGCTGGAGTTTCCCAGCATGCACCTGGACCAACTGTCACACAGTCAGTTTCTAACAACTCAAAACAGCAAAACATACACCAGGGAAAATCTGTTTCTTCCTCCTGGTTTGGCCAAACCCGACACACAGGTGGACAAATACTCTGCAAGGAATAGATGGTGTTGACATCCTGAGTAGGTAGAATTTAGTATGGAATTATTTTTAAGCGATTTAAAAAAAAAGTTATGGAAAATCCTCATTGAAAGCTCATGTTAGCTCCTAGTGCTAAAACTACTAATATTTTGTGGTTTAGAGTCCAATATCCCATTGCCAATTTGTCTTTCGAATCTAATTTCTTTCCTCAAGAAGCAACTTGCTACTTCCATGCTGGAACCTCCAGTGTTCAGCCTTTTTTTGTGTTGCACATTTGTATGTTTTTTTTTAAATTTATTGAACAATTAATAGTGTTGTACTGAGTTTGTTTTACCTTTTACTGCAGTGGGCAAAATGTAGGGTCACACAGAGTGATTCTTGGTAGTTATAAACAAAAGTATACACCTCAAACATGGTTATGGGCTTAAAAAAAGAAGACACCTGTACCGTGTCAGATACAGAGTTGAGATGTATACATTTTTTACTTTGCATCCCAATTTTACACTTATATACATCACAGAAGACTGAAATATAGCAAAAAAAATATCTTATAGCAAAAAATAATATTTGTTATGAAATTATTAAGAAAATATATTAATAACATTCCACCCATGAGTCCTAAGAGCGCGCTTTTGTTCATTGACAGCAGGAAAGGGCTACATTACCTTTTATAATTTGTTGGAGCAGTTGGCTCTCACTCAAAACTCGTCAAGTAAGATCTGAATGAAATTAAACTTCCGACTCCTCTGCTCTTCAATTCCACCTGCCTATGCCTTTGCTTTAAGAATAGACAACATTATGAGAACCACCACTGTACTCCACTTATGCCTATTAGGCCTCTGGGTGAGTCATTAAAGGGAGGTGATCGAGGTCCCGACTCACTTGCGGAAAATGGGGAAACCATTGTTGCGTTCCTCCTCGATGCGCCGGGCCAGAAACTGACAGCTCCTGCGGTCATGGCCAGAGCCCAGTAGATTGTGTTTGGGGATAAAGAAGTTGGGGAGCATGCCATCTTTCAGGTGGCCCTCAAAGTCCTCCAGCAGCTGCTGGAAGCAGAGTCCAAGCTGGGCCGCCTCCCAGTCGCTGTCCTGGGTCCTGGAGCAGCAGGCGTGGAGCAGGGTGGTTTTGGCGTGGTAGGAACAGAACTTGGACAGACTAGGGTTCTCTGCCTTCAGCAAGTCCAACAGGTGCTTCAGAAGCTTCAGACATAACTTCCTGAAGCAAGAAAATGGCAAGTCTAAGGCACACATGATAATACACAATTTATCAAAGGAAATGGGTTTAATGACGAGTTCATAAAATGTGTAAATTCATACGACTAGGAAAAATCCACTTGATCGTTATGACTACAGTTTTCATGTTTGTAGTATTCATTCTATAGTAGGCTTACCTGCAGCAGCGAGTCCCACTGGCCTCGCAGCAGGTCTTCTGGGAGCCATGATTTGTTAGGATACTCTTCTCCACATGCGAGAATGAGATGCGCCATGCGTCTGTAGGTAACAGGACAAGAAAAACACATTTAGGAAACTCAGAAAAAGGACATAGCTACATGCCACTTCCCCTTTCTCTGGTAAGGGGGGAAGCAGTGCTGAATGTATTTTTGACACCTATATGTGACCTCTAATACAGGACTAGTAAAGGCCCTAATTTTGTGAGAAAAATATTTTTTTCAACAATTTCAAAACATTTTTTATTCAGATTTTTGTTTGGGGGGGGGGGGTTCTGCAGGCATTCTGATCGCCCTTTGCAACTCCCATTCATGAAGAAATCACAAATTAAAGTGATAGTTTTATTCAAGATGTGTTAGCTTTAATAGTGTTGACTTAATGTTTACAAAAAGGTTACCTCTAGCGCAGACACCTTCCCGTTCCACCGTGCCCTTTCCCTCGTACTTCGGAACGAGGTAGTACCCCTTAAGCTTTTGTTCTTTCTTCACTTTGGTCCCGAGCCAGATGTCTATTTTGTCTATGCCTCCTTGGGTGAAAGTGGGCCAGCTCGAGCGGACCTCAAGACCCAGAACAATGTCCAGTGAGATAGGGACCGTTCCCGTCCCGTTTATCTGTAAGGTCACCGCCGGGCAACCCTTCTTTTTCTTCTCCAACACCACGTCTTGATAGAAGTATGGAAAAAAATAAACATTTAATGAACACATGTTTTACATACATACGCTACATTACAGGCATTTGGGAAACGCGCGCTATAGACGTACACACCTTTGAGTTTCTTCACACACTTTTTAACCTCGTTTCTGAACTCCGTAAGCATTCCACTGGCAGATATTGTGTTGTCTTCACATAGAAAGCGATCCAACGAGTGTTTTCCTCGTTTGAACGCCACGCTGTAAAACGCCCCAACATCCCCAAACGGCCGAATGTCCACCCGCTCGACAGGCACAGTTAACATCACGTCAAATTCGTCGGGATTAGAAATCTATATTGATCAAAAAATCGTTAAACATTTGTGAAGCATGAAAGACTATTGGGTCACACTGGTGATGTATGATTGAATTGAATTAATGACCCACCTTTAAATTCTCGTAATAACTCCCAGTGCGCAGATCATTTACATCTTTGAAGCATTCTGTACACTTTTTCATGTGGTCCATTATATGCTTTACCGTGTCATTGACAATACTTGCTGATTCCGATTTCTGTTTCTTCTTAATCTTCAATTGTTCAATGGTTGTAAACAGGATCTTATTCGGATTTGAGTCAACGCTGTAACCTTTTTTGACCATCCTTGATCCGGTTTTAACTTCTACGCACTTCTGTGGCACAGGTGCCTTTTCCTCAGTGGTGCGCTTAGGCTGCTTATGTTCCTTGGTTTTCTTGGGGTTGTATTCATCAGTGACCTGTTGCGTTTCCTTCTTAGTGTCTTTCACTGGTTCCTTTGGAGGTTGCCGGGCACTCTTGGCCCGAACCGGATTCTTGGCATGCGCTGGTTCCGGACTTTTTGCGCGCACGCTTCGTGGTTTCCCTCTGCCGCTCATTGTAGTAAGTATGATCGTGATGTGACACCGACGAGTTCAACTGTATTCTATGCTAGCTAAATGATACTCTCTTCACTGTTTCCGTGTGATGAAAAGTTAATGCGAACACTCCCCTTTCCACATACAGAATCCGTTCGTCGCCCTCTTGTGTCGAAAGCTGTTGAGACAGAGTAAACAAAAGCACATGCACGCCCACCGCTCACTTGTGTCATGTATGATTGCCCTGAAATGTGCTATTGTCAGGTAAATGACGTGAGAAATGCTTGTTGCTCCAAATCCCTATCTTCCATCGAGTAACTTAATGAACTTAACTTTCAGTATGATAGTGATAAATATGTAACGTTTACTATTTTACTCTTACATTAATTAACTATATTACTAAACCGGGGCAAATGACTACCCTAACCCAGTTAAACAAGTATAAGATGTCTCTTGAGATATCCATGAACACCAGAGGGGCTCTTCAGGTCATCTCTATCCTGGACCATAGAGACTGCTGCCCTATCAACCTGGTCTCAGAGCATTTTGTGTTATTCTGTACGTAAATCCGAGACACTCTATTTAGTGGGATATGTTACATTTTGTATGGTAAGCATTAATTTGTGGATGTCCATCATCCATTTCTCAAATTATATGTTATGAATTTGTATGATATGTTAAGAATTTGCAAAACGTAAAATATGTTCCGAATGTGCAAAACTAATGATATGTTATGAATTCGAATATGTTGTGGCTAACGTTAGCTAGGTGGCTAGATTGCTAATGCTAACGTTAGCTAGCTGGCTAACATTAGCTAGGCTAGGAGTTAGGGGTTAGCGATGCTGTGTCTTAGACCACTGCGCCACTCAGGAAGTTCCTCCCACAAAGTTTTTAATGCTTATCAATTGCCCTGCACAAAGTACCAAAATACTAAAATACTACACAGGACTCTTAAATAATTTAATTTAAATGTTAATTGTATTTTTTGATCACAGAAGCAATGAGGAAAATATGGAATAAATAAATAATTAATGAAATGTTAATTATATAAAGCAGCCCGTGTAATCATCTGCCAGAGAGTAGCGCCAATCGGTCTGAGCCCCAAGTAACAGATTGGGACCGGATAACCGGAATTGGCCCGAGCACCAAGTAATATATACATTTGGGCCAGATAACTCTCACCGGAATCGGCCAAGCCCCAAGTAAGAGATTTGGGCCAGATAACTCACACCGGAAATGGCCTGAGCACCAAGTAATATATACATTTGGGCCAGATAACTCACACCGGAAGCAGCCCGAGCATCCTAGCCATAATTAATACTGCCGATGGCGGCCCAGACTCGGCCACATGACGTCGGCCAAGTCTGACTCTCAGCCGAGTGCCCCGACTCTCAGCCGGAAACGGTCCAGCTCCACTGTGCTAGCTAGGTAAGGTAAGGAGATTACGACGGTTAAGGTTAGAGTTAGCTAGCTAGAGTTAAGGTTACTAACTTGAGTGTTAGTAAGGGTTAGCGAACATTCATGGTAGTTGCAAAGTAGCTAAAAAGTAGCAATTAGTTGAAAAGTTGCTAATTAGCTAAAATGCTCAAGATGATATTCAAACACGCAACCTTTGGGTTGCTAGAAGTTCACATTATATGCCTATCCATCCACCATGACCAACCACCCTCCTTTTGTTTTTGCCTTAAATAATGTTCTGTCTTATGTGACCATACCAAACTTTTTTTATTTTACCTTTGTTTAACTACTCAAGTCAGTTAAGAACAAATTCTTATTTTCAATGATGGCCTAGGAACAGTGGGTTAACTGCCTGTTCAGGGGCTTAACGACTTATTTGTACCTTGTCAGCTCAGGGATATGAACTTGCAACCTTCCAGTTACTAGTCCAACGCTCTAACTACCCTGCCGCCCCAGGGTAGCCTTAACATAACTTGAGTGTCCCGGATTACATTTAATGTTACTTCTAGTCCACAGGAGGTTGGTGGCACCTTAATTGGGCAGGACGGGCACGTGGTAATGGCTGGTGTTTAATGCCATTCACATAGCATAAAAAAACCATAATTGTTTTTTTTGTCTCTGTACTCCAGTACTTTGGCTCATTCTATATAACTACTGCTGTACACACCTTTTCTATTCATATAGGGGAGAGTGGGGTATGTTGAGCCATTATTTACATTCAGCATCACTACTTCAAGGGAAATATAGTATTATTTCTAACAAAGATATCTACATATATTTCAGAATGTTGTGAATCCTTGGAAATAATCAGAATTTATGAAAACATAACAGCTTTGAAAAGATAGCTTGTCCAAAAAAAGTGGTCTCTTGACACAATTTACCCCAGGTGTGGGGTAAGTTGAGCATAGGGACAGGTTAAATTGAGCAGCCTTGGGATAAGTGGGTGATGGTGTCCTGTGACAGTGGGCAATGGTGCAGGTACAATTGCAAGAAAAAGTATGTGAACCTTTTGGAATTACCTGGATTTCTGCATAAATTAGTCATAAAATTTGATCTGATCTTCATCTAAGTCACAATAATAGACTAACACAGTGTGCTTTAACCAATAACACACAAATTGTTCTATTTTTCTTGTCTATATTGAATACATCATTTAAACATTCACAGTGTAGGTTGGAAAAAATACGTGAACCCCTAGGCTAATGACTTCTCCAAAAGCTAATTGGAGTCAGGAATCAGCTAACCTGGAGTCCAATCAATGAGACGAGATTGGAGATGTTGGTTAGAGCTGCCCTGCCCTATAAAAACACTCAACATTTGAGTTCACAAGAAGTGAAAAATTAATAAAAAATGAAAAGTTGAAATGTCTTGAGTCAGTACGTATTCATGCCCTTTGTTATGGCAAGCCTACATAACTTCAAGAGTAAAAATGTGTTTAACAAGTCCAATAGTAAGTTGAATGGTCTCACTCTGTGTGCAATAATAGTGTTTAACATTATTTTTAATGACTACCTCATACATACAGTTAGTTAGCTGTAAGTTCCCTCAGTCGAGCAGTGCATTTCAAACACGGATTCAACCACAAAGACCAGGGAGGTTTTCCAGTGCTTCGCAAAGAAGGGCACCTATTGGTCAGTGGATGGGTAAAAAATAAACAAATCAGATATTGAATATCCCTTTGATCATGGTGAAGTTATTAATTACATTTTGGATAGTGTATTAATACACCCAGTCACTACAGTGATACAGGCTTCCTTCCTAACACAGTTGCCGGAAAGGAAGGAAACCACTCAGGGATTTCACCATGAGGCCAATGGTGACGTTAAAACAGTGACAAAGTATAATTGCTGTGATAGGAGGAACTGAGAATGGATTAAAAACATTGTAGTTACTCCACAATATTATCCTAATTGACAGAGTGAAAAGAAAGTAACCTGTACATAATACAAATATTCCAAAACATGCATCCTGCAATTTGTAATTGTTAAGGACTGGGGATTTTTTTAGGATAAAAAAATGAATGGAATGGAGCTAAGCACAGGTAAAATCCTAGAGAAAAACCTGCCTCAGTTTGCTTTCCACCAGACACTGGGAGATGAATTCACATTTCAACAGGACAATAACCTAAAACACAAGGCCAAATCTACGCTGGAGTTGCTTACCAAGAAGACAATGATTGTTTCTGAGTAACCGAGTTACAGTTTTGACTTAAATCTACTTGAAAATCAATGGCAAGACCTGAAAATGGTTGTCTAGCAATGATCAACAACAAATTCAACATAGCTTTAAGAATTTTGAAAATAATAATGGGAAAATGTTGCACATTTGTGGAAAGCTCTAAGAGACTTACCCAGAAAGACTTGCAGTTGTAATCTCTTCCAAAGGTGCTTCTACAAAGTATTGACTCAGGGGTGTGAATACGTACAGTATGTAAATGAGATATTTTTGTATTTCATTTTCAATAAATGTGCTAAAATTTCTAAAAACATGTTTTCACTTTGTCATTATGGGGTATGGTGTGTAGATGGGTGAGATTGTTTTTAATCGATTTTGAATTCAGGCTGTAACACAAAAAATGGTGGAGTAAGTCAAGGGTTATGAATACTTTCTGAAGGCACTGTAGATCTCTCTGTTCAATATCACTTACCCTTCTATTTTTTGACCAGTTGTCTGGGACAGGGATGTTGTATCAATGTGTCAATTTGTAGTTAAGATCTCTGCATTTGATGCTACTATGCCCATTAAACTACTCTGAAGATTCTTGATACCTTAAGCCTCCATGTCATCAGATAAAACTGTGTGTGCCTCTGCTACTCTATCATAGCCTCTCTTTCGCACAGATACTCTTTCCTTTTTGTCAATGTACCTCTTCTGTGTCATTCAGTCTATTTTTTTCATACCTTGCTGCTGCTCGATTGGACTTCCTCCCTTCTCTCACTTCCTTGACTGCTCTCTCAAGAACCTCACGGGAGGGGGGGGGGGGGGGTAGACCCCTGCTTGTTTGATGTTTGTATACAAGGGGCATGATGATGTCTGCTATGTAACATTAAAAGTGCACTTGAGTTCATAAGCATGACACATTGCGAAAATACCATGCGTATTACTACTAAACGCACTCATAAATTGTATGGGGTATGGTGGCCATTGGCTCAATTTACCCCATGGCTATTGGCTCAACCTACCCGTGTTCAAAAACACATGAATATATTAGCCCACACAGCTACAAGGATGCACTTTCATGCTGGGTTAAGGAACTCATATTCTAGTTTATAGAGACCCCAACTGATGTATAAAACAATCTTAAAAATATGTACTTTGGTTTAGATACAAGCATGAAACCTATACAGTGCCTTGCAAAAGTATTCATCCCCTTTGCCATTTTTTTCTATTTTGTTGCATTACAACCTGTAATTTAAATGGATTTTTATATGGATTTCGTGTAATGGACATACACAAAAAAATCCAAATAGGTGAAGTGAAATGATAAAAATAACTTGTTTCCAAATATATATACATTTTTTTAAACGGAAAAGTGGTGCGTGCATATGTATTACCCCCTTTTCTATGAACCCCTTAAATAAGATCTGGTGCAACCAATTACATTCAGAAGTCACATAATTAGTTAAGTCCACCTGTGTGTAATCTAAGTGTCACATGATTTGTCACATGATCTCAGTATATATACACCTGTTCTGAAAGGCCCCAGAGTCTGCCACACCACTAAGCAAGGGGCACCACCAAGCTAGTGGCACCATGAATACCAAGGAGCTCTCCAAACAGGTCAGTGACAAAGTTGTGGAGAAGTACAGATCAGGGTTGGGTTATAAAAAAATATCACAGATATATCATATCAGGGTTGGGTTATAAAAAAATACCCCATGAGCACCATTAAATCCATGATTAAAAAAGAAATATGAATATGGCACAACAAACCTGCCAAGAGAGGGCCGCCCACCAAAACTCACAGACCAGGCAAGGACGGCATTAATCAGAGGCATCAAAGAGACCAAAGATAACACTGCAAAGCTCCACAGCGGAGATTGGAGTATCTGTCTATGGGATCAGTTTAAGCCGTACACTCCACAGAGCTGGACTTTACGGAAGAGTGGCCAGAAAAGAAGCCATTACTTAAAGACAAAAATAAGCAAATATGTTTGGTGTTCGCCAAAAGGCATGTGGGAGACTCCCCAAACATATGGAAGAAGATACTCTGGTCAGATTAGACTAAAATTGAGCTTTTTGGTCATCAAGGACAACGCTATGTCTGACACAAACCCAACACAGTGTAGCATGGTGGTGGCAGCATCATGCTGTGAGGATGTTTTTCATCGGCAGGGACTGGGAAACTGGTCAGAATTGAAGGAATGATGGATGGCGCTAAATACATGGAAATTCTTGAGGGAAACCTGTTTCAGACTTCCAGAGATTTGAGACTGGGACGGAGGTTCACCTTCCAGCAGGACAATGACCCTAAGGATACTGCTAAAGCAACACTTGAGTGGTTTAAGGGGAAACATTTAAATGTCTTGGAATGGCCTAGTCAAAGCCCAGACCTCATTCCAATTGAGAATCTGTGGTATGACTTAAAGATTGCGGTACACCAGCGGAACCCATCCAACTTGAAGGAGCTGGAGCAGTTTTGCCTTGAAGAATGGGCTAAAATCCCATTGGCTAGATGTGCCAAGCTTATTGGTGCAAAAGGTGGCTCTACAAAGTATTGACTTTGGGGAAGTGAATAGTTATGCACGCTCAAGTTTTCAGTTTTTTTGTTTTATTTCTTGTTTGTTTCACAAGAAAAAATAGTTTGCATCTTCAAAGTGGTTGGCATGTTGTGTAAATCAAATGATACAAACACCCCAAAAAATCTATTTTAATTCCAGGTTGCAAGGCAACAAAATAGGAAAAATGCCAAGGGGGGTGAATACTTTTGCAAGCCACTGTAACACAATACATTTATTTGACTGTGAAAATCAGTTTTTTGGACCTAACTTGCTTACCACCTTTTCCATGTGGTTTCTTTCTTCAGACACCATGTGTATATAGCCTCGCTATAGTCATCTTACTGCTTCTGTTTAATAAAAATAAAAAAACGTTATTTTCAATTTTTTTTTTACATATCTATTTTTACTTAACACTTTTTTCTTAACATTGTTGGTTAAGGGCTTGTAAGTAAGCATTTCACTGTAAGTATTCAGCGCATGTGACAAATCAAATTTGATTTGAAGATGACATCTTCCTTAATATTTGGTTAAGATTCATTTTGTGTATGGTTTCCTAGAAAAAGGTGGTGGCTCAAGTAACCCTTCGGCTCAAATTAATTCACTCCCCTACTGTCCATTCTGTCTATACACACCATTCAAATACATTCTGTATACATTTACATTCTGGTCCTGACATTGCACGTTCTGATATTGCTCAACCTGTGTGTATTGTTAATGTATTGCTAGATATTGCTGCATTGTCGGAGCGAGAAACAAGCATTTCGTGCCCCTGCGATTGCATCTGCAAAAACTGTGTACGTGAACATTCTGGTTGGTTGAAACATCTTTAATGTCATGAACAGGGCTTCTGCCATCTTGAACAGAGCAAGATGCAACAGCTTCTGCCAATTAAAACGTTTTCCAGTGCAAAGTTAACAAAACGCCAATTAAAAGTGCTTGGAGAGTCAACAATTGGTCTGCTCAGTATGCCTAGAGTGAGACAAATGTAAAATGTTTAGCTTTTTTGTTTCCTTTAAAGCTATAATACAACATACACTTAACTTTTCTCAAATGTTCTACTTATAAGAGTTTTAAGTTGTATTACCATAGGCTGCTATAAAGCACCAGGTAGTTTACATACAAACACTAAAAGCAAGACAACAGACTGCGTGAAGAGTGAGTTATAACCGCGCCCCTCTGGTTAAAATATCTCACACACGGGGAACATGGTCATTCACTTATTTAACAGTACACGTTTAAAACTAGCAATGTGCTACTACAACGTAAATACATATGAATATAGCCACTTTGAAATGGGAGTAAGAACAAACACTGTCTTAAGGACTAGGCTTTTTTTTTCTTTCCTTCTGATACTTTTGCGATGCATTGTGATTATTAACCAGTCCTTGACTATGGAGTTGAAGCAGCCAATAGGGGGATGGGGTTGGGTGACCACTGTCCTGCCATGGGTGACTCTGGAGTCAGCAGCACAGCACAACATTCATTTGGTCTTCTGGGCCTTCTGGGCAGACTTGGTGACCTTGCCAGTGGAGGGAGCTTTCTTCTCCACACCCTTGATCACCCCGACTGCCACTGTCTGGCGCATGTCACGCACTGCAAAACGACCTGCAGAGAGAGAGAGAGAGAGAGAGAGAAAGAGAGGATGTCAGATCAATGGTAACTTCAAGGGAGAGTGGAATGATTTTCAAAGAATTCCAACCAGGCCCAAGAGAACTACTACCCAACAATACTCACCCAGTGGAGGGTACTCAGAGAAGCTCTCCACACACATGGGCTTCCCCGGGACCATATCCACGATGGCGGCATCCCCAGACTTCAGGGCCTTGGGGTTGTCCTCCAGTTTCTTGCCTGAGCGACGGTCTATCTTCTCCTTGAGCTCAGCAAACTTGCAAGCGATGTGGGCGGTGTGGCAGTCCAGCACCGGGGCATACCCAGCACTGATCTGACCTGGGTGGTTCAGGATGATCACCTAAAGGGGGGAACATCAGACACAGTTAACATGGTTGTTCTGTCAACACCTGTATCAGCACTGATGTGGTAACCATGGCATTCAATGTTGGCCCCTTTTCTGCCAAAAATAGTTCCCCACAGCTCATCACACTGTGCCACAAATATATATTTGTGAGAAAAAAGAGAAGAGCAATATAAAACAGTGGAAAGAAAAATATGGGATATTAATAGTAACTACTAAGCTGTATCATCGCCACAAATACTTTTATCCGTGTGATCATTACTGTGTATCATAGCTAAACATAATAATTATTTGTAGTTGTATGACTTTTGGTTCTATGGTTTTTACACCTCTACAGTAGTGTGTGTGTGTGTGTGTGTGTGTGTGTGTGTGTGTGTGTGACCCTGCCCACCTGAGCAGTGAAGACGGCTGCCTCCATTGGGGGGTCGTTCTTGCTGTCTCCGGCCACGTTGCCACGGCGAATATCTTTGACGGACACGTTCTTGACGTTGAAGCCCACGTTGTCTCCGGGCATTGCCTCGGTCAGAGCCTCGTGGTGCATCTCCACAGACTTCACTTCGGTTGTCACGTTAACAGGGGCAAAGGTCACCACCATGCCTGGCTTGATCATACCCGTCTCCACACGCCCCACGGGCACTGTGCCAATTCCTGAGTGAGAGAGGATAAGAAAGTGAGCGTGATAAATGTATCATCATTATGGATGTACAGCCTCTAGGGTGGGTGTGATGCTCACCTCCAATCTTGTAGACATCCTGAAGGGGCAGGCGGAGGGGCTTGTCGGTGGGGCGGGACGGGGGCTGGATGGCATCCAGAGCTTCCAGCAGGGTGGTCCCGGACGAGCTGCCATCCTTCCGGGTGATCTTCCATCCCTTAAACCAGGTCATCTGAGCATGCAGGAGACAGGCGTTAGCAATATGTTCAAAGCAAAGTTATGAAGTGTGCTGTGCTACACATTGACGTACTTCAAATTAAAGTGTAGAGCAGATTATATTACATATAGTCATAGATGGCTCACTGTGGCTGCAACGCTATCCTAGAATAATGACCAGAAATAACAAGAAATGCGCTTTAGTTTTGTGCTTACGTACGTTAGGACTGGCCTCTAGCATGTTGTCTCCGTTCCAGCCAGAGATAGGAACAAAGGCTACCATATCCGGGCTGTAGCCGATCTTCTTGATGTAGGTGCTGACTTCCTTCACAATCTCCTCATAGCGCTTCTGGCTGTAGTTGGGCTCAGTGGAGTCCATCTTATTGATTCCCACGATCAGCTGCTTGACCCCCAGGGTGTAGGCTAGGAGGGCGTGCTCGCGGGTCTGCCCGTTCTTTGAGATGCCCGCCTCGAATTCCCCCACGCCAGCCGCCACAATCAGCACTGCACAGTCCGCCTGTAAACACCAGAACATGGGAATAATGCATATAATAAGCTTTCAAAAAAGTAATATGCTACGAAGGCACTTTACGACTACTGAATTTGTCTGGGGTTATAGTACAGCTATAAGCTAACCTTGAAAACCAAAGCTGCAAGTTTAATAATAGACTTCCAGGCCCTGCAAGTGAAGACCTGGCAGGTGTCTGTGTGTAAGGAAAGACTGTCATTGTGGTTCAGACCTGGGAGGTTCCAGTAATCATGTTCTTGATGAAGTCCCTGTGTCCGGGAGCATCGATAATGGTGACGTAGTACCTGCTGGTCTCAAACTTCCACAGTGAGATGTCAATGGTAATGCCACGCTCCCTCTCTGCCTTCAGCTTGTCCAGCACCCAGGCGTACTTAAAGGAGCCCTTCCCCATCTGAGAGAACCACACATCACTGGTTGTAAACATGTTACTGAGGAGTAACATGGTGGTGAATTTTACTCCCAAGATGAAGGATTGTCGCATTTTTGACACATAGTGTTTTCTTGTCGATCTTTAAGTAGCCTATAAAGATGATTGGATAATACAATACAACAGCAGTCTACAAACCCTTTTCATAACATGTCGGCTAACAGAAGAACGGACTATCAAGAGTTGATTGCAGAGTACAGTACGAACTCCTACTCACCTCAGCAGCCTCCTTCTCAAACTTCTCGATGGTCCTCTTGTCAATGCCACCGCACTTGTAGATCAGGTGGCCAGTGGTGGTGGACTTTCCAGAGTCCACGTGGCCGATCACCACAATGTTGATGTGAAGCTTTTCCTTGCCCATGGTTAACGTGACAGTGAGAGAGTCTGCAAACGGAAAACACAGCACGGTCAACGGATCTTAAGGGATTTCCTTGGCAAAAACACAGCAGGGAATACATTGAATTATAGCACAAGGACACTACAACTGACTTGCCATTGCGTAACAGCCCCAGCAGCTACTGCCTCAGTACAACTTCTAAGGGCAAGCACAGTTTACACACACACACACACAAACAATTTCACATATTTGTCACCACGAGACAAATAAGCAATCACTTAATGTCAGCAAATTGGGCATCACATCAGTGGGCACAGAATTGTGTCAAGCTCAAGACACACTGACAGTTTCTTCCCTGTCCTCACATCCCTCCACACACCTCTCTTCTTCCACTTAGCAGGCCAGCTAGTTATCCCTCCTTTCCTCTGCCAACACAGCTCAGCTCAGTAATGAGACATTGAGACGATCAGATCTTATGTCACTGAATATCCTCCGTATTCCGTATCAATTTAGCTAACTATAGCCTTACAGATAGTCCTCCATTTTGTCATGATCCTTGCCATTGGAAGTGCAGCAGCCATTTCTGAAGCCAGACTACTGCAGTGGATGCATGCACAGGTTAAATGAAGGGGAAAAACATGTCAACAATTTCTGGCTTTTCTAGGACAGTAGTGTGGATTCCTTTTCATTGACTTACAACATGACAATGAAAGATAAACACAAGATCATCACAAATTCACCTAATTTTGCAATTGCCACATTAAATCAACACCCTAGGTTGTTATTTATTTATGACATAACATTTCATTAGCTGAGTAATGTATGGAAATTGTTACAGTAGCCAGTTCTGCAAGATTATCTATGTGCACTGGGAGCTGATACCAGATATAATCAGAACTGAGTTATTTTTACTATAAAATTCTGGTAGCTTTGCAATAGTTTATTTTTCTTTGCAATAGTTTTTTTTCTCCACTGTTCATTTTCCTTTGCTGTCCATGTATTTAAAAATAGGTGA
Source organism: Oncorhynchus clarkii lewisi (assembly GCF_045791955.1). NCBI lineage: Eukaryota > Metazoa > Chordata > Actinopteri > Salmoniformes > Salmonidae > Oncorhynchus > Oncorhynchus clarkii. Next base: position 11,103,819 of record NC_092169.1, read on the forward strand.
CTAGAAAACGGGGGCGGGTGCTACAATTAGCAGCGCGACCAGATCATTCTAAGGGAGTCTAGGGGATTTAGCAGGCTTTTCGAGCTCTCCTTCTGCCTCTGCCGCCATGTTCTCTCATCCCTCTGTTTACTGGAATAGACTATCTATGCGCATTAGCGGCCGACTGTCGGCTTCCAGCGTCAATGCAATATTCACACGCACACAAACATTACGGACAACAATATTATAAGGACGCATTGAATATAGAGAAAGATAATTCAATCATTCGCCATTTACAGCATTGCATTTGAGAACAATTTATCAAAGGGTGAAATATTATCGGAAACTGTTGCCTACCTGCTCAAACGACAGTCAAGTTCGGTGCTGAATGAAAGACCGTGTGTGACGAGATGCTGATCCGCTTATATCCCAGACAGTAGGGGGTTATGCAATTGCGCTCAATTCTCATACCCCCTCCTAGACCGTCCTAGGCAGAGCATCAGAGCAAGGGAACGAGTAGATAAGGCACACAACTCCGTTTTCTTACATTGAGGCACAGTTGAGTTACGATAACAGGTCCCGCGTTTTGCTAGCGACAACATTGAGCCGCCATCAGTCCATACTTGTACAAATTGTAATTATGAAAACGCCTACCCTTCCTATACAACCGCAGTCCTTCCGCGTGGTGCTGAAATTCAGACTTTTAATAAAAACTTTTATCGAATACAACCCCTGACTTTTTCCTAATTTGTATTGCTCAACTTAATTTGAATTCGTCAATGAAAGTGTTAGCGGTTAGGGATATAATCCGTACAAGTATTTTCGGAGATAAATAATAATTGTGTATAAACTAAATAAGGTCCTATAAATAAGACCGAGCCTATAACATAAGCATGGACTCCTAAACATGAGGTCCTGCTATGGAAGTAAATTAAAGACAATGTATTGTGTAGGCATGTAAAGTATGACTTGCACTTGTAAAATATGAGTTGCACCTGTATAATCCGTTTTGTAGTTGCATAAAATATTTGCAAACATGTAAATTATTTTGAGAATAAATGCAGCAATACTCGCAAACACGTAATGTGATGTGAAAAAATATAACACTTGCAAACATGTAACTTGATATGTGAATAAATTCAATACGATTTGCAAGCATGTAACTCAATTTGAGAATGAATGCAATTTATTTACAAAAATTGCAACTGGTGAATCTTCTGTTTTGTAAGAGCTGCTCTGCAAGCAAGTGTAGCACATGGGGATGTACTCATCAGCGGGCAGTGTCCACACTTGCGCCAGCGAATAGCTAGCTTTTCGCGTGATGCCGACTGGTAAAACCATAGTGTGTACTGTGTATAAGACGCTTCAGGAGGGCGGTCACATGTGCTAGCGAGGCAGAGGTCCCGTGTTCTCACCAGGTATGTGCCAAAGCGGAAGTGGAACCCCTGATCAGTGGTGTAAAGAATTTAAGTAAAAATATTTTGAAGTACTGCTTAAGTCGTTTTTTAGGGTATCTGTACATTACTATTTATATTGATAACAACTTTTACTTTTACTCCAATACATTCCTAAAGAAAATATTGTACTCGTTACTCCATAAATGAAAAAAAATAAATGAAAAACCCTAATGTTAAAAAAAGGATACAATAATGAGATGTATCCACCAATCCAAAGAAAAGATAGGTGGGAGCTAGACAGCACGCTGTGCCGCTTTGTGGACAAACGACTCTCACTGTTAGGTTGGAGAGACATGTATCTTGTCAGTATATCCATAATCTTTGGTGGTCCTCGCTAAGTAAGCAGCATGACGTCCTTAACAGCGGTGCCTAGTAACTAGGATCTGCAGTTGCGCTCAGCGGCTGTTAATAACAAGAGTCAAGTATGTCACTCAACCATGAACTGATTTTACTTGCGGTGCTTGTATAATGATTCCTAAAGAAACAAACAAGTAATTCATTGATTGTTAATGTGTAATTAACAAGGAGTGGAGCAAGGAGTGTGATTTTGATTGTTGAGAATTTTCTCAACAGCCTTTCTGAAAGAGCGCGACCCTGCCCTACGTATTTCACTGGTTTGGTTTGTGACTCACTGACACCGCCGCTGGTTAGAGGGGAATAAGGCAGTCCAAGAGTTAAAACACATACATAACTTTTATTCACACACAGGACAAGATGAACACGGGTATATACATGGGGTATATGGTTCTGTAAATGTACAGAAACAGAGATAATTAATATACAAATGGAAAGCAATGAATAGAGCAGGATGAATGTCTGCATATGAAATGGGCTAAAACAGTGAATAAAAAAATGGAAGCGAACCGCAATAGCACAATAGGTAAGGACCGTCTCTAATAACCAGGTATTAAATATTTGCACAATAATAACAGCAGAGTTAATGTAAACATCTTACCTAATACTATACAATAAGGTTATACAAATGGGAAACATAAATAGCAAGCATTCAGGTTCAGGCTGGCTAGCCAATCAGGACCTGGAGAGACTGCATGGTTAGAGCATGCACAGGGGTGAGACACATGGCTATTGTTTGATTGGCTGAAGCCATGAGCTGGAGGAGACGTGATCTCTCACGTGAAGGGGAGAAAGGGTGAAGAAGGAGGATGGGTGAGAGTCATTCAGCATGGCTCCAGCCAGACATAAACAACAACACACACGCTGGAAATTAGTCCCACAGCGCCCTCTGCAGGGACATTCTGTAACACTTGCTCATAGAACAGAAAAACGAATAATTTGGGGTGCTGCAGTTCGAACTATATTGTGGTTATCGCCCTCGTGGCAGTCAAGCAAAACCTTACAAACAATATTGCAGTCACAGTGCAGTAAAACTGAATTACACTGCAGTTATAGTGCAGTATGCTGGAAATACTGCGTCCAAAATAACACCGTTTTTTTTTTACTGCAGTAATTTTGCAGTGTAACTGCAGTTAGTTATTCTGCAAGTACTGCTTCCAAAATACCACAGACGACTGCAGTTACTGCACTTTGACTGCAGTTTCAAAACTGCAATCTTTTTTTGTAATGGTAATACAAGTAGTCGTTCAAAATCTTGTCCGGTTGCTGCCACAACTAGACCTTGTTTCAAATGTAGCAAGAAATAATCATATTTTTATGTCTAGCCAACAACAAATGTACATCGTTTAAAGCACAATTTTACATGACTCAGTCACAAATAACATCCCTAATAAGCCCCTTATGTAGCGCTGCACGACTTCAGGATTTTTGGAGTTGACTCTTGCTCGACCCAAAACACTTGGAAACATGCCTACCTATGCCTGGCTGTGGCCCTGCCATCTCTCTCTCTCTCCCTCACTAGCTCTCTCTCTTTGCTGTGAAAGATGTGAGAGTTTGTGTTCTCAAAGTATACTATGTAAATTAGTTTCCTCCTTTCAAAAATACAGAATCGTAGAAGTCTTGACACCCAGAAATAGGAGTTGACGGGCAAGGACTGGTGGAATCAATTCTTTAGGACGTGACTCCACACTACTACCCTTGTGGTGAACGAAAAGTGAACAAGAGGCTTGTAGCATCAATACTCTTTGTTCACCGGTAGGCGGTCCTGTGTGCTCTGGGCATTACTGATGCAAATTATTGAAATAAGTCAAAAGATTTGTTATTTTCAGTGGGCTAAAGTACTTAAGTAAAAATACTACAAAGTACTACTTAAGTAAAAGTTCAGATACCCCAAAAAACTACTTAACTATTTGTATTTGAAAACTTTTACTTCACTGCATTCCCAAAGAAAATATTGTACTTTTTACTCCATACATTTTCCCTGATACCCAAAAGTACTAGTTACATTTTTATTGCTTAGCAGGACAGGAAAATGGTCCAATTCATCTACTGCCTCTGGTCTGGAGGACTCACTAAACACAGATGCTTTGTTTGTAAATTATGTCTGCATATTGTAGTGTGCCCCTGGGTTCCATAAATTAAATAAATATTTTTAAAATTGTTCCGTCTGGTTTGCCTAATATAAGCCATTTGAAATTATTTATACTTTATACTTAATTATCAAAATTTATTTTTGCAATTACATTTACTTTTGATACTTAAGTATATTTAAAAGCAAATACTTCTAGTACTTTACTGGGTGACTTTCACTTTCACTCAAGTGTGACAATTAGGTACTTTTTCCACCAGCGGTTAATTTCACTGAACAAGTCAAAGATCTGTGTCAGTAAAAAGAGCTGAACTTCCCAACCCTATGTGCTTCTTCCACTTGGGTAGAGACTCATTCAAGGGTTTTCTTGATTTTTTAAAATATTTTCTACATTGTAGAATAACAGTGAAGTGATCAAAACTATGAAATAACACACATGGAATCATCTAGTAACCAAAAAAGTGTTAAACAAATCAAAATATATTTTATATTTGAGATTCTTCAAAGTAGTCACCCTTTGCCTTGATGACAGCTTTGCACACTCTTGGCATTCTCTCAACCAGCTTAATGAGGAATGCTTTTCCAAAAGTATTGAAGGAGTTCCCACATATGCTGAGCACTTGTTAGCTGCTTTTAATTCACTCTGTGGTCCAACTCATCCCAAACCCTCTCAATTGGGTTGAGGTCAGGTGATTGTGTAGGCCAGGTCATCTGATGCAACACTCCATCACTCTCCTTCTTGGTCAAATAGCCCTTACATAGCCTGGAGGTATGCTGTGCTAGCCATGCTGGTTAAGTGTGCCTTAAATTCTAAATAAATCACTGATAGTGTCACCAGCAAAGCACTCCCACACCATCACACCTCCATGTTTCACAGTGGAAAGAAATTCCACAAATTAACTTTTTACAAGGCACACTGTTAATTGTTATTTGAAATGCATTCCAGGTGACTACCTCGTGAAGCAGGTTGAGAGAATAACAAGAGTTGGAAAAGCTGTCATCAAGGCAAAGGGTGGCTACTTTGAAGAATCTCAAATATAAAATATATTTTGATTTGTTTAACACTTTTTTGGTTACTAGATGATTCCATGTGTTATTTCATAGTTTATGTCTTCACTATTATTCTACAATGTAGAAAATAGTACAAATAAAGAAAAACCCTTGAATGAGGAGGTATGTCCAAGCTTTGACTGGTACTGTACATGGATTACGATAATGGCATACTGTGCTCTCTCTGTATGTAAACCTTACAAAAATATAAACACAACATGTAAAGACTTGGTCCCATGTTTCATGAGCTGAAATAAAAGATCTCAAAAATAATAAGCACAAATAGCTTATTTCTCTCAAAAGTTATGCACAAATTTGTTTACATCCTTGTTAGTGAGCATATCTCCTTTGCCAAGAAAGTCCATCCATCTGACATGTGTGGCATATCAAGAAGCTGATTAAACAGTATGATCATTACTCATGTGCTGGGGACAATAAAAGGCCACTCTAAAATGTGAAGATTTGTCACACAACACAATGCCACAGATGTATCAAGTTTTAAAGGAGCATGCAATTGGCATGCTGACTGCAGGAATGTACACCAGAGCAGTTGCCGGAGAATTAGTTTATTTCTCTAGCATAAGCCGCATCCGATGTTGTTTTAGAGAATTTGGCACAACATCCAACTCGCCTCACCCGCAAACGACATTTTTTATTTTAACTTTATTTAACCAGGTAAGCTAGTTGAGAACAAGTTCTCATTTACAACTGCAACCTGGCCAAGATAAAGCAAAACAGTGCGACACAAGCAACAACACGGAGTTACACATGGAATAAACAAGCGTACAGTCAATAACACAAAAAAGAAAGTCTATATACAGAGTATGCAAATGGCGTGAGGAGGTAAGGTAATAAATAGGCCATAATAACGAAGTAATTACAATTTAGCAGATTAACACTGGAGCGATAGATGAGCAGATGGTGATGTGCAAGTAGAAATGCTGGTGTGCAAAAGAGCAGAAAAGTAAATAAAAGCAATATGGGGATGAGGTAGGTATATTGGGCTATTTACAGATGGGCTATGTACAGCTGCAGCAATCGGTTAACTGCTCAGATAGCCGATATTTAAAGTTACTGTGGGAAATATAAGTCTCCAGCTTCAGCGATTTTTACAATTCGTTCCAGTCATTGGCAGCAGAGAACTGGAAGGACAGGTGGCCAAAGAAGGTGTTGGCTTTGGGGATGACCAGTGAGATATACCTGCTGGAGTGCGTGCTATGGGTGGGTGTTGTTATCGTGACTCCATTTTTCATTGTTCCATTTGTTTTGTCTTGTTCCCCACACACCTGGTTTACATTCCCTAATCACATTGTGTATATATATTCCTCTGTTCCCCCCCATGTCCTTGTGTGGAATTGTTTTGTGTTACGTGTTTTATGTGACGCACCAGGCTGGTTTTCCATGTTCCGTGTTTCTTTCACGATGTATGTTTATTTGGTAACTAGCTCGTGACTGTTTGTGCTTTGCACTTTTGCCATTTTTGCTGGAGGTTTTGACACAGTTGCTGTTTGCTCCTGCCTAAATAAAAAGTGTCTGCCTGTGAGGAGGAGCGCCCAGGAGTTCGCCCAGGAGACATATGTCTCTGAACCCCTGTGTCAGGGGTACATTCGGCCCTCCACTTCACCCGTCTCCTCAAGTTTCTTTTTTTGTAAAGAAGGAAGAGGGAGGTCTGCGCCCGTGCATTGACTATCGAGGTCTCAATCAAATCCCGGTGAGGTACAGTTACCCGCTACCTCTCATCGCCACGGCGATTGAGTTAATGCACGGGGAGCGCTTCTTCACTAAACTGGATCTCAGGAGGGCTAACAACCTGGTCGACTATCCAATGGTCGACTATCCAGAGCGTGTACCGGGAAAGGTCTAACCACAGGAACAATGGGAATCCCTAAACTAAGGGCGAACGCTCTGTCGAGAAAATTCCCAGCCGCGCCTGAATCGACGAGCGCCTTATGCTGGGAATGCAGGGAAAACTCAGGTAAACAAACATGAACAAACAGGTGTAGTAGTAGTAAAACAGCCAAAAATGTGGCAAAGCAATTCACTTTTAAGTTAGGTTAAATCCAATACTGACACATTACTGAGTACCACTCTCCATATTTTCAAGCATAGTGGTGGCTGCATCATCTTATGGGTATGCTTGTAATTGTTTAGGACTGGGGAGTTTTTCAGGATAAAAAATAAACGGAATAGAGATATAGCACAGGCAAAATTCTAGAGTTTTCCTCTAGGATTTTGCCTGTGCTAACTCTCTACTCCATTTAGTCTGCTTTCCACCAGACACTGGGAGATGAATTCACCTTTCAGCAGAACAGTAACCTAAGAAAACAAGGCATATCTATACTGGGATTGCTTACCAAAAAGACAGTGAATGTTCCTGAGTGGCTGAGTTACAGTTTCGACTTAAATCTACTTGAAAATCTATGGCAAGACCTGAAAATGGCTGCCTATAAATGAATAACAATCAATTTGACAGAGCTTGAAGAATATTGAAAAGAATAATAGGCAAATTAGTTTGCACAATCATGTGTGGAAAGCTGTTAGATACAGTCGATTTGCCTGCCCACTGTCCTAGTAATAAACTTTCGTTACCTTGACACTGTCTGCATCTGGGTCTTCCCTGAAACATGATAATTGTAGGTTTATAATTTGTAATGTACAAGTTTTGAAAACTCACAGATATACAAGTATGAATATTTATTTATTCGCAAACTATAGTTGTGGCTGCCCATAAGATAATGGAATCACATTGTATTTATAAAACATGGTTTAGATATTGTTGTAATCAATTACTGTATATGGTTGTAATCAACTATTTTGGTTAAAGTCCTCCAAAGACTTCCATTGGGAATAGTTTATGCCTGTTGCATCCAGCAATTCCCAAATGGAAACCAATGGAAGACGCCTGTGACAATTCTACCCTTTCTCCTATCCTTTTTTTCTTTATCTTAAAACAGGTATGTGGTGTACAAAAGCACATTGTCTATAGAAAGTGTTAGTGATACTTACCTTTCATGTTTAAATTGTCAAGTTTAAATGTGTAAATTGATCGAGTGAAAACTGTTAGCGATCTTGAAATATAGGTGACTGGGTAGAGGCTAAGCAAGGCTAGACCAAAGACTAACACAGGAAAAAATGGCACCATAATATTCTGGTTTGAATTGACTGATGTATTGCTCCTTAGGCAATATTGTAGGTGTTTTTCTACTCAGTTTACAGTGCAATCGGAAAGTATTCAGACCCCTTGACTTTTTTAAGGTTCTGTTACGTTACAGCCTTATTATACAATGGATTAAATGTCATGCTGTGGGGATGTTTTTCAGTAGCAGGGACTGGAAGACTAGTCAGGATCGTGAGAAAGATTAATGGAGCATCGTACAGAGAGAACCTTGATGAAATCCTGAGTACTCTGGAGCAGGTTCTCTGACTGGGGCGAAGGTTCACATTCCAACAAGATAACAACCCTAAGCACACATCCAAGACAAAAACAGCTTTGGGACAAGTCTCTGAATGTTGTTGAGTGGCCCAACAGGAGCCCGGACATGAACCAGATCGAACATCTCTGGAGACCTGAAAATAGCTGTGAAGCAACGATCCCCATCCAACCTGACAGAGCTTGAGATGATCTGTAGAGAAAAATGGGAGAAACTACCCAAACAGAGGTGCGGCAAGCTTGTAGAGTCATACCCAAGAAGACTCAAGGCTGTATCACAGGCACACCTCCAATTGACTCAAATTATGTCAATTAGCCTATCAGAAGCTTCTAAATATGTAAACAGAAGCTTATCAGAAGCTTCATCATTTTCTGGAATTGTCCAAGCTTTTTAAAGGCACAGTCAACTTAGTGTTTGTACACTTCTGACCCACTGGAATTGTGATACAGTGGATTATAAGTGAAATGTTCTGTCTGTAAACAATTGTTGGAAAGATTACTTGTCATGCACAAAGTAAATGTCTTAACCGACTTGCCAAAACTATAGTTTGTTCACAAATTTCTTGTTGAGTGGTTGAAAAACGAGTTTTAATGACTACAACCTAAGTTCATGTAAACTTCCGACTTCAACTGTATCTGCATGTCCAGGTCTTATATTTAGCCTCCTAGTGAAGTGTTTTACAATTTTTCTTTTCAGGACAACCAGAGCTACAAGTAGCATACAAAACAAGTTTACATGTATAGATGTATTCATGAGTTTTATTGACAAATGTCAATAAAAAAACAAGGCCTGCCAAAGCAAAACCTGTTTTAAAATGATACCAGCAGATAATGAGGCTAACCAACCTCCTTTGTTTTTTTCTGACATTAAATTGTTTAGTGCAAATCCATCCCTTGTATTGTAGGTGCATTATTGTATATGAAAATAAGGAGCTGACAATTTGTAGGGTAATTCAACATGTCGAAAAGGATCTTGGGGCGCGTAATTCTACCTTGTTTATTTGCTGAGAATGATTTTAGAGTACAAGGTCAATGGCATGGAGGAGGATTGCAGAGATTGTTGATGTTGAAGTTAGGTGAAGAGAGCTTTGCACAATGTTTGCAAGTCAAAACCACAATTTCCTTTACCTAAAGTACCCATTACATGTAGGCCAATGTATTTTACAGGAAGTGAACTATAATCATCCATATCAAGACACAGGTATAATGAAAGAGCCATAAGATATAATATATGAGAATCATGATGTTAAGATACCATAATCCGGAGGAACATCTGTCAGAACGCCCCAGAATATGCTCTTTCAGTTAAGATAGGAGACAGAGCCAGTCACATGTGGGAACCGATCCAATGAATCATGTTGATGTAGGTTTAGATAGAGCCTTATATACTGCTATGTAAGGAATTCCCTTCTGGAGGCACTTAAGGCCGGTACTTATGCATCTAAGTTTGATTGTGACCTCTCCAGCTTGCTGACAAAGTGTGACACATTTAATACTTCCACAACATGCCTAATCAATCAATATTGAAAACTTTTCTGGGTTCTGTCCAGAAAAAAAACTTTAATACCTTTTTACAGATTGACAAATTGGATGTGTGAAGGGTGGTAGATTCCTTCTTGCTAGCTTCACTTTGCCACAGGACAAGCGTAGCCCCAGTACGCTAATCAACCTTATTTTGTAGACATAATTCGATTTTTGGGGCTAACGAGAGGCAGAGTCAAGGAGGAGGAATGAACACATCTGATTTTAAATTTAGCTTGTTAAATAATACTTCTGGGGAGGAATTATTAGTCCAAACAGTTGCAAAATGAAAACAAGAGGTTCTATTATTGGACAAATTCAGCTAGGTCCCTCCCTGTTTCGTTCCGCTTTCTTCCGTTTAAGGAACATTTTTGCAACAGAATTGGTGTAATGAATACACCCCTCCTCTCTCTGGCTGTGTATACACAAGCAGTCCAATTCTAATCTTTTTCCACCAAATTGGCTTTTAACCAATCAGATCAGCTCTTTGGCCTATAATTGGGCAAAATATTAAAATTGGCCTGCCTGTTCAAAGTCCTTTAGAAATGTTCCTCTACTAGTCTAGGCCAAATAAATATATGGACTGGTCCTAGGCTACAACCTATTGGTGCTGGAATTCATAGGATAAGCACCATTCTAACAGGTGCCGATCTTCCTCATTTATTTGGGATTGATATGCACCACTGAAATAACAGGCGTGGGATGTAATGTGAGAGTCATTCCTTGTCATTTCAGCAGGCCATGACACCCACCATCTCAGATTGTTCTGAAATCAGTTCTGTAGTTAAAAACAGATAAGCATTCAGGAAACATCTCGTTGAAATATAATTTGATCTGAGAAATTAAGCTAATTGATTGGCCATTTTAATTTATAGGATTTATATAATACTCAATAATTATAATACCTAACATCCGATGTGGCCCAAACTTTTTTCTAACAATGAGTAGAACATGCGTTATCTAAAAAAGTGATCAAAAGCCATCTACGGACCCCTCCACACCAAATGCCAATCCTATCCCAACAACCAGTATATAGTATCAGTTCTCTATTTTGTCAAGTATTATGGAGCTGTGGCTCTGAATATTGTTTCTTTATCCTATGTAATGTATTCTCATTTAATTTGGTGATGTTTTTCCCCCTATTCAGAGAAATCTGTTTTTGAAGTTGTTGGGTTTATGGCCCATCCTGCATCCTGATATTACCAGCTTCTGACCACTAGATGTTGCTGTTCCTGCAATCAGGTGATTATTTTTCAAAGATTGTAGGTGATTAGGTGATTATTTTTCAATTGTTAAAGGAATAATTCACCCAAATTACATATTGGTTGTCTAACCTTGTAAGTGGCCAGGTAAACAAAACCAAAGCATGGGTTGGGGTATACATGGTCCATAGACTGCTTACAGCAGGGGTTCTTAAACTTTTTCAGCCTGGGACCCAAATGAGAAATTCTGTGTTTTCCTGGAACCCAAGCTTAGGAAAATATGAAACTATATGTAAATATCAGTACATTGCCCTTATGCTTAAAAAACAAACAATGAAATACCCATAAATATATTTTCAAGTTTATTTTTTCCCAATTAAAAACACTCTTACATCCCTGTCTAGGTTGGAACTGTTGCTGTTGAAATACAATAATTAATTTCATTCTAAAGTGGACTAATTGATCACATCACACAATGTAGATCAGAAAACACACACACACACACACACACACACACACACACACACACACACAGTCCTAAATGAGGTGTGTGGCTGGTTGACGTTTTCAACAAGAATGTCTATTTTGGGCTCAGGTTTTGACAGCGCAACACTGAGGTCATGATGACCTGCTGTAGATGAGCAACCCAGAACTGTGTGAGTGTGCTGCCATCCTGTTAGAATGTAACAGATTATTTTATTATAGTGGTTAAAATTGACTTTCATTGTGTTCCATGGTGTTTATCGCCCCCTAGTGGAGCTCTCTTGTACTTATAAAGACTGCACGGAAACAGGAAGTAGATTAGAGTAGTCATTTCTGCACGCAGAGAATCGGCTAAAAACAACGCTACGGTGCAGTTATTTCAGTGCAGCCATTTCTTGTCACGCTTCAGCCTCGGAAAATATTTGTTTCTAAGTTCGATTCAAGCATATTGCTACTGATGATATTGTTATTGGTAGAATTGCTTACTTATCAATGCTAGTTGGTTGCATTTACTCACGCAAATTGCCTTGCATGTATGCCGTCAGATGTATTAGTTTGCTTGTGCGTCATGTAAACGAATTGTAAAACATACAATACTGTAGTTTTGTTACTGTTTCTAGTGTAATATGCTTTGTTAATGTACGGAGGTGTTTGCACATCATTTGAGTAATGAAAGGAGTTGGCTAGTTGCTACTCATAATTGGCTATCTGGTTTGGCATCATGCCAGATACATGGTACCTTGGCCCATGCTTTGTATTTCTGTAACTTCAGCTTGAAATGTATAATGTACAGCTACAGTATGTCGATGTAAATTGAATATTAAAGTATATTTTCTGCATTTCGCGGTTTTACAACAAACGCTGTCAATATATATTCATTCAGAAAAGTCACGCAATTGGGAGTCCATTGAAGACTCCGTTGTTAGCTATCTGTCTGGTTTTGTATGAGAACGCAATTCCAGGGCAGAATAGTAAGTATGCTTGCCTCAAAAAGCATCTTGCTTCAATCTGTTTATTCCAGTTCAGAATACAATTATTAATTGTATTTTAACAGCAACAGTTCCAACCTAGACATGTGTTCAATAATCATTTCTACAGTAAGATGTACAGTATAATTTTTCATCTGTACTGTTTGAAAGAAACTCACATCTACTATGAGAGATAGTACTCCCTTATTTCTGCTTATTATAAAATGACAACAATGCCTTGTTGGTTGACTTTTCCACTTTCGTAGCACTGTTTCCTGAAGCATTCTGCCCTGTTCTGAAATAACTCCCTGGGTTTACCGTCAAGTTGTGGATATTTTTTATTTTATTTCACCTTTATTTAACCAGGTTGGCTAGTTGAGAACAAGTTCTCATTTGCAACTGCGACCTGGCCAAGATAAGGCATAGCAGTGTGAACAGACAACACAGAGTTACACATGGAGTAAACAATTAACAAGTCAATAACACAGTAGAAAAAAGGGGAGTCTATATATACATTGTGTGCAAAAGGCATGAGAAGGTAGGCAAATAATTACAATTATGCAGATTAACACTGGAGTGATAAATTATCAGATGGTTATGTACAGGTAGAGATATTGGTGTGCAAAAGAGCAGAAAAATAAATAAATAAAAACAGTATGGGGATGAGGTAGGTGAAAATGGGTGGGCTATTTACCAATAGACTATGTACAGCTGCAGCGATCGGTTAGCTGCTCAGATAGCAGATGTTTGAAGTTGGTGAGGGAGATAAAAGTCTCCAACTTCAGCGATTTTTGCAATTCGTTCCAGTCACAGGCAGCAGAGAACTGGAACGAAAGGCGGCCAAATGAGGTGTTGGCTTTAGGGATGATCAGTGAGATACACCTGCTGGAGCGCGTGCTACGGATGGGTGTTGCCATCGTAACCAGTGAACTGAGATAAGGCGGAGCTTTACCTAGCATGGACTTGTAGATGACCTGGAGCCAGTGGGTCTGGCGACGAATATGTAGCGAGGGCCAGCCGACTAGAGCATACAAGTCGCAGTGGTGGGTGGTATAAGGTGCTTTGGTGACAAAACGGATGGCACTGTGATAAACTGCATCCAGTTTGCTGAGTAGAGTGTTGGAAGCAATTTTGTAGATGACATCGCCGAAGTCGAGGATCGGTAGGATAGTCAGTTTTACTAGGGTAAGTTTGGCGGCGTGAGTGAAGGAGGCTTTGTTGCGGAATAGAAAGCCGACTCGATTAGATTTTCGATTGGAGATGTTTGATATGGGTCTGGAAGGAGAGTTTAGAGTCTAGCCAGACACCTAGGTACTTATAGATGTCCACATATTCAAGGTCGGAACCATCCAGGGTGGTGATGCTGGTCAGGCGTGCGGGTGCAGGCAGCGAACGGTTGAAAAGCATGCATTTGGTTTTACTAGCGTTTAAGAGCAGTTGGAGGCCACGGAAGGAGTGCTGTATGGCATTGAAGCTCGTTTGGAGGTTAGATAGCACAGTGTCCAAGGACGGGCCGGAAGTATATAGAATGGTGTCGTCTGCGTAGAGGTGGATCAGGGAATCGCCCGCAGCATGAGAAACATCATTGATATATACAGAGAAAAGAGTCGGCCCGATAATTGAACCCTGTGGCACCCCCATAGAGACTGCCAGAGGACCGGACAGCATGCCCTCCGATTTGACACACTGAACTCTGTCTGCAAAGTAATTGGTGAACCAGGCAAGGCAGTCATCCGAAAAACCGAGGCTACTGAGTCTGCCGATAAGAATACGGTGATTGACAGAGTCGAAAGCCTTGGCAAGGTCTATGAAGACGGCTGCACAGTACTGTCTTTTATCGATGGCGGTTATGATATCATTTAGTACCTTGAGCGTGGCTGAGGTACACCCGTGACCGGCTCGGAAACCAGATTGCACAGCGGAGAAGGTACGGTGGGATTCGAGATGGTCAGTGACCTGTTTGTTGACTTGGCTTTCGAAGACCTTAGATAGGCAGGGCAGGATGGATATAGGTCTGTAACAGTTTGGGTCCAGGGTGTCGCCCCCTTTGAAGAGGGGGATGACTGCGGCAGCTTTCCAATCCTTGGGGATCTCAGACGATATGAAAGAGGTTGAACAGGCTGGTAATAGGGGTTGCGACAATGGCGGCGGATAGTTTCAGGAATAGAGGGTCCAGATTGTCAAGCCCAGCTGATTTGTACGGGTCCAGGTTTTGCAGCTCTTTCAGAACATCTGCTATCTGGATTTGGGTAAAGGAGAACCTGGAGAGGCTTGGGCGAGTAGCTGCGGGGGGGGGGGGGGAGCTGTTGGCCGAGGTTGGAGTAGCCAGGCGGAAGGCATGGCCAGCCGTTGAGAAATGCTTGTTGAAGTTTTCGATAATCATGGATTTATCGGTGGTGACCGTGTTACCTAGCCTCAGTGCAGTGGGCAGCTGGGAGGAGGTGCTCTTGTTCTCCATGGACTTCAGTGTCCCAGAACTTTTTGGAGTTGGAGCTACAGGATGCAAACTTCTGCCTGGAGAAGTTGGCTTTAGCTTTCCTGACTGACTGTGTGTATTGGTTCCTGACTTCCCTGAACAGTTGCATATCGCGGGGACTATTCGATGTTAGTGCAGTCCGCCACAGGATGTTTTTGTGCTGGTCGAGGGCAGTCAGGTCTGGAGTGAACCAGGGGCTATATCTGTTCTTAGTTCTGCATTTCTTGAACGGAGCATGCTTATCTAAAATGGTGAGGAAGTTACTTTTAAAGAAAGACCAGGCATCCTCAACTGACGGGATGAGGTCAATGTCCTTCCAGGATACCCGGGCCAGGTCGATTAGAAAGGCCTGCTCACAGAAGTGTTTTAGGGAGCGTTTGACAGTGATGAGGGGTGGTCGTTTGACTGCGGCTCCGTAGCGGATACAGGCAATGAGGCAGTGATCGCTGAGATCTTGGTTGAAGACAGCGGAGGTGTATTTGGAGGGCCAGTTGGTCAGGATGACGTCTATGAGGGTGCCCTTGTTTACAGAGTTAGGGTTGTACCAGGTGGGTTCCTTGATGATTTGAGTGAGATTGAGGGCATCTAGCTTAGATTGTAGGACTGCCGGGGTGTTAAGCATATCCCAGTTTAGGTCACCTAACAGAACAAACTCTGAAGCTAGATGGGGGGCGATCAATTCACAAATGGTGTCCAGGGCACAGCTGGGAGCTGAGGGGGGTCGGTAGCAGGCGGCAACAGTGAGAGACTTATTTCTGGCGAGAGTAATTTTCAAAATTAGTAGTTCGAACTGTTTGGGTATGGACCTGGAAAGTATGACATTACTTTGCAGGCTATCTCTGCAGTAGACTGCAACTCCTCCCCCTTTGGCAGTTCTATCTTGACGGAAGATGTTATAGTTGGGTATGGAAATCTCAGAATTTTTGGTGGCCTTCCTGAGCCAGGATTCAGACACGGCAAGGACATCAGGGTTAGCAGAGTGTGCTAGAGCAGTGAGTAAGACAAACTTAGGGAGGAGGCTTCTGATGTTGACATGCATGAAACCAAGGCTTTTTCGATCACAGAAGTCAACAAATGAGGGTGCCTGGGGACATGCAGGGCCTGGGTTTACCTCCACATCACCCGCGGAACAGAGAAGGAGTAGTATGAGGGTGCGGCTGAAGGCTATCAAAACTGGTCGCCTAGGGCGTTGGGGACAGAGAATAAGAGGAGCAGGTTTCTGGGCATGGTAGAATATATTCAGGGCATAATGCGCAAACAGGGGTATGGTGGGGTGCGGGTACAGCGGAGGTAAGCCCAGGCACTGGGTGATGATGAGAGAGGTTGTATCTCTGGACATGCTGGTTGTAATGGGTGAGGTCACCGCATGTGTGGGGGGTGGGACAAAGGAGGTATCAGGGGTATAAAGAGTGGAACTAGGGGCTCCATTGTAAACTAAAACAATGATAACTAACCTGCACAACAGTATACAAGGCATATTGACATTTGAGAGAGACATACAGCGAGGCATACAGTAATCACAGGTGTTGATTTGGGAGAGCTAGCTAAAACAGTAGGTGAGACAACAGCTAATCAGCTGGCACAACAACAGCAGGTAGAATGGCGATTGATTAGGCAGAGGGTCAGGACGTGTCGTTTTATTTATTTGTTCGTTTTGAAAGACTCATTACTAAGCACTTCCCCGCACATTGTGGGTGTTCCTCGTTATTTCTCAAGGTTTGTATGAAAGAGACGGAGAGGCATCACTGTATTTGCGTGACGATTGCGCTCAGTCGGAACTTGTGTCCAGCATGAGACCATTTCATGACAGCGGTGAGTGGGAATGACAAGTCAGTGGCTGACAGGGCATCGTCTGCTGCTGAAAGACAGCGATGCAGTGTGTGGGTCGATGAGTTAACTTCAAGAAAACTTCCTAAAAAATATCGGAAACCGCAAAGCACGCACGCTTCTCCCTCTCCCACTGGCGCAGCTGCCAAACTGAGCAGCTAAGCAGAGAGCGCACTGAACCGAGAGCCAGTTACTTGGCCAAATCAATTCCCGTAATTAATGAAATAATTATACATTTACTTCGTAACCCACCATTAACAGGTCCGCGACCCATACTTTAAGAAACGCTGGCTTACTGGGTAAGAAAACCAAATATGGAATTTTGTAAATTGAGTGATTGATCCATTTTAAAAAAATAATCACCTAATAGCAGGAACAGTACCATCTAGGTGATCAGAACCTGAAAATATCAGGATGCAGGATGGGACAAACCCCAAAACTTCAATGACGAATTTCTCTAAATAGAAAAACAAGTCGTGTCAAACAGAGAACTAATACTACATAGTCATCGTCTGTGGGTGGCTTTTGACAATTTCTTTGGATTCCTCATGTCTCACTCATAGTGTTAGAAAATATGTTCAGTCCAAATCGGATGTTGGGTAAAATATTTATTGAATATAAGAATCCTATAAATTAAGTGGCCAATTTGGGTGCAATTACCTTTATTTCTCACAGGTCAAATTATATTTCAACAAAATAATGTTGCAGGAATGCTAATCTCTTGTTTCTAATTCCAACACAATCTGAGATGGCAGGTGTCAATCTTTTTCTTGTGCTTTTTGAGGTGGAATGAAACGTGAACTAATCTTGGCATAACACCAAGGTCTGAAAACATCTGACAAACTTCGATTTCGAGAGTGAACTCTGACTTTATAAGTTTCTTAACTAGCCCTAGCTGATGGTGATGGAAATTAGTTCCACAACCAGTGACACAATGAATCAATAAACAGCTGGTAATGGTAGTGCAAAAGATAAGACATCTTGTAGTGGAGAAAGGTTCAACAGTGAATCTTTTTCTAGGTGGCATGACAATTCCACAAGGAGTTGGCAAGAAAGAAAAAACAGACTGGGACCCAGGTAGGTTCTTTTTGCAACACGGGTGTATTTACAAACACTTGCGTTGCATTTGATTGTAGTGGGTACTAAATAGGTTTGTATTATTAAACAGACTTGCCAAATGTGGGTCTGTTGTAGCTCCACTTCATCTCTGCTGCTTACCTCATGTCAATATAAAAGTCCACTACAAGTTATTCCTTTTTTGTCCACATATGGCACACTTATAGGACTTTAATTTTGACAAGAAGTAAGCAGAGAGGAAGTGGGTCTACAGCAGGCCCACATTTGGAAAGTCTGCTTAATAATAAGATCCTTCAGATATTTTGTGTCAAATCCCCCCCCCCCCCCCCCGTGTCATGATGACCAACCGTCCTGCCCATCGGCACAGTAAGTTGCATTGGATTTGTATTTTACGTCTAGCTTCTCATATTGTCACATTGCTAACATCACCTAGCACCAGGCTACTTCATCAGAGCCTTGGGTAAGAAAAGTTTGGAGGCACCTATGTAGCCTCGCAGGGGGGTGTCCCACCAGCCATGCCAATAATAAATGTTAATAATAGTAAATGGACATGGGCTGATCAAATAAATCAGTCGATCCAAAAGGCCTTAATAAAAAGCTACATTGCATTCGGAAAGTATTGAGACCCCTTGACTTTTTCCACTTTGTTACGTTACAACCTTATTCTAAAATTGATTAAATAGCTATTTTTCCCCCTCGTCAATCTACAGGATGGGGAGCGTTGCTGCACAGCTATTTTCAGGTCTCTCCAGAGATGTTCGATCGGGTTCAAGTCCGGGCTCTCGCTGGGCCACTCAAGGTCATTCAGAGACTTGTCCCGAAGCCACTCCTGCGTTGTCTTGGCTGTGTGTGGCTGTTTGCTTAGGGTTGTTGTCCTGTTGGAAGGTGAACATTTGCCCCAGTCTGAGGTCCTGAGCTCTTTTCTTCAAGGTTTTCTTCAAGGATTTCTCTGTACTTTGCTCTGTATAATCTTTCCCTCGATCCTGACTAGTCTCCCAGTCCCTGCCGCTGAAAAACATCCCCACGGCATGATGCTGCCACAACCATGCTTCACTGTACAGATGGTGACAGGTTTCCTCCAGACTTGGCATTCAGGCCAAAGAGTTCAATCTTAGTTTCATCAGATCAGAGAATCTTGTTTCTCATTGTCTGAGAGTCCTTTAGGTGCCTTTTGTGAAACTCCAAGTGGGCTGTCATGTGCCTTTTACTGAGGAGTGGCTTCCGTCTGGCTACTCTACCTTAAAGGCCTGATTGGTGAAGTGCTGCAGAGATGGTTGTCCTTCTGGAAGGTTCTCCCATCTCCACAGAGGAACTCTGGAGCTCTGTCAGAGTGACCATTAACCATTAACCCAACTAAGGCCCTTCTCCCACGATTGCTCAGTTTGGCCGGGCGGCCAGCTCTAGGTTGTTCCAAACTTCTTCCATTTAAGAATGATGGAGGCCACTGTGTTCTTGGGGGCCGTCAATGCTGCAGAAATGTTTTGTTACCCTTTTCCAGATCTGTGCCTCGACACAATCCTGTCTCGGAGCTCTACGGACAATTCCTTCGACCTCATGGCCGGGTCTTTGCTCTGACATGCACTGTCAACTGTGGGACCTTACATAGACAGGTGTGTGCCTTTCCGAATCATGTCCCATCAATTTAATTTACCACAGGAGGACTCCAATCAAGTTGTAGAAACATCTAGGATGATCAATGGAAACAGGATGCAAAAAAATGATCTGCCTGCTACATCGGTCCGCCAATAGAAGAACAGTAAAGGCCCTGCCCTTACAAAAAAAACAAGTATGTTGTTTTGAAACTGCAGTCAACTAGTATTTCGACTAATATTTTGGACGTGGTAATTGCAACATGCTGCAGTTATACTGCACTCTAACTACAGTTATACTACAGCCTGACAGTATTTTTTTTGCAAGAGTGAGCTACTTGTGAAAAAATTATTGAAGTTTATTTGAATAAATGTTTTATATGAAAAAAACGAATTCCGATTTTTCAGGGGGTGCTGCAGCCCCCAACATTCCGCGGCTATGTACTTAAGACCGAGTTTTCGGGGTTAGCCCCAGAAATACGGTGCCAAAATAGCCCGTGTGAAATTGGGTCTAGAAAAACGCCTAGAATGCTCACTGTCCATCAAAAGTTGCACTGTCAATTAACATATGCTCGTGATGGCTGTAGTGCGTTCTGCATTATTTTGATAAGTAGATGCATACTATTTCCATCTGAGGACAAAAAAAAACTAAACAAAAACTTTCACTCGCTCTAAATCATTGGTTGCCATGAATAACAAAATGGTTGCTATGCAGGCTCTTCTCACTTAGCCAACTAGTAAAGCTACAAACTCTACAATTGGAAGTGCAGGAAACGCGCCATTTGTCTGTTTTCATAGCTTTTATATTGATATTTGATTGGATATAACCATTTTAATAATAATATTGTTTCATGATTTCGCCTGGATCAGAAAAGGTGCCAAAATAGCCCGTGTGAAATTGGGTCTAGAAAAACGTTCGTGCACATCATTCTGACAGGAGCGAGGTCGAATTTCAAAAGTAAAACATTTTGTTTACGAGGTCAGACAGGCAGTCAGCAAGGGTCAGATTGCTTCAAGCAGCTGTTCCAGCTTGCACTGACCTTTTTCAACTGTATCATCTTGTCGGCTGAGTAACAATGGTCGTTCTTGGTCATCGGTCTCCGATGCATATAGGTCCATTGCACATCAGAGTTAAATGTTTGTTGTATGAAAGTACGGCAGTCAGCATTGAATCACGAGAACTGTGAGCGGACGTTGAGGGGAACCCACTGAGGCATGAACCCGAGGCGAAATTTCTGCCTTGTTCATATGCTAGTCGGAACTAGGAAACTGACATTTCCGACTTGCTAACTGGTTATAGTTTTACACTTGCTGCGTTCCACCAGTTAGCCAGTCGGGAATGTCTGAGTTTCCTAGTTCGGACAAGCGCATGAACATGGTTTAGCGGTAGAAAAGCAGTGGCAAATTGTATGAATATTCATGAGTCGCGAACCCATCGGGTTGATTGAGCTTCTTTGGGGGTGGTAAGTCACTGACCCCTTACCAAAACATGCAGACCATTTCTCTCGCTTCGGATCTGAAACCAGTACAGCAGTAACTACCAACTTCAATGACAGTTAACATTTATATACATATCAGAAATTCCAGTGTCCCAATAACATTGTCGCAGAGGGCTTGCTAGCTCAATAGTGTACAACTGCAGCCTACAATTCGGGCATTCCTGCATGCAGGCATTCCCCCCTCCCCTCATTCCCAAACATGTAACTGATGAGTTGTGGACATTAAATAAAATATAATTTTGTTAGTTGTATTCGCATTTGCAAACTTGTAAGTTAATATTTTTTGAGCAATAATTGCATCTGTAAACCTACGTGTAAATGTTGCTTAGAGTTTGGGCAGTACTTTAGCGCCCTACCATGACAAAAATATTTGTAGATGTTCAAACCAGTTGCGGGGGCGAGTGGCGAGGGAGGATTTTTTTTCTTTAAGCGCATGGCCTTATTTCTATTACAGCATTTTGGATGACTCATTCATATTCCATTCACACAGCGCAATGTAACATTTATAGGTTTAGTCTACTACATGATACTCAAATTTCCTCTATACCCATCATGAGGTTGCTACAACAAAGCCTAAGAATGAACGTTTACAAGGTAGGTGCACAGGTCAAGAGAAATTAAGAGTAATCAAGGTGACAGACATTCATTACCGCCTTGCACATTCTTTCCTGCATCTAGATGATCTAGGTTGTAATCATTAAGCCAACAGTTGCAAACAAGAGCTTCTATTGGACAAGTTCAGGTATGTTTATCCCAGTTGCGTTCCGTTTGTCGGTAGTTATAATCGGTAGGGCTGCGGTTTTATTTCCTCTTAATTAACCAACCATGCCGTTTTAGAAAAGAGCTTCTGGACATCAGAACTGGGATTACTCACCTCAAATTGGACGAGTTCTTCAATGAGTCCGCTGCGAGGGACATACTACAGACACCCAAGCAGGCCCAGATCCCCGTTATAATTTTGCACGCCCAATTTTTCAGTTTTTGATTTGTTAAAAAAGTTTGAAATATCCAATAAATGTCGTTCCACTTCATGATTGTGTCCCACTTGTTGTTGATTCTTCACAAAAAAATAGTTTTATATCTTTATGTTTGAAGCCTGAAATGTGGCAAAAGGTCGCAAAGTTCAAGGGGGCAGAATACTTTCGCAAGGCACTGTACACACACACACACACACACACACAGTGGGGAGAACAAGTATTTGATACACTGCCGATTTTGCAAGTTTTCCTACTTAAAGCATGTGGAGGTCTGTAATTTTTTATCATAGGTATACTTCAACTGTGAGAGACGGAATCTAAAACAAAAATCCAGAAAATCACATTGTATGATTTTTTAAGTAATTACTTTGCATTTTATTGCATGACATGAGTATTTAATCACCTACCAACCAGTGAGAATTCCGGCTCTCACAGACCTGTTAGTTTTTGTTTAAGAATCCCTCCTGTTCTCCACTCATTACCTGTATTAACTGCACCTGTTTGAACTCGTTACTTGTATAAAAGACACCTGTCCACACACTCAATCCTCTCCACAATGGCCAAGACCAGAGAGCTGTGTAAGGACATCAGGGATAAAATTGTAGACCTGCACACGGCTGGGATGGGCTACAGGACAATAGGCAAGCAGCTTGGTGAGAAGGCAACAACTGTTGGCGCAATTATTAGAAAATGGAAGAAGTTCAAGATGACGGTCAATCACCCTCGGTCTGGGGCTCCATGCAAGATCTCACCTCGTGGGGCATCAATGATCATGAGGAAGGTGAGGGATCAGCCCAAAACTACACGGCAGGACCTGGTCAATGACCTGAAGAGAGCTGGGACCACAGTCTCAAAGAAAACCATTAGTAACACACTATGCCGTCATGGATTAAAATCCTGCAGTGCACGCAAGGTCCCCCTGCTCAAACCAGCACATGTCCAGGCCCGTCTGAAGTTTGCCAATGACCATCTGGATGATCCAGAGGAGGAATGGAAGAAGATCATGTGGTCTGATGAGACAAAAATAGTTTTTTGGTCTAAACTTCACTCGCCGTGTTTGGAGGAAGAAGGATGAGAAGAACACCATCCCAACGTGAAGCATGGAGGTGGAAACATTCTTTGAGGATGCTTTTCTGCCAAGGGGACAGGACGACTGCACCGTATTGAGGGGAGTTTGCATGGGGCCATGTATCGCGAGATCTTGGCCAACAACCTCCTTCCCTCAGTAATAGCATTGCAGATGGGTCGTGGCTGGGTCTTCCAGCATGATAACGACCCAAAACACACAGCCAGGGCAACTAAGGAGTGGCTCCGTAAGAAGCATCTCAAGGTCCTGGAGTGGCGTAGCCAATCTCCAGACCTGAACCCAATAGAAAATCTTTGGAGGGAGCTGAACGTCCGTATTGCCCAGTGACAGCCCCGAAACCTGAAGGATCTGGAGAAGTTCTGTATGGAGGAGTGGGCCAAAATCCCTGCTGCAGTGTGCAGACCTGGTCAAGAACTACAGGAAACGTATGATCTCTGTAATTGCAAACAAAGGTTTCTATACCAAATATTAAGTTCTGTTTTTCTGATGTATCAAATACTTATGTCGTGCAAATTAATTACTTTAAAATTATACAATGTGATTTTCTGGATTTTTGTTTTAGATTCCATCTCTCACCGTTGAAGTGTACCTATGATACAAAGCATGTAGAGGTCTGTAATTTGTAAGTAGGAAAACCTGCAAAATCGGCAGTGTATCAAATACTTGTTCTCCCCACTGTATATATATTTATTTATAAGTCCCACCCAGTTAACTACTTCAAAATGGTGAAACTGGCTTTTGGGCACTAGAATCCTCTTTCTATGATCGGATCAAAACTTTAGGGATGAATTTGTTTGAGGTCAGTCATTTCAGTCAAAGAATGGGAAAATCATTAAAAAGATTGACTCAGCGGCGATAGAGATGAGTGAGATGCAACACTTCACTCTCACAGCGACACAGTTTCTGCGCATGTGCACAGGTTTGCATCAAGCTGTTCACAGCGTGGTAGCCAGGCACCAAAATAACACAGAACGCTTTTAGTTGTTGCGGCAATTGACCCACTATGCTGTTTACATGCATCTACATCCTATTGCAGTCTACCTTTAAATTATTTTTTTCTAATAGTTTGGAATGGATCAGAGCATTTTGGCTTGAAACTGATGCTGACCCTAAAGGACCCAGCCAGCATTATAACTACACCTTTCTGTTGAGTCCTACTGAAAACTTGTAGGAGTAGAAATTACAGTTCACACAAAGACTGTTTCCACTGCGTGAGCGTGTACTGTTCACACACACACACAATGGAGCGATGGTAATTAGTCATGACCAAAATGTATTGAGTGCAAAATAATATCATTCAATGATGCAGACAGCATAGGAACATAAGGACATGTGTTGATCTGGGACAACTGCAATACGACAGACATGGGGAAAAAAGCCATGTGAAAAATCCCAGCACCGATACATATAAATACTAACATTTGTATCATTTAAAATATCTTGTTAGAGTAGCAATTGTATTACAGTACACATCTATTATAAAAAGTCAAAATAGTTTAATATATTTGAACTAACATAAGCTACATAGTTTTTCTAACAATAATGCTACTGCTTAACAACCATGCTCTGGCTACTCAACCTTCCCTCAAGCACATTTCCCCATTTCACTTTTTGGTCATCTCTCCAGCAATGCCCATGTTTACATTTCATAATGTAAACATTAAAGAACTGATACAATAGAATACAATTTGTTAACAACATTATCTGTGTTAAGTTAAAGAACAGAGACTATTTCATTAATGATTCAGTTCAACTTCTCTTCTTACTCCTTTCCCTTCTCTTTCCATCTTTTAAATCTGCACCCTCTCATACCCAACGCTAAAAATCTTACCAGTCAAGAGTCAAAACACACACATACGTTTGTGTGTTCGCACAGAATCTTAGACCAGTTTGAGAATCAACACACTAAATTTCACAAGGCAACTTAGGCCTACTTTTAATATTTGTCAGTAGTACAATATTTCATGACCTTGTCGACGATTTGACGCTGGTACCGTAGACCAAGCCAGTCAATCACATATCTTATGATCACACCAATTATTACGGGAGGGATGACCTCGATTAACTAAGTATTAGCTATGAGGGAAGTACAGTATCATATCTCCTGGATAATCATAATTTCATCACTGGCAGACATGCCTGCTCCTAACATTTTACTTTAACAAAGAAAAGCAATGCTATAACATAACAATTCTATAAAAACACAATGCAGTTTACCAGCAACTGCAACAAGTAATTCATTATAGAAGTATCACCCAGATAAAATAACTGCTGTATATTTTCTGTAAAGACTTGGAGGCTCTTTTCTGCCTGAAAATGAACATTTTCGGTCTAAAGAAAAAGTTAATGGACTGAACGAGTACATCACTAGATGGGAACCAAAGCAGATAAAAGTGAACCCTATCCACCGATCTGAGATCAGCTTTCCCTTTACTTAATCCTATGCTTCACCACTAGGAGTGACAAACCAAAAACTGACCCTGAATCTGCACTTTGACACTTTTGGAATTGAACTGTCTGGCTGTCTGTAACAAGACTATTTCAAAACCTTTATCCATATTTTATGAGAGTTGCGTTTGCCCTCACGTGTGCTCCTCATGTGCCATGTCCCAAAAGTTCACAAATAGAGCTGCAAAATAACCCCATCTGTCGCATTTCCTTCCCTCTTCCTCTCCTTTCCTCTTGTACTCAGACAAAGCTTTACAGTGAGGATTCCCTGCAAGAATCACCAAAAGGGGAAGTTTTTTGGGGCTAAGCTCAGCATGACGCAGCTTAACCCGGTTAGGCCCAGTTCAGCCTAGCTCAGACCAGTTAAACACAGTTCAGCCCAGTTTTGTTGGGGTACAGTAAGAGTGATGGTAGTCCAGATGGGGGTTTCAACTCTCCAGCCCTGTAGGCTCAGATGGATATGGAGTTACCATTGTGCTGGTTGGGGGGTAGACTGAGGCTGAGACTGGGACTGTGACCCAGGTTGAGGTTGGGCTGGGGGTCAGAAGGGGTCAAGGCCACACCATTAGGTTGGGCTCAGATTCTTTGGTAAGTGTGATGTCATTGAGGTTGGACTGGGGTTCAAACGAGGTCGCGGCCAGGTCATTGAGGTTAGCCACCCGACAGAAGACGAAGTGAAAAGGTGCGGCCTGGGGTTGACTGTGGAGCTCAGCTTTGATCTTCTGGGGGTGTGTGTCGGGGGCTAGCTGCTGGCATGAGCCCTCAGTGAGCAGAATTAGGGCATAATTCTCAGGGTCGGGAACTTTAAACTTGTAGGCGCAGATCTGGCAGATTTCCTCAGTCGTGGCATAGGGCTGCACCTGCAGAGTTTTGGCAGTGCAACCGCTGTCCTGGAGCGCTACCCGCAGGTAGTTCTGAGAAAAAATGTAAAAATATGGTTGTTTAGCAGATGCATTTATTCAGGGACTTAGAGTTAAGCATCCAGTGTGTGTGTGTATTACCTGGAAGTCATTGACGGAGGGCGCACTGCGCTGGGTGGTGCGGCGACAGTGCCACTGGCGGAGTGTGTTGCGTGTTTCAGAGCTGAGTACACGAGCTGCTTGCTCCTCTTGGAAGTTCCTAATGAGGGACATGGCTCCATATGCACTGGTCAGGTAGTATCCACCTGGAACAACACAGGAGAGAGGAGGGTCAAACATCTCTGCAGCCTGACACTGCTACAACAGCAGTCAATGACAATCGATATTTAGTTTATTTGAACATTACACTTTACAATAAAATTAAAGGTAAAGTTTAGGAAGGAAGGAAATACATGTAAAGCATATGTGTGCTGTACCTTCTCCATGCAGCAGAGAAGGATCCAGAACCTCCATCATGTAGAGGATCTCGTTGTCTAGTTGAGGCATGTCACACTGGGCCAACACATAGGTCAGCATGGGCAGGAAGTCATCTGCCCCATACAGACAACCTGAGACACACACACACAGCATTGGTATTAGCTGTCATCAAGAAGGCGAGGTCTTACAGGTGAATCAAAGCTGGGGCCGAGAGACAGAAAAACAGCTTCCATCTCAAGGCCATCAGACTTAAATAGCCATCACTAGCCGGCCTCCACCCAGCACCCTGCCCTGAACTTAGTCACTTTCACTAGCCACCTGATAACTTAACCCCGCACCTTAGAGGCTGCTACTTTATGTACATAGACATGGAATCATTGTTCACTTTAATAGTGTTTACATACTGTTTTACTCATTTCATATCATCATACTGTATTCTAGTCAATGCCATCCTATTCAACTATTGCTGTGTATATATACACACACTATTCTATTCTACGTATTGGATATAATAAATATTATAATATTGTCCATAATGTCTCTATATCACACACAAACATTTATACTCCGGACTCCGACATTGCTCGTCCTAATATTTCTTAAATCCATTATTTTACACTACTGCACTGATGGAGCTAGGAACACAAGCATTTTGCTACACCCGGAATAACATCTGCTAAACCTGTGTATGCGACCAATAAAATTTGAGAGTCGGTGCATATACACTGAGTTTACAAACATTAGGAACACCTTCCTAATATTGAGTTGCATACATGTGTTACTACGTACCTGACTTGTGCTCCATGATGGTATAGATGAGTTTACATACGCGCAGCAGCATGGTCACCTTCTTCTCAGGTGAATAGAGTTTACACATGGTGTGGAACTTGTGCCGGATTTTCTCTATGTTAACTGGATCCGGAGGGAAGGCGTTGGCCACGCCCATCTCATGAGGCTGCCGGGCCTTGGCCAATGAGAGGTTCTCCTTGAGCTCCTGCCACGCCCCGCTGCGGACCTGGAACTCCTGGAGGGCCACCCCCACCACACCTTTCAGGGGCTTCAGGACTATTTTATGCATGGCTTTTTCTAGGACATAGTCTGTATGGAGGAGAGCGGGAGAAAGAGACTTATTTTGACAGCAAATACTGAAATGGCACCATCCATCTGTATTATTAACGAATTGCAGAAGTCTTACTCGATGCCTGGTAGCAGTAGGAGTGGGATTCAGTCCATATCATCAAGACATTACGTAGACCTCAGCTTTTACAAGCTTACTCAAAGAGACTGGCTAATAGGAGCCATGATATAATATTATACACAGGATAAATGTAGACAGGGAATCCAAACCACAGAGCTGAATAAGCCCCACAGAGAGAGATCGTACTGACTGTGCAGTTGAATGGGGCAAACTCAGCAGATTATACTGAAGACATCTGCAGACTGAGCCACAGCTTCCTCCAACACTGAATGTTCAACTCGTTCCCTAATTCTCGACTCAACACCCACTTTTCTTTCTTTCCTATCCCGTCTGCCAGATTGTCAAAGGCGAGTCTCTCGTCCCAAGCATTTGTTATCTAAACTTCTCAAAAGTTACGACACAGTCTGAGTATGTGCGTATCAACGAGTCCTTCCTTGTTCCGTAAGTCAAGATCAGCAACAGATTTCCTTGTAGGTGTAACATCACTATCATTATCAAAAGTATTGTTTAAGAATAGACAGATATTTTCCAGTAAGCAGTAAACTACCCAACAGATTAAGACTTGACACGTCACTGGCAATCAGACTTCAAAGCACACATGTTAACTTGGATATCACCCGGTCATCTTTAATGAAGTCAGCCTCTCTCTGTCTCTGTCTCTTCCCTGTCTTTTCAATGCAGATGTAGAGCACGTTTGGCACCCTATAGTTCTGTTAAAGTGGTTAAAAGCCCTGGAATGCAGTGCTAGCATTTCAAGACCTCAGGCCTGCAGTTGGGCTCAGCGCATGAGTTTCCCAGTGGGAGCACATATGTATACACACACACATACGCAAGCAAAATCCCCAGTGGCCTTTGTTTTTGCATGCATGTTTTTCCACTTTAGCTGGACTTGGTCTTTAAACACTGCCTCCAGTTACTGTACTGGTACTGCTCATAACTCTGGTCATTAGCACTGTGGAGTGTAATAACATGTAACCATGGAGTGGTCGCATGTAATCCTGTAGTGTGGGTCTACTAATGCAGTGGTTACACCGGCCTAACTGTATGGCTTATAGGCTATAGACATGTTAGATGTGTAGATGTTGGGAGTGTGTGTGGGCATTAGTAGGGCTGGGAATTGCCAGGGACGTCACAATATTATCACGATAGTTAGGCGCCGAAATGATATGGATTGCGATTTGATACTGTGATTTCGAAGGTTCCAAACATATTGCTCACCACATGTCTGCTGCAGAGGGACAAGAGAGAGAGCCATGAGAAAACAAGTTTGATCAGTCAAAAAAAAGTGCTGAAAATGAATCTGCTCCCTATTTAAAAAGAAGATGGAGAACAAGGTATGAAGGAAAATATGGGAGTTTTGGAACAGCCAACTGGTGTAAAAATAATATTGTGATAGTCAAAAGTATACAATATATTGTCAAAAAATAATATCCCGATATGACTATGTAGATTTTTCCCCCATCGCTAGTCTGTAAAGAAGTTGGAGGTCAATGTGTGTAAACAGTATTGCTTCCATCTCTCTCCTCGCCCCAACCTGGGCTTGAACCAGAGACCCTCTGCACACATCGACAAGTCACCCTTTTAAGCATAATTACCTATTGCTGCACAAAATATGTGCGAAGCAATGGAAGCAACTACTTCAAGGTCTCAGAGCGAGTGACGTCACCAATTGAAATGCTACTAGCGTGCACCGCTAACTAGCTAGCCATCTCACACCGGTTACACCTACAGTAAGTAAGTGATGAGTTGTATGGTGTGACAGATCGACACAGAGGCGCAAGCCCACTTAGGAATGAGTTAGCGTCAGCCAAGGTCACACTTATTTATAGTTATGCTACTTTCCAACCACACAAACATGCAGTTTGTACTATCTGAGAGGGCCCTTCCACTTCCAATAAACATCCTCCCTCGCCCCTAATCTCACTCAGAACATCCTCCCTGCAGAGCTTCCGCGTGGACCGGAGTTATGTACTGTTATGTACAGGCAAGCAGACAAACAGGCAGACAGAGCTGGAGAGGAGAAGTGAATCCATTCACACATCCAACACTAATCGTGCCACCACAGTGGCTTATAGATCAATGTGCGTCACAGAGCAGCAAACACACACGGGCGCACACATGCAGCGCAAACATTCCATTTGGAATTGGGCAATATATCGTCTCCCTTCCGCAAACTTCTCACAAACAGAGCTTCAGAACATTATATTGTGCAACTTGGCACTGAGCATAGAAATTAAAGCAATAGAAGGGAAAAAAAACCTGCCGTGTGGGTTTAAGAGACAAGGGTCCCCATTCTCCCCCCCTCCTCCGCGCTCCATGCTCTTTCCTCACACACCCAGAGACACATGCGAGTGTTGAACACAAAAAGAAAGAGGGAGAGAAAAAGAGGGAGAGCTATTTAGGGGCATGCAATAAAGGTTTTATCTGTGATTGGAGGAGTGGGAGAGATGAAGAGAGGGACAGAAAGAGGAGAGAGAAGTAATGGTCACATGGGAGAGACTGAAGCAGATCTGCAGAGACAATTCATTCAGCTAAACTGAAAACACTTTCTGCAACTACGAAAACATTGCGAAACAATTCCGATACCAAACACTGCAGAAAAAGTAATCGTGAAGTAGCCTATGAAATTCTTGGGATTAGTTGTCAATCAAGAATATTTAAGAAGCCAGAATGATTTTACTGTCTTTGTCTTAAAGAGAGATCTCTTTGATGGTTGTTCCTGACACACAGCAAACAGGAGAATGGTAATGTAAGGATCAAAAGATGCCTCCCATGTGTGTTACTGCTTCACAATTCCATGCTATTTTGTCTTCTTCACCTGTCAATTCTGTCAAAAGGACCAGTGGGAACAGGTTAGTTCATGTTAGCTAGTTCACATAATTATCCTCTAGCGGAAACAGGCTTTGTTTTCACTGTTTACAATTCGAGCCAGTTTCCAACCCCAATATGCCCACACATATCTTTAAGCCCCTCCCCTAGGCAGGTGTTTGACATGTCAGTGTCACAGAGAACCGTAATCGGTTCACATCACTACTTTATGTATCAAAAAGTAGGCTGGCCCTCTTTGAAGTCTTGTAGATCGATGCATTGCACTCTGTTTGTTTATACAGCCCTTCTGCATGAACTTCGGACAGATCTTACTTCATTGTTGCTTACAGACGTACGAGATACCAGACCCGCTCTCAGGGATGGCCAACCCTGGAGATCCCTTCTATCTCCACAGAGTTAAGTAAATCTGCTTTTAGGTTTTTTTTGCAACTTACTTGTGGAATAATGTCCAAGGCTCTCTAAAATGAGATGAATTGATGCCTATAGGGCAATTCAAAAGACTGATGGAGGACCGTTTTAGTGAAAAATGTTTTTTTCTATGATTGTGTTTTGCTTTATGTGTAATGGTGTATTTTTATTTCACCTTTATTTAACCAGGTAGGCAAGTTGAGAACAAGTAGATTTGACACAGGACTCATCTCAACCCGCGATTAAATATATAATCTTAACCACAATGGCCAGCTCACACACACATGCGTACAGACTTGCGCACTGAGCTGCTCTCGCCCTGTCTATAGGCATACACTGTCTAGTCCAGTTCGTATATTTCCAGATGTGATAGTTAAAAAAATATATTTTCTTTAGCTGTTTGGGTGTCTCAATGTCAACTAACTACCCATTTCAAAGATGGCAATGGAACAGCTGAAGTTCAATGTACATTTTTACTGTGATGTCTAGCAAATTAGCAACGGTTAATCAGCATCTGATGTCCAATAGTTGCAGAAATGTTGGAAAATGGTAAAAACGCACATATTTGCACCCCCCCTCCCCTCCCCACTCACCAATTTGGTCCTCTGGGATGAGTGACTCGATGGGGGGCTCCAGCTCAGAGCTCTGCCGCAGGTAGCTCTTCATCTGGGTGATGAACTGGCGTAGCGTCTGCAGCAGCTCCAGCCCTGAGGCGTGGCACTGCCAGGCCTGGCAGCCCCCTCCCTCCTGCAAGAAGCTCAAGTAGTCCTGCACTAGGCATCCAAAGTACGAGCCCTTATCCCTGGACAGCTCCAGGACTCTCCGTATGGCCCGTTTCTCAGGGGTTAGGAGAGAGCTGAACACCCCACTCATCTTACGGAAGTGGCCCCTGAGGGCCTGCTGGATGACCATGGCTCCGGCACTGGCTCGTCGTTTGGTGCGCAGCCCGGGAGGGGTGATGGTCAGGTCCTGGTCGTTCTCCACACTCACGTCAAAGTCTGCTTCGTCTTCATCATCGTCTTCCTCCATGCTGCTGTAGGGGTGGGTGAGGGGCAGCACCAGGTTATTGGTGGTGGGTGGGCTGGGTTCAGCGATTGGGGGGAAGAAGCCCTGGGAGAAGTCTACTGAGTCAGTGGAGTCGGTGGAAATACTCATGTCGCTCAGGCGCTGGATGCAGTCCTCTTCTCTTCCGCCTCTTCCTCTTCCGCCTCCTTCCTCTCGGCAGGAGAGGGCTTGGTCTTGAGTGGACGGACTGTTTCCCTCTGTGTTTTCATCGGGGGTGGTGGCGTTTCTCAGTGCCCGCTTAGCCAGACTGAGAGATATGGCGTTCTCAATAGTCTGGTCATCGAGAACAAGACTGCAGTCGACGTCACTTGGGGAGGAGAGGGACAGGGGGATAGAGATGGGGGCACTGATGCTGCGCTTCTTGGGAGGGGAGGAGGAGAGGAAAGATGAGGAAGGGCTGATGCTGAGAGTGGAGCCCAGGCGGGAGAGAAGGCTACTGCCATTCTCCCTCTCTGCCACCCTCTCCTTCTCTTTGGGGGGATTGATCCAGGATATCTTCTCAGGCATGCTGCGCTGGTGTTGTGGTGAGGCAGGGCAACGGGGGGCACAGCAGGGAGGTGGGGGGCGAGGAGGTGGTGGGAGGGAAACTCTGTTAGCCCGGCTCACGCTGCCACAGCTGTTATGATGCTGGGTGCTATTGCCAGGGCTATCACTCTGAGGGCTGTCGCTATGGGGTTGAGGGCTGTCTTTAAGTTGCTCTGGGTTGCTGGTACAGTGCTGTTGTACTTGTACAGCTGTAGCTGTACTGCTATTGTTTAGGTGCTGGGGGTTGTTGTTGTGGCTGGTGTAGGAGGGAAAGGTGTGGTTGCCACCCTCTGGATGGTGAACCTTTAGGAAGAGGGGGTTGATGAAGCAGAGAGCCCCGTTGGACTGGGAACATTCCAGCTGGGACGGGGTGCGGGTGACCAGGGGAGTGTAAACGGATCTCTGCCTCAGGCTAGGTGATTGGTCGTGGGTGGTTGTCCTGGACAATGAGGAGAGAGAACTCCTCCTGCGGCAACGCTCAGAGTCCCAGAACCCTGCAGGAGAGAGAGAGGTTCAGACACTACAACAGCAACATTACTGTAACATAACATTAACCTTACATTAACATCATGCCAATATTATTTCTATGTTGCCCTAACTCACAATAACATTACCGGTCAAACACTGCCAGAGTCAGCCTGATATTACACAACAGCAAAATAGAAGGGTAACATGATACTGTAATATAATATAAACACATTTAAGGGAGAGTTCAGGATTTTGTCAATGACTCCCTTTATATACTTCCCCAGTATCAGATGAATTTGTGGATACCATTTTTATGTCTCTGTGTTCAGTTTGAAGGAAGTTGCTAACATGCTTTAGCACAATGACGAAGTCTACAGGAACAGCCAGCATTGGCTCGGGAAACTACCTGTAACTTCCTTCATGCTGGAGCAGAGCAGTGGCGACCCGTCATTCAGGGCATGCCCTATGGCTCGCCACTGATCTGCTCCAGTATGAAAGAGACCATGTTTGTATGAGGCTTTATTAACTCAATTATTATTTTTTACAAACTGATGACACATATTAATGCCAAAGTAACATGAAAAACAGGCAACAAAAAAACATATCTTATTTATTATGTTATTTTGGCATTTACGTCACATATCTGCTTGAAAACCAAGCAGATTTTGTATTTATTTTTTAAATCATTCACTTAAAA
The DNA here is from genome assembly GCF_045791955.1 of Oncorhynchus clarkii lewisi. Classification (NCBI taxonomy): domain Eukaryota; kingdom Metazoa; phylum Chordata; class Actinopteri; order Salmoniformes; family Salmonidae; genus Oncorhynchus; species Oncorhynchus clarkii. The sequence goes on from NC_092169.1 coordinate 11,137,859, forward strand.
ACATGGTCTCTTTCTTGCTTTCTTGAGGTAGCTCCAAAATGCAGGCGTTTCAGCCTAGCTCAAGTGCTTTATGTGGTGGTGCAGCCAGCAGAAGATAGGGGCTGGTAATGTTCTCTAGTTGCGCCGTGATTGGCTCAGTGTTCTGTCACTCATAGGTGAGTGACAGAAAAACCGCAAAATCCATTGGACATAAACATTACACAACAAATTGGAAATTCCAAATCCAACAATGAGTGGTTTGGAAGGAATCAGTGGCTAACTGAAAGCATTGCAAATGCTATTCAGTGGAGTGGGCGTGTGGTCCAAATCTGGGTTTAAGGGTCTCTTTTCCAAGTTTAAAAGGATAAACATTCAACATTGGTCATACTGTCAATCCAGCATGATTTCTGCCGCGTTCAAGACAACTGGGAACTCGGAAATCTCTGACTTCTGTGAAAGTCAAGACAACTGGAAACTCGGGAAAAAAATTAGCTCCGACTGGGAAAATACGTTTTGAATGGTCATCCAACTCGGATTTGTAAATCGTATCTCGGGCCTCTTCCCAGAGTCACGACCTGAAGATCACTGACGTTATGAGTCGACCTCGTTATTTTTTCCCGAGTTCCCAGTTGTCTTGAAAGCACCATAAATCCAGAGAACGCCAGATTTTGATAACAAAGGTTGATGACAACATTTGCACACGAAGGACCTCCTGTGAGTCCTAAATATACTGTATGCTGCTGCATAAATTATGTAATATGCCAGGTAGATATGTATACTGTAACTAAAACTAATACTAAGTGTATGTTGTGTAGTAAACTGTTAGTAGCCCATGTGCCTCACCCTAATAATTTACATGCTAAAATCGCCACTGGAGCAGATACATACAAATGGTATCGAGAAGTTAATCGGACTCTGGAGAAGTAGATAAATCCGGAACTATCCATTTTAAAAACGGAGGCTACAATAGCCTGATAATAACACTGATACAGCTAAGTTACTGAAAAAGTAGGCACAACAATGCCAATACACATCAACGTTACATCATCGAGTCAATTGCTGTTATCATACCACGTTATCAATGCCTATTACCTACGTCACATATTAATACATGTTGCAAATAAATACAATCATACCTGCATAATGCCAACACAGTAACGGTCCAATCAGTACGATATAACGTTAACCATAAAGGACTAACGAAGAACAGCGCTGGACACGACTGTACACAGCCACCAACTTCGCAACCAAAGCCATATACCAAACAATGATACTCTATGACAGAACTAAACCTACTGCTACACGAGACACGTCCAACTGAAGAGCTCACACAACAGTGCTGTACTAGACAGAGAAAACTCACTCTATAGAACAATAAAACACACACAGCCGTACCAGACACAGCCAAAGTCACATCACAATGTAAGATAAGAGCAAACATTGACTTACTGTACTCACAGAAGACAAAGACCAGCTCTGATTTTAGTTGACCGTAGTTTTAGTAGTGTGACAACTTTAGAGCACACTGATGCATCTGTCCAGCCTTGCTGTCGTGTCTCACACACACGGATTGTGTTATGACTCACACATGCTAATAAGTGCGTGGGGGCGGGCTGTCAACAGCGCATTCTCTCCTCCCCCAGTCACCCCCTCACTCGCGCGCCAGCTCTCAGCCAAAGTTGTTCCTACCCAACTCCTCCAGACTTCTTTCGCTTGACTGATTTTCGTTATTCTTTCATTAAGCAGCTCTTCCATTTTCTTAGTCAGTTACCTTTACAGTCCATTTTTGTGCCTTAACAATAGCACAGTGGCATTTAATCTGATATTTCTTGTTTTCTGGAAAATATTATTATTGATAACAGTTTAAGAAGTGTCAGCAGCATAGCACCATGCATCCATCCCACTGCTGGCTTGGATCTGAAGTTAAGCAGGGATGGATGGGAGACGAGAGGTGGTTTTGGAGAGCCAGTAAAGGGCTCTCTTTCCTCTGGCCTTAAAGGACAACTGCGCCTTAGAACCGATTTCTCTGGTTGTAAACAGCTTGTGGCATCATATGAGTCAGAAACAACGTGTAAATAGCATAATTTTGGTCAAAGGCACATCCAAAATTGAGTATGGCAAGTGAATGCTTCATGATTTAAGGAGGTTGTTTTAGATTACAATTATATCAACAATTCATGCCCCCTTTTGCCTATTAACACGTGGTGGAACCATGTTCTGGGAAAAGACTGGTGTGGTATGGTTTTAAAGGATCAAACCCACCTACCTGGCAAATCTGGCCATGCAAAACGAATTCACCAGACAATCGTGTATCTTTGGCAGTAGCTTCAGGTGCAATGCACATATTGATCAGAAAATAGTTACTCTAGTGAAAATGGGCTTCCGTAAAGTTGTTCAATCATATGGCCAGGATCTGGATGACATCAAACTCTAGATACACGTTCAAACGTGGAGATTGTGCCTGGTGTTGTTGATGACAGCGAGTTGTTTACACTAGCTAGCTAGCTACATTATTGGATAATGCTAGCGAGTTGCAAGGTGTTGTAGAACAAGTGTCTCATGAAACACATTCCAGACACTGGTTCTTGCCATCTTGTTATAACTGTGATTTGACAGAAATATTCACTAGCTAACATTAGATAGGCTGTTCCGGAATCTTATGGCTTGGGGGTAGAAGTTGTTGAGAAGCCTCTTGGACCTAGACTTGGTGTTCCGGTACCACTTGCTGTGCAGTAGCAGAGAGAACAGTCTATGACTAGGGTGGCTGGAGTCTTTCCTCTAACACCGCCTGGTATAGAGGTCCGGGATTGCAGGAAGCTTGGCCTGGTTATGTACTGGGCCACACACACTACCCTCTGTAGTGCCTTGCGGTCAGAGGCCGAGCAGTTGCCATACCAGGCAGTGATTGCAACCCATCAGGATGCTCTCGATGGTGCAGCTGTAAAACCTTGAGGTTCTGAGGAGCCATGCCAAATCTTTTCAGTCTCCTGAGGGAGAATAGGTTTTGTCGTGCCCTGTTCACAGCGGTCTTGGTGTGCTTGGACCATGTTAGTTTGTTGGTGATGTAGATGCCAATGAACTTGAAGCTCTCAACCTGCTCCACTACAGCTCCGTCCATGAGAATGGGGGCGTGCTCTGTCCTTTTCCTGTAGTCCATAATCACCTCCTTTGTCTTGATCACATTAAGGGAGAGGTTGTCGTCCTTGCACCACACGGTCCGGTCTCTGACCTCCTCCCTATAGGCTGTCTCATAGTTGTCAGTGATCAGGCCTACCAGTGTTGTGTCATCAGAAACTTAATGATGGTGTTGGAGTCATGCCTGGCTTTGCAGTCTTGAGTGATTTTAGCTCATTTGTTGTGATTGAATGGCAAATAAACAACCCCCCCCAAAAAAAACACATGAAACCACACCCGAAGACAACTCGTTTGCCTTCATTCATGGCCGCTTGCATTTCTTAATGAGCATTGATGAAAAAACGACGCCAAATCAGAAAGTGCAGTTCTCCGTTAAGATCAAATCCCAATGCCCCTGTTCTGAACATAAAATAATGTAGAAAATCACTTGTCTTGGATGAAAATAACACATTCATCCCTAAAGTGTTAATAATAACTGTTGTCTGCAAGGGGTGAACTTGTTGCAACTAAAATCCTGTCTCCCGGGTTACACACCTGAGGCACTGGGAGGGTGTGGCCTAACGGGGAAACGTTCTGGTCTAAAAAAAACTGTCGGCTGGGAAAATCTAGATTGAGCTGAGGAATATGGAGGCGAGTGAAACCTGAAATACAGGCAGATGATGACAGAGTGAATAAATACTACCAAAGTTCAGCCTCATGGTAAAGAGAAACGTCTGCTTATGGTTCACTGCTTGAAAAACGTATTTATCAAGCATCTGCTAGTATGTCCAGCAAATGTGCACTTCTTTTTCAATCAAGCTCAACTTCTGCTGGTCTGTTAACCATGGTTGAATAGACAGAATGAAAGAAAGTCTACTTTCTCTGAAGCATAGATGGGCTGTGTCTAACTGTATTGAAATCAGACCCACGTCATGGATACCGATCTAGACGTCAGAACTGGTGTCTTTTGTTATGTCCAAAGCCATATTTCAGTGACGCGACATAGCCTACCTATATGAACATCATTAAAATCCATGTGAACCTTCAGTGACGTGCATCTACCTCAACACACACACAAACCCAAGCATTGTTTAAGGCTCAAATCGGTCTCCTCACGTTAATCAGAGGGAAAAGCAACACAGTGGGCCTGTTGTGTGAAGATCACTTGAAACCACACCAAAGGAAGTATGTTATCAAATCAGTGTGTCACCGAGGCTAGTATAGGCCTCTACATTGGCTCTTTCAGAGGCAGTGCAACATTACAGCTTTGGCACAGAGAGATCACATTGTACAGTGACTGAGTTAGAGGTCTAAGACCCCAGTGAGGCCTACTCGTGGTTCCAGGGCCCCAATACTCCCCTCATCATGTGCCTAGCAGCCACTGATCTGGGGCTCAGAGAAGCTTCAGATATGTATTAAATCAATACAAATGTACAGTATCAGTCTAGTGGACATTCACCTGCTCTTAGCTTGGCCACCTCCAAGTCTGTTGGCGTCCTGGCTGCAGAGATGGCTTCAGGAAGCTTTAGAGTGAATGGCAAGACATCCCTAAGAGAGAGGCAGACATAGTCAATATGTGTGATGATTGAGAGATAGATGGGACAGGGATTCATTCGCTCTTTCTATCTATACACACAACCAGTCAAAAGTTTGGATGCACTTACTCATTCAAGGGTTTTTACTATTTTATACATTGTGAGATCATCAAAACTGTGAAATAACACATATGGAATAATGTAGTAACCAAAAAATAGTTTTCAACAAATCCAAATATATATATATATATATGATCACATTATATAATATATTTGAGATTCTTCAAAGTAGCCACCCTGTGCCTTGATGACAGCTTTGCACATTCTTAGCATTCTCTCAACCAGCTTCATGAGGTAGTCACCTGGAATGCATTTCAATTAACAGGTGTGCCTTGTTAAAAAAGTTAATTTGTGGAATTTCTTTCCTTCTTAATGCGTTTGAGCCAATCAGTTGTGTTGTGACAAGGTGGGGTGGTATACAGAAGATAGCCTTATTTGGTAAAATACCAAGTCCATATTATGGCAAGAACAGCTCAAATAAACAAAGAGAAATGACAGTCCATCATTACTTTAAGACATGAAGGTCAGTCAATCAGGAACATTAAGAACTTTGAAAGTTTCTTCAAGTGCAGTCGCAAAAACCATCAAGCGCTAAGATGAAACTGGCTCTCATGAGGACCGCCACAGGAAAAGCAGACCCAGAGTTACCTCTGCTGTAGAGGATAAGTTCATTAGATTTAACTGCACCTCAGATTGCATCCCAAATAAATGCTTCAGAGTTCAAGTAACAGACATCAACAGTTCAGACCTTCATGGTCAAATTGCGCAAAGAAACCACTAATAAAGGACACCAATAAGAAGAGACTTGCTTGGGCCAAGAAACAACAGCAAATAGACAGACCGGTGGATATCTGTCCTTTGGTTTGATGAGTCCAAATTTGAGATTTTTGGTTCCAACCACTGTCTTTGTGAGATGCAGAGTCGGTGAACGGATGATCTCCGCATGTTTTCAATCAATCACAACCTCTAAGTCTTATCCAAGATTAGCATAGTTTGAATAGCATCAAGTGACCCCTTGTTTATAAACCAATGTAAAAAATGAAAAAAAAAATGAAAAAAAAAACTGTAGTTCTGCTGAGCGATAAGTGCTTTTTGAGGACTGTTCTGTAAAAAAAAAAAAATATTTCCAAATTATTTTTTTTACACATGAAAAGCATTATGAAATAATTAAAGTAAAATGGTTAGAGCTTTTTAATTGAAATTAAAAGCCCAAAATAGTGAACATCCAATTGCCAAAACTTTGAAAATATTCCATTGTCTCTGTCAGGTCCAATTGCTATGAAATAATAAAATATTTCAGTTATGTACATTACTATAATTTTTCATTCCTTAAAGTCATCTCAACTCTGCTCAGACACTAGCAGCCAGCCTGCCCATCCTGGTCTCATAGACTAGAGTAACATAGGAAACGTAAATCTAGTACACTGAAATTAGTATGATATGGTTACATAATACAAATGTTACTTAGTAGGGTGGTTGGTCGGGGCGGATGGGTGGGCATCTAGCAACCCAAAGGTTGCGAGTTCGAATCTCATCACGGATAACTTTAGCATTTGCGCTAATTAGCAACTTTAACTACTTACATTTTTTCGCAACTACTTAGCATAATAGCTAAGCTAATAATAGCTAACCCTAACCCTTCCCATAACCTAACTCCTAAATTGAACCCTAACCCCTAGCCTAGCTAACGTTAACCTAGCTAGAATTCGTAACATATATGTTTAGCAAATTCGTAACATGTCCAAATTATTGGTAATTCGTGACATATTGTACATTTTGCAAATTCGTATCATATAATACAAAATTGTTGATGGACAGCCACAAATGAATACGTATCATACAAAATGTAGTGTCTCGGAATTACGTACAAAATAATATGAAACGCTCCGAGACCAGGTTGGCCAGCCAGACAACCATCTAACATCTCTGTATTGTACCGTCTTTAGTCATTCTAGGCTAGCCTGCCTAAGTATGCTGAGAGCTGTATTACAATATTTTTTAAACAAGATTTCAAAGTAGAAAAGGCATACTTTCACGTGCGGTCTCGTGCTGTGTACATTCCTCATATGCTGCAGCGTATGCAGTCTCTGCGTATCTAACACAACGAAGCAGGCATAAAAGTGTATCCATCTCTGTCCGACCCAGAAAAGAACAGGCACAATGGATGATGGTCATTGTAGTTAATTCAGTAGCGGTGCTTGGGTAAATCACTGGGGAAGCCAAGCCAAAAAAAAAAGCATTGTTTGTGCTATAACCTGTTAGTTCATATGCCTTGTGGCCATGATATATAGGCCTAAGGCCGAGATGATAACAATTTAGGAAATAGCCAAATCTGAGCTAGTTAGCCACTGGAGGACAAAAACAAGTTGCCACAATAGGAGTGCCGACAAATCCAAATGGGCTTCCCTTGACACTTTTTTGGTGCACCAGGACCATTCACAGTTTAGCTCGCTCAGTTTAGCGCAACGCTGATTGGCTATTATTTAAAAAAATATATATATATATCAAGGGAGACCAAATGCTCGCTGGCAGCCCTTGCATTCAAGTTTACATACACCTTAGCCAAATACATTTAAACTCAGTTTCACAATTCCTGACATTTAATGCTAGTAAAAAGTCCCTGTCTTAGGTCAGTTAGGATCACCACTTTATTTTAAGATGGTGAAATGTCAGAATAATAGTTGAGAATTATTTATTTCAGCTTTTATTTCTTTCATCACATTCCCAGTGGGTCAGCAGTTTACATATACTCAATTAGTATTTGGTAGCATTGCCTTTAAATTGTTTAACTTGAGTCAAATGTTTTGGGTAGCCTTCCACAAGCTTCCCACAACAAGTTGGGTGAATTTTGGCCCATTCCTCCTGATCGAGCCAGGTGTGTAGGTCTCCTTGCTCACACACGCCTTTTCAGTTCTGCCCACAAATTTTCTAAGGGATTGAGGTCAGGGCATTGTGATGGCCACTCCAATACCTGGACTTTGTTGTCCTTAAGCAATTTTAACACAACGTTGGAAGTATACTTGGGGGCATTGTCCATTTGGAAGCCCCATTAATTTCCTGATTGATGTCTTGAGATGTTGCTTCAATATATCCACATAATTTTCCTTGCCTCATGATGCCATCTATTTTGTGAAGTGCACCAGTCCCTCCTGCAGCAAAACACCCCCACAAGATGATGCTGCCACCCCCGTGCTTTCACGGTTGGGATGGTGTTCTACGGCTTGCAAGCCTCCCCCTTTTTCCTCCAAACGTAACGATGGTCATTATGACCAAACAGTTCTATTTTTGTTTCATCAGACCAGAGGACATTTCTCCAAAAAGTACAAATCTTTGTCCCCATGTGCAGTTGCAAACCGTAGTCTGGCTTTTTTTATGGCGGTTTTGGAGCAGTGGCTTCTTCCTTGCTGAGCGGCCTTTCAGGTTATGTTGATATAGGACTTGTTTTACTGTGGATATAGATACTTTTGAACCAGTTTCCTCCAACATCTTCACAAGTTCCTTTGCTGTTGTTCTAGGTTTGATTTGCAGTTTGCACCAAAGTAAATTCATCTCTAGGAGACAGAACGCATCTTCTTCCTGAGCGGTATGATGGCTGCGTGGTCCCATGGTGTTTATACTTGCGTATTATTGTTTGTACAGATGAATGTGGTACCTCCACCAGACTTGTGGATGTCTACAATTTTTTTCTGAGGTCTTGGCTGATTTCTTTTGATTTTCCCATGATGTCAAGCAAAGAGGCAGAGAGTTTGAAGGTAGGCCTTGAAATACATCCATAGGTACACCTCCAATTGACTCAAATGATGTCAATTAGCCTATCAGAAGCTTCTAAAGCCATGACATAATTTTCTGGAATTTTCCAAGCTGTTTAAAGGCAGTCAACTTAGTGTATGTAAACTTCTGACCCACTGGAATTGTGATAGTGAATTATAAGTGAAATAATCTGTCTGTAAACAATTGTCGGAAACATTACTTGTGGCATGCACAAAGTAGATGTCCTAACTGACTTGCCAAAACTATAGTTTAACAAGAAATTTGTGGAGTGGTTGAAAAACAAGTTAATGACCCCAACCTAAGTGTATGTAAACTTCCGACTTCAACTGTACATGGCCTACAAATACAGAGATAGAGGGGCTCTGTTTCGCTCACTCGAATGCTTTCTCAGATGAGATACGGTCCATTCAGCCTCTTGCAAATGTAAGGAAAATCATGAAACACGGAGAGACGAAAAATGCATGTTTTTTTTCTAAGTAACATTTTTTAGGGAAGCCTGGCTTCTCTTGGCATCCATAAATACCCCGCCACTGAGTGAAAACTATAACTCCCTTCTGCCCAGTGTCCCATATAGTTAGACTAAATTTCTCTCATAAATTGGATTTCTCTGAAGAAAAACAGCATGTATTTAAAGTAATTGAACTGTCTGTCAATTAGTTGTTTAATAACCCCCCCCCCCCCAAAAAAATATATTTTAAAAAATTGCTCAACACTAGTAATTGGAATTGTTATAGTGCAGACTACACTGATAATGATAGTTTGAAGAAAACAGTGCAATTGTCTCATAACATGAACTGATGAGGTGGCCAGTAAATGCTGTTCTCTGAACTTCAACTGATTCAGGCTCTTTCAGTAACCTCTGGGCTCCATGTGTTTGTCTTCAAAAGGAATAGGTGATTTATAGCTGGGATGAAAAGGGTACAGTTTTTTTGGGGGGGGTGTATGTGTGTGTGTTACCTGCTGATGCAGCAGAAAGCCACAAGATGAAACAGGTCTGCAAAGCTGAGGCCTGATCTCTCCAAGGAGAATGCTGTGGAGAAATGTATATTTAAGGAACCGTGAGACATTTCCATAGGCTATTCCCATAAATCAGAACAGCAATATTCCTAGATGAGAGAAGGAGTGATGTTTTCACTTGGGAACTACAGTGACATACCATACACACTAGAGGTCGACCGATTAATCGGAATAGCCAATTAATTAGGGCCGATTTCAAGTTTTCATAACAATCGGAAATCGGTATTTTTGGACACCGATTTGGCAGATAATTAAAAAAAAATTTTTTACACCTTTATTTAACTAGGCAAGTCAGTTAAGAACACATTCTTATTTTCAATGACGGCCTAGGAACGATGGGTTAACTGCCTTGTTCAGGGGCAGAATGACAGATTTTTACCTTGTCAGCTCGGGGATTCAATCTTGCAACCTTTCAGTTAACTAGTCCAATGCTCTAACCACCTGATTACATTGCACTCCACGAGGAGACTGCCTGTTACGCGAATGCAGTAAGACGCCAAGGTAAGTTGCTAGCTAGCATTAAACTTAACTTATAATAAACAATCAAACATAATCACTAGATAAACTAATAATATCATCAACCATGTGTAGTTATTTAGTGTGTCCTGCGTTGCATATAAATCGATGCGGTGCGTATTCGCGAAAAAGGACAGTCTTGCTCCAATGTGTACCTAACCATAAACATCAATGCCTTTCTTAAAATCAATACACAATTATATATATTTAGTTAATATTGCCTGCTAACCTGGCTCGTTGCGAACTCTGTGAAGTCTATTTCTTCCTAACAAACTTCGCCAAACGGGGGATGATTTCACAAAAGCGCATTTGCGAAAAAAGCAATCGTTGCACGACTGTACCTAACCATAAACATCAATGCCTTTCTTAAAATCAATACACAGAAGTATACAGTGAGAGAAAAAAGTATTTGATCCCCTGCTGATTTTTACGTTTGCCCACTGACAAAGAAATTATCCGTCTATAATTTTAATGGTAGGTATATTTGAACAGTGAGAGACAGAACAAAAAAATCCAGAAAAACGCATGTCAAAAATGTTATAAATTGATTTGCATTTTAATGAGGGAAATAAGTATTTGACCCCCTCTCAATCAGAAAGGTATCTGGCTCCCAAGTGTCTTTTATACAGGTAACGAGCTGAGATTAGGAGCACACTCTTAAAGGGAGGGCTCCTAATCTCAGTTTGTTACCTGTATAAAATACACCTGTCCACAGAAACAATCAATCAGATTCTAAACTCTCCACCATGGCCAAGACCAAAGAGCTTTCCAAGGATGTCAGGGACAAGATTGTGGAATGGGCTACAAGACCGTCGCCAAACAGCTTGGTGAGAAGGTGACAACAGTTGGTGCGATTATTCGTTGGTGCGAAACACAAAAGAACTGTCAATCTCCCTTGGCCTGGGGCTCCATGCAAGATCTCACCTCGTGGAGTTGCAATGATCATGAGAACGGTGAGGAATCAGCCCAGAACTACACGGGAGGATCTTGTCAATGATCAAGGCAGCTGGGACCATAGTCACCAAGAAAACAATTGGTAACACACTACGCCATGAAGGACTGAAATCCTGCAGCGCCCGCAAGGTCCCCCTGCTCAAGAAAGCACATATACATGACCGTCTGAAGTTTGCCAATGAACATCTGAATGATTCAGAGGATAACTGGGCGAAAGTGTTGAGGTGGAGAGACAGGACAACTTCACCGCATCAAAGGGACGATGGACGGGGCCATGTATCGTCAAATCTTGGGTGAGAACCTCCTTCCCTCAGCCAGGGCATTGAAAATGGATTGTGGATGGGTATTCCAGCATGACAATTACCCAAAACATACGGTCAAGGCAACAAAGGAGTGGCTCAAGAAGAAGCACATTAAGGTCCTGGAGTGGCCTAGCCAGTCTCCAGACCTTAATCCCATAGAAAATCTGTGGAAAGAGCTGAAGGTTCGAGTTTCCAAACGTCAGCCTCGAAACCTTAATGACTTTGAGAAGATCTGCAGAGGAGTGGGACAAAATCCCTCCTGAGATGTGTGCAAACCTGGTGGCCAACTACAAGAAACGTCTGATCTCTGATTGCCAACAAGGGTTTTGCCACCAAGTCATGTTATGCAGAGGGGTCAAATACTTATTTCCCTCATTAAAATGCAAATCAATTTATAACATTTTTGACATGCATTTCTTTGTCAGTGGGCAAACGTACAAAATCAGCAGGGGATCAAATACTTTCTCTCACTGTATATTTTTTAAACCTGCAAAGAAATCCAGGTTAGCAGGCAATATTAACCAGGTGAAATTGTGTCACTTCTCTTGCGTTCATTGCACACAGAGTCAGTGTATATGCAACAGTTTGGACCGCCTAATTTGCCAGAATTTTACGTAATTATGACATAACATTGAAGGTTGAGCAATGTAACAGGAATATTTAGACTTATGGATGCCACCCATTAGATAAAATAAGGAACGGTTCCGTATTTCACTGAAAGAATAATAAAACTTATTGTTTTCGAGATGATAGTTTCCGGATTCGACCATATTAATGATCTAAGGTTCGTATTTCTGTGTATTATGTTATAATTAAGTCTATGATTTGATAGAGCAGTCTGAGCGATGGTAGGCACCAGCAGGCTCATAAGCATTCATTCAAACAGCACTTTCGTGTGTTTTTCCAGCAGCTCATCGCTGTGCTTCAAGCATTGAGCTGTTTATGACTGTTTATCAACTCCCGAGATTAGGCTGGTGTAACCGATGTGAAATGGCTAGCTAGTTAGCGGGCTGCGCTCTAATAGCGTTTCAAACATCACTCGCTCTGAGACTTGGAGTGATTGTTCCCCTTGCAGAGGGGAACAATGGGTAACACTGCTTCGAGGGTGGCTGTTGTCGATGTGTTCCTGGTTCGAGCCCAGGTAGGGGCGAGGAGAGGGACGGAAGCTACAGTGGTGCAAAAAAGTATTTAGTCAGCCACCAATTGTACAAGTTCTCCCACTTAAAAAGAGGAGGCCTGTAATTTTCATCATAGGTACACTTCAACTATGACAGGCAAAATGAGAGACAAAAAATCCAGAAAATCACATTGTAGGATTTTTAATGAATTTATTTGTAAATTATGGTGGAAAATAAGTATTTGGTCACCTACAAACAAGCAAGATTTCTGGCTCTCACAGACCTGTAACAACTTCTTTAAGAGGCTCCTCTGTCCTCCACTCGTTACCTGTATTAATGGCACCTGTTTGAACTTGTTATCAGTATAAAAGACACCAGTCCACAACCTCAAACAGTCACACTCCAAACTCCACTATGGCCAAGACCAGAGAGCTGTCAAAGGACACCTGTAGACCTGCACCAGGCTGGGAAGACTGAATCTGCAATAGGTAAGCAGCTTGGTTTGAAGAAATCAACTGTGGGAGCAATTATTAGGAAATGGAAGACATACAAGACCACTGATAATCTCCCTCGATCTGGGGCTCCACGCAATCTCACCCAGTGGAGTCAAAATGATCACAAGAACGGTGAGCAAAAATTCCAGAACCACAGTGAATGACCTGCAGAGAGCTGGGACCAAAGTAACAAAGCCTACCATCAGCAAGGGCATTGAAGAAGAAACGTGGCTGGGTCTTTCAGCATGACAATGATCCAAAACACACCACCCGGGCAACGAAGGAGTGGCTTCGTAAGAAGCATTTCAAGGTCCTGGAGTGGCCTAGCCAGTCTCCAGATCTCAACTCCATAGAAAATCTTTGGAGGGAGTTGAAAGTCCGTGTTGCCCAGCAACATCCCCAAAACATCACTGTTCTAGAGGAGATCTGCATGCAGGAATGGGCCAAAATACCAGCAACAGTGTGTGAAAACCTTGTGAAGACATACAGAAAACGTTTGACCTCTGTCATTGCCAACAAAGGGTATATAACAAAGTATTGAGATAAACTTTTGTTATTGACCAAATACTTATTTTCCACCATAATTTGCAAATAAATTCATAAAAAATCCTACAATGTGATTTTCTGGATTTTTAAGTGGGAGAACTTGCACAATTGGTGGCTGATTAAATACTTTTTTGCCCCACTGTATATTGTTACACTGGCAATACTAAAGTGCCTATAAGAATAGTCAAAGGTATATGAAATACAAATCGTATAGAGAGAAATTGTCCTATAATAACTACAACCTAAAACGTCTTACCTGGGGATATTGAAGACTCCTGTTAAAAGGAACCACCAGCTTTCACATGTTCTGAGCAAGGAACTTAAACATTACTTTTTTTAACATGGCACATATTGCACTTACTTTCTTCTCCAACACTTTGTTTTTGCATTATTTAAACTAAATTGAACAGGTTTCATTTTATTTGAGGCTAACTTGATTTTATTGATGTATTATATTCAGTTAAAATAAGTGTTCATTTAGTATTGTTGTAATTTTCATTACAAATACATTTAAAAAATTATTTTTTTTTTAAAATAAAATCGGCCGATTAAATCGGTATCGTTTTTTTTTTGGTCCTCCAATAATCGGTATGGGCGTTGAAAAATTATAAAATCGGTCAACCTCTAATACACACACAAGTTGCATTATCACGAGTAGTTAACTGATCACTGTTTCCCAATGTTTTTCCTTTCATTGTGGTCTTCTGAGACACAACTTAATAGAAAAACTGTTGCTCATATGTTTGGGTCACTACTAAGACAACAGGGTATACATCTGGTGCCTTGCTGGTTCATTTGCCAAGGCATGAAGAGCCAGACACACAAAGGCAACTGTATACAACAAGTCTTTAATAACCCATACACGTGTCCCAGATCTGGAAAAAAGGGATGGACGGAGAGAAAAAAAATGTATATTTTAATAGAGATTGGGGTATGCAGGAAGTGATAGAGATGGAAGGAAAGAAAGAGGCAAAGAGAGCGAGGAAGGGGGAGAGAATGCTGTATTTACATTTAAGAGGGGAAATTGGGGAAGTGGGTTAAATCCAGACAGCAGGCCAGCGAGCAGTCCCATCTGTACACTGAACTCCATTACTAATGCTTAACTTGGACGAATTCTGAGCTTGAGAAGAGCAACAGGATGTCAAAGTCTGCTGTGTAATGTGAAAACAGTATGTCCACATTTACATAAAAGTACCCTACATTTTCACATTTCTAGCCTGGATACTTGACTCTTGCTGCATCAAACAGTACTCAAGTTAGCAGGAAAAAAAATAAACCAACTTATGATAGAGCATCTATACTGAACAAAAATATAAACACAACATGGAACAATTTCAAAGCTTTTAATGAGTTACAGTTCATATAAGGAAATGAGTCAATTGAAATAAATAAATGATGCCTTAATCAATGGATGCCACAAGACGATCCCGCCGGTTGGATGTACTGCCAAATTATCTAAAACAACATTGGAGGCAGCTTTTGATAGAGAAATGAACAATCAATTATCTGGCAACAACTCTGGTGGACATTCTTGCAGTCAGCAGGCCAATTGCACGCTCCCTCATGCCTTTTAATCAGCTTCTTGATATGCCACACCTGTCAGGTGGATGGATTATCTTGGCAAAGAAAGAAATGCTCAATAACAGGAATATAAACAAATGTGTTCACAAAATGTGATTGAAATGAGCTTTTTGTGCGTATGGAAAATTTCCAGTATTTTTTTATTTCAGCTCATGAAACCACCACTTTACATGTTGCGTTTATATTTTTGTTCAGCATACATTTGGACAATGTCACTACTCTCCAACATTATTGTTCCATGGCTAAACAATGCCCAGTTGGCTGCCTTGTTCAGTGAGGCTTTTTGCAGGAGAGATGCGTGTGTTTTCCAGGCATTTGTCTACACCTAGTACAACCGTTTACATAGAATCGGAGAGCAAGCTGCAACACGTACCAGGCTACATCACATTAAGAAACCATACAAAATGCCTGGTCAGCCAATTTCTGGGACAACACACCCAACAAATAGTTTAGTCAGATTGTTATATTCAACCCAAGAACATCAAAAGAGAGGCAGCAATATAAAGCCTGGTTTAAGAAGTGAATCTTTGTGTGACTTAACTGCATAACACATAAATACGTTCACTAGGTAAGTATCGGGAAATAGGCTTGGGGAAACACCCAGTGCTCTCTGCATCGACCTCTGAGTAGAGAGAGAAGAGAATAATGTTGAGGCCCAGGTAGAGAAACACCACACACTGTACCGTGACAGAAGCATGTCAACACTGGTGTTGATTTAGAATGGGGGGAAAACACATGGGGAAATTAGAGCAAAAGGGATATAGATTAAAATAGAATATTCAAATAATCAGAGGAAAAATAAATGTTGTGTTGAGAAGCTTATAATAACAGGTCTATGGGGGATACATTTGGATGATGAAGATCCCTAATAGATAGGAATTGATAGGCCATGTGCTTACTGTATTGACACTCCTTCACAGGGAAATCTTTGACGGGTGTCTCAGAGTCCTGGTGCATCCGCAGAGAGATCACCTTCCTCCGCAGGGTTGTCGACTTTCTCACCAGAAACGTCTGCAGCCAGGGGGAAAAAGCCCATTGAGAAACACAGACATCAATGAAAACGTTGAAATGGAAAAATCACAGACACTTCTGAAGTATGTGTCTCATTTAGTCCTCCATTGTGTGAGAATGTAAGGGTGTCTGTGTATTGTGATGTTGTTGCATGAATAGGAGTTTCATTTTTATTTAAACAGAAAAGTAAACCCTTGAGGTTAGAAACCTCTGAGGGGGACCTGGCAAGGAAGTAGTCAGTGTGTACATGCAACACATTAGCACAATACATTAAAAACAATCACAATAGTAATTTTCCTCTATCAGAGCGTTAAACTCAGCAAGCGATACCCTCTCCTCCAGTTTTAAAGTATTTCGACAAAAGGAGAATTATAGGAACATTTATTTTTCCAATTTCATCCTGGCCTTAGGTACTGTGAAAGATAGTAGCAGCTGTTTGTGATGCTTCCCACAGTTGTGTCAAGTTGTCTGGATGTCCTTTGGGTGGTGGACCATTCTTGATACAGACGGAAAACTGTTGAGTGAAAAACCCAGCAACGTTGCAGTTCTTGACACACTCAAACCAGTCCACTGGCACCAACTACCATACCCCATTCAAAAGCACTTAAATATTTTGTCTTACCCACTCACCCTCTGAATGGCTCACATATACAATCCATCCACAATTCATTTGTCTCTAGGTTTGAAAATCCTTCTTTAACCTGTCTACTTTTCTTCATCTAGGGGGCGTCAGGTAGCCTAGTGGTTAGAGCGTTGAGCCAGTAACCAAAGGTTGCTGGATCGAATCCACGAGCTGACAATGTAAAAAATCTGTTGTTCTACCCCTGAACAAGGCAGTTAACCCACTTCATTGTAAATAAGAATTTGTTCTTAACTGGCTTGCCTAGTTAGAAGGTTATATTTTAAAAAATGTACACCGACTGATTTAACAGGTGACATCAATAAAGGATCATAGCTTTCACCTGGATAATCTATGTCATGGAAAGAGCAGGTATTCCAAATGTGTTCTACACTCAGTGGTTCTGGTGTACGCAAGGGTTCGGCAGGGGGTACCTTAAGGAACTCAGTCAGGCGTTCAACTTACTCCTGAAAGTTGCTCAAGGTGCAATTTCGAAATTGGGTAGTGCGTCAGCAGTTTTCCTCTTGTCATGTCAGTCATTGCAGACCTTCGAGAGCTATTTATAACTTTTTAGAAATGTCCAGATCAACTATCCCATGTCAGCTATCATTTTTTAGCCCATTGATTTTGTTGTAACGTTTGAGTCACTCAAATATCACATGAACACACATGACAAAATGTGTAGAATTATAGGAAATACGGGTGAGTGGTCTTTCCTTTGTTATTAATTAAGCGCCAGTGATAGTGTCCAGTATCTTATGGGTGCTTGATGAGGCTTGCATGTAAACAATACCACTATAATCTCTTTAAGAGTCTATTGACACCTAATCGTCAATCGAATTAACATAAAAAATCCCCATCAAAATCCTTTAGTTTAAGTTAGAGATGTTTTTTGTTGTTGCATGGGACACGTCTCAATTCACTGCATCCGCCTGTGTGTGTCTTCCGCATCTGAGGTTGAAAGTGGCAGAGCTACAGCGCTGTTTGTCAGACCAGGAGATATCCTGATAAATCGGTCTGTAGCGTCCGAATGGTTTGGCCTAATAACTAATATGACCACTATGGAAAAGGGGAGACTCACGAACATGATGGTTTTACCGTTTTGCTCTTCGACCCCCACAACTGTCACGGTACTCGTCTGAAGGCAACACAGTAATGGTTAAAACATTTTATGGAAGTATGAACGTAGTTTTGTGTCCAAAAAATGTATTGTTAAACGTGTCCAAAAACAACTACATTATTTCCTGAGCTTTCTTACATCTCCTAGATATAGGACAGACACTTCAAAACCTTGATTCATTTTTTACATGTTTTAATGTGTTATTCAACGCATTTCTATGGGCTATAGTAGTGAAGGGCAAATAAAAGGCCACATTCAATATTTTTATGATGCCTACAGGGGTCCTAAAATTCAAAATCAAATGGCTAAATGATCCATGGTATGACCTTAAAAACAATTCCATATGTTAGCTTAGTAGAACATGAATTTGGTCCTGTGACTAGGTGAGTGCATCTGGTCTCACCCCAGTGGGCTGTGGTTGCAGTTTGCGTGTGGCTTCTGCCCGGCTCAGTCCCAGCTGCAGCCACACAGCGTGCGTTTGCACCAGCCTGTCCAGCACACTCATCCTTCTACGCAAAGAGTCGTTGCCTGAATCCCTAACTCCAGCAAGCCCTGCCCGCACACCAACACAGGGAGGTAGGAACAGACCTCCCACCTGCCCATCTAGCCTGAGAGGGGGAGAAAGACCAAATTAGAAATATACAATTTATATCCTCTATGTGTTTACTAATAGTGATATCTAATGTACAGACACATGCATGCACACACCAAAAAACTATGCAAACACAAGTGCACACAAACACATAATAAAAACAAAAACGTAATAGATCAGCATGAGAACCAAAAACTATTATTGAGTTGAATCATAGTTATAAATGGATTTCAAAACTGAGAATAGCATAATAGCCCAGGAAGTTCAGTATTCCAGTGTAAAACATGTACCCAATGAAATGACTCAACGCAAGCACAGGTGCTTTTTCAATTCCACGGAAACTGCTTTAACATCCTATCAGGGCAGAACAGACCCGCTAACGCCACTGATAGTGCTTGCTGTGACTTGTAGAGCACCGCAATACGGGTGGTATGTAAGCAGGCCAAAATGAATTGACAACCCAAATCATCGCACGGGCTGGATAGAAATGTATCATTGCCCTGTGGGCCTTGTGTTTGACACGTGGTGTAGATTAAGGTGAGGAAACGGGTTAAATAAGGATG
The DNA here is from genome assembly GCF_045791955.1 of Oncorhynchus clarkii lewisi. Classification (NCBI taxonomy): domain Eukaryota; kingdom Metazoa; phylum Chordata; class Actinopteri; order Salmoniformes; family Salmonidae; genus Oncorhynchus; species Oncorhynchus clarkii. The sequence continues at coordinate 11,156,751 of NC_092169.1, forward strand.
TTTAAGCCTTGAAACAATTAAGATATGGATTGTGTATGTGTGCAATTCAGAGAGAGGGTGAATGGTCAAGACAAAATATTTATGTGCCTTTGAACAAAATATGGGATTAAGTGCCAGGTGCACTGGTTTGAGTGTGTCAAGAACTGCAACCCTGCTGGGTTTTGAATGCTCAACAGTTTCCTGTGTGTATCAAGAATGGTCCACCACCCAAAGGACATCCAGCCAACTTGACAATGGTGGGATGCATTGGAGTCAACACGGACCAGCAACTCTGTGGAACGGTTTCAACACCTTGTAGAGTCCATGCCCCGACAAATTGAGGCTGTTCTGAGGGCAAAGGCGGGTGCAACTCCATATTAGGAAGGTGTTCCTAATGTTTTGTACACCCAGTGTAATCTACATGTCATTATGTACCTAATGTCAGGTAATCTGTAAATCATTGTTTTTGTAGCCTATAATTTAATCTACACAAACATGCTTGGTGTTCACTTTGAAAATCACTGATACTCTATCCACCTTTCCCTCTGACATCTCGTCAACACAAAGACATCATGAAACTCAGATACCTGAATGACCAGAGCACACTATCCCCACTTGCTGGTGGAGACAGGGAACTACAGAACACCAATCAACTTTACTCACTGGCACTCATCATCGTTATCATCATGATCCTCAAATCATGCTTATCAAACAGCCAGTAACAATTTTTTATTATTATTTTACCTTTATTTAACCAGGTAGGCAAGTTGAGAACAAGTTCTCATTTACAATTGCGGCCTGGCCAAGATAAAGCAAAGCAGTTGACACATACAACAACACAGAGTTACACATGGAGTAAAACAAACATACAGTCAATAATACAGTAGAAACAAGTCTATATACGATGTGAGCAAATGAGGTGAGATAAGGGAGGTAAAAGCAAAAAAAATGCCATGGTGGCAAAGTAAATACAATATAGCAAGTAAAACACTGGAATGGTAGATTTGCAGTGGAAGAATGTGCAAAGTAGAAATATAAATAATGAGTGCAAAGGAGCAAAATAAATAAATAAATAAATAAATACAGTAGGGGAAGAGGTAGTTGTTTGGGCTAAATTATAGATGGGCTATGTACAGGTGCAAGTAATCTGTGAGCTGCTCTGACAGCTGGTGCTTAATTTAAAGCTAGTGAGGGAGATGTGTTTCCAGTTTCAGAGATTTTTGTAGTTCGTTCCAGTTATTTGCAGCAGAGAACTGGAAGGAGAGGCGGCCAAAGAGGAATTGGTTTTGGGGGTGACCAGAGAGATATACCTGCTGGAGCGCGTGCTACAGGTGGGTGCTGCTATAGTGACCAGTGAGCTGAGATAAGGGGGGACTTTACCTAGCAGGGTCTTATAGATGACCTGGAGCTATTGGGTTTGGCAACGAGTATGAAGCGAGGGCCAGCCAACGAGAGCGTACAGGTCGCAGTGGGTTGTATATGGGGCTTTGGTGACAAAACAGATGGCACTGTGATAGACTGCATCCAATTTATTGAGTAGGGTATTGGAGGCTATTTTGTAAATGACATCGCCGAAGTCGAGGATCGGTAGGATGGTCAGTTTTACAAGGATATGTTTGGCAGCATGAGTGAAGGATGCTTTGTTGTGGAATAGGAAGCCGATTCTAGATTTAATTTTGGATTGGAGATGCTTAATGTAAGTCTGGAAGGAGAGTTTACAGTCTAACCAGACACCTAGGTATTTGTACTTGTCCACATATTCTAAGTCAGAACCGTCCAGAGTAGTGATGCTGGACGGGCGAGCAGGTGCAGGCACCGATCGGTTGAAGAGAATGCATTTAGTTTTACTTGTATTTAAGAGCAGTTGGAGGCAATGGAAGGAGAGTTGTATAGCATTGAAGCTCATCTGGAGGGTTGTTAACACAGTGTCCAAAGAAGGGTCAGAAGTATACAAAATGGTGTCGTCTGCGTAGAGGTGGATCAGAGACTCACCAGCAGCAAGAGCGACATCATTGATGTATACAGAGAAGAGAGTCAGCCAAGAATTGAACCCTGTGGCACCCCCATAGAGACTGCCAGAGGCCCGGACAACAGGCCCTCCGATTTGACACACTGAACTCTATCAGAGAAGTAGTTGGTGAACCAGGCGAAACAATGAATTCAACATCTGTTGTTATTACACTTGAACAAACAGAGTGGTCTGAAATTCTTCAAGGAAACAAATCACTGTTAATGTCTTCCTCCTTTTTCTCCCCCTCGCTCTAACATACACAGCTAACGTTAGTTTTACATCAGCCCATCATAAGGTTGAAGCAAGTCTGCTCATCGTACCACTACTAGAGTAAATGGATGGACAGAAAGAACATTTTTGTTAGTCAGTTTGTCTGTAGGTTTTAACACTTACCCCTGTAGTATTACAGGCTCTGGATCTCCCTCTGCTTGCTCAGCCTTTTGCACCATCTCCTTCTTCAGAGTCCTGATCTCCCAGACAAACGAGTCGATCAGCTATAGCACAGAAAGACGAGTCGATTAGTGATGAGGGATAGAGGGCGTACGAGGCAAACAAGTTGAGAATGTGTGTGTATAGTGAATGTATTTTCGTGTGAGACAACTTTGCACTCATTCCTGCAGACTCAGGATTTAAGCAGATTGGCCACACTAAGTGACCCTCCTCAGCGAAAACTCTGGATTTGGAAACTAGAAGTGCTCCTGAGTAGAATGGGCCATTCTGCAGTAGATTTTACTGCAACACAAATTGTACCAGTCCACACGAGGGGACTAAAGTGGGTTTAGCCCCCTCAGTTTTAATCCATATAAAATTATGGGCATCTGGTAAAAAATCAAATTTATTTTTCGGTGATTGAGGACATTATCGAGTTCCTAGTTTCAAACCAGTAACCACTGAGGGGGACATTGGAAGTAACAGAGTCAAGAGGCGCAGTGGGATTTTTTGTTGTTGTGGAATATACTCTGATGGAATATACTCTTTGAAAAGACAAGGAACTTGCCAATGTGTTTAGCACCATACCCCACAAACACGTCACACGATATTCAAAACGAAATCATAGGGCTCACGAGTGAGACTGTCACTGAAGAAAGAGTTAAAGATATCGGAATCTTGGTACACATTGAAGGTAGACGGGACTAAGGATCCTAATGGATGTGAAAATAGGAGAGAGCCATGACTTTCTATAGGTGGAAAAATGTTTAGGGCTCCCGAGTGGCGCAGCGGTGTAAGGCACTGCATATCAGTGCTAGAGGCGTCACTACAGACCCTGGTTCTATTCCAGGCTGTATCACAACCGTCCGTGATTGGGAGTCCAACAGGGCAGAGCACAATTGGCCCAGCGTCGTCCGGGTTAGGCCCGGGTAGGCAGTCATTGTAAATAAGAATTTGTTCTTAACTGACTTGCCTAGTCAAATAAAGAGGTAAAAAAATTAACCACTGCTGGCTGGATCGAAGCAGAACCGATTTGGTGGAAGCTGAGTTGAGTCGCTCGCCAGTTTTTGCAGACTGAAATCATCCATTCTGCCTCCAATGAGGAGACCTGGACCCTCTCCACTTTGCCGACCGTGCTTACTGCACTGAAACATGGACTGACTTTTGGGATGTCCACAGCTACATGTAAATTAATTTTCCACCTTTGATAAATGTTTTCAGTCAGCACTGAAAGAGGATGGCACACCAGAGGAAAGCTTCACTAATACAACTGGCATTTGAGGGGGATCTTACAAGATTCCAGGGAGAATGGAATGATTGATTATTCAGGAAGTTCCACAGAGCATCAAGGAGGCAGCAGAAAACAATCTAGGTGGTTGTTTTCTATCCAAATCTTGCTTTAGTCTGTATGGCGCTGTCCATGTTGCTGATAGAGCGCAGCCCTGATTTTGTGCCATTGAACCTGTCACTTCTTGGTCAAAAGCATTTGAACGCATATTTGTGGTATAGCGTGACATAAGCAGAATTCAATAGAATTCCAATGCACTATTCCAAATGACGGCCCTGGGTATAGCTACATATCGATATGTTTCTTCATAGAAACAGATACACTATATTATGGCTTGTTGCTGTAAATGGAACTGTACGTATTGGAAAAGTGTTTGGTAGGCTAGCATTGGGTAATTGGGTTGAATTTGATTCACAGAAGTGTATTGTACCATACAACCTTGTTAATATTATTTGCATAACTAGAATTCATTTTTTGCCCTAATTATTAATTTACTAAGTATAAAGGACGGAACGCTTACTCTGAAGGATTCATGACGCGGAAGTACTTAGTTATTCTTGGCTGCTTCAGAGTTGAGGACGACCTCCCTGCAAAATAACTGCCCAGATAGACCATGTTGTTTCGCAAAGTTAAACAAAAAGTGGCTTTGAGCGATGTAAGTAAAATAAATAAATAAATAAATAAATGGACCCGGAAGTGTTTTTTCAGTTGTAGAGTTGTGTTTAGTTGTTTAAGGTTTCAAATATGTAATTTCCTTAACCCATCTGGTAACTAAAATGACAGCATATGTTTCAAGTATCATGCTAGCTAGTCTTGGGTGTTAGTCTGGCAGAAGTTACAGGCCAGGTGGGTGGGACGAAAGTAACAATGTAAACTGATGCTGGAAACAAATTGACTAGAGCATATTTATAATTACAAAACAAAGGGGAACTGTTGCAGACACACAATGTTTTCTTAAGGGTGAGATGGGAGGCATGTGTTAAAGCTAATAGATTGTAAACTACTGCCCTATGACACGGTCTTATAGCTTCACTGTTTTTATATCATATTCTCTCAATATGTTTTGCATCATTATGTACACTTGAGTACGAATGGGTGGCTTATTCTCAAATACCTCTTTGTGCATGAGTCCGGATAATTAACAACGGACTGAGTCAGGCTGAAGAATGTATACTCCCTAGTCTCAAAGCTTCTCCTGACTGATAAGTAGACCAGGAGATGCGTGGAGGAGTATCAAAGGTTCCGTACTTGGGCTGGGATGATAACACCACCTGCCTAGCCACAGAGATGCATTGTACAGCCTAGACTCTGGAGGGGGAGGTATCGTCTTGGGGGAGGGTACAAACGGAGGTTATAAATATATGTGCGTGTATAATCATACTTTGTCTTTGCAGCTGTTTGACCCAGTGTGATTTAATACATCTAGCTGGAACTTTCTTCAGAGTCTGACTAGAATTTGTACCCGAATCTTACAACCGAACACTGATGACCTGGAATAAAATAAACATTTGAGCACAGGCCATTGTCTCTAGTTCATATTGCTTTTATAATGTTAACAGAATAGCAACGTGACTGAATGTTTGAAAATGTACATTAGAATTATGCCTTAATCAATTTACTTAACAGAGCAGCTTCTCACTTAAGCTTTTAAAATCAACAGGTTAGTAGTTTAAAAAAATCTATCATTCTGGGGGTCAATTACCTTATGTCAAGCCATTGGAAATGTGATACTCATTTTGTGTATGTTGTTTGTGACGAGAATAAAGACAGTTATTTTATCAAGACATGACAAGGACAGCTGGTACGGCTAAGCATGAAAAGTAATTGAAAATTCCAATGAAAGTGAGCTGAGAAAATGATGGTTAGTATAGCTTATGTGATCCATTTTAGTCCAATTAATATTTTAATGCAAAATATGGTGATGTTGATGCATGGTTCATTTTCACAAATTTCACACATGAAATTATGGTTGATAGTACATTTGTTGAAAGAGCCTTTATTACAGCATAGCAAAGATTTTAAAAAGCAGTTGTGGAACTGCTTTATCCGACATGTTGCGGTTGCATGAGGCTTGGAGCACAGTGAATCAGTAGGCTATTAAACAAACACTCAAACAGGCAACAGAAGCAGGATCTGTCTTATTGTTGTAGATACAGGGCCTTCAGACAGTATTCACACCCCTTGACTTTTTCCACATTTTGTGTTGTTGGAGGATACATTTTTATTTGGATTACATTTTGTGACACTGGCCTACACACAATACCCCATGTCAACGTGGAATTATGTTTACAAATTAAGAAAATATGAAAAGGTGAAGTGTCTTAAGTATTCAACCCCTTTGTTATGACAAACCTAAATAAGCTCAGAAGAAAATATTTGCTAAACAAATCACATAATAGGTTGCATGACTCAGTGTGCAATAGTGTTTCACCAAAATGTTTCTGTACCCCACACATACAATTATCTGTAAAGTCTTTCAGTCCAGCATTGAATTTCAAAACACAGATTCAACCAAAGACCAGGGATGTTTTCCAAATGCCTCGCAAAGAAGGGCACCTATTGGTAGATGGGTAAAAAATGTTTTAAAAAAATGTAAAAAATGTAAGTAGACATTGAATATCCCTTTGAGCATGGTGAAGTTATTAATTACAATTTGGATGGTGTATCAATACACCAGTCACTACAAAGATACAGGCGCCCTTCCTAACTCAGTTGCCGGAGAGGAAGAAAACCGCTCAGGGATTTCACCATGAGGCCAAAGGTGACTTCAAAACAGTTACAGTTTAATGACTGTGATAGGGGAAAACTGTGGATGGATCAACAACATTGTAGTTACTCCGCAATACTAACCTAAATGACAGAGTGAAAAGGAAGCCTGTTCAGATTACAAATATTCCAAAACATGCTGTTTGGAATAAGGCACTAAAGTAAAACTGCAAAAATCTACTTTATGTCTTGAATACAAAGCTTTATGTTTGGAGCAAATCCAACACGTCACTGAGTACCACTTCATTTTTACAAGCATGGTGGTGGCTACATCATGTTATGCTTGTCATCAGCAAGAACTCCCTAGTTTAACATGAAAAGAAGCAGAAGAGCAAAGCACAAGGAAAATCTGAGAGGAAAACTTGGTTCAGTCTGCTTTCCAACATATACTTGGTGACAAATTCATCTGTGGGTTCGAGCCTCTATCTCTCAACCACATTTAAGCTGTGAACTCAGTGAAGAGCCTCTTTCAATAGGTCTGTTGGGTGGTTATGTGCTGGGACAATAACCTAAAACAAATATACACTGGAGTTGCTTACCAGATGACATTGAATATTCCTGAGTGGCCTAGTTATAGTTTTGACTTAAATCTGCTTGGAAATCTATGACAAGACTTCAAAATTGCTACCTAGCATTCATCAACAACCAACTTGCCTGAGCTTGAATAAAACATTTTTTTAAATAAAGTGCAAATATTGTACAAATCAGGTGTGCAAATCTCTTAGTGACTTATCCTGAAAGACTAAGCTGTAATTGAAAACATATCTAAATTAATATATTTATTTGTGTGCTTTTAAATTATTTTTACAAATGTCGATTTTTTTTTCCACTTTGAAAGAGTATTTTGTGTAGAGCATTGACAAAATATTACAATTAAATCCATTTTAATTCCACTTGGTAAAACAAAATGTGGAGAAAGTCAAGGCGTGTGAATACTTTCTGAAGGCAATGTATATCGACCAGTCGACTAAATGGGGTCAGCCCTAGTCGCCTCCCAGTGTGTGTCAGAGGAGGCTGGTGAGAAGAGCTATAGGAGTAAGGGCTCATTGTAAAAGGCTGGAATTGAATAAATTGAACAGTATCAAACAAAAAAAATATGCAAACCACATGTTTCACTGTTCCATTTCATCAATTGACCCTGTAAAACCATTTAACTGCATCCTTTTCTGTCACTGTAGTAGAAATATCCAATCAGGACAAGTTAACACACAACCAGCAATGGAATTTAGGTTGTTAGTCAAGGTACAGGCATATTGCCATATTTTAACCATAAAATGATTTCACAGAAGAGCCACTTCCCCTTTACTGACTGACCAAGACTACAAGGAAAGAGAAACAGAGAAAAGAAAAGCAAGACAAAATTCCCACTAAGACAACAAACCAGATGAGAAGCCAGACTCACATAACATCCTCTAACATCTAACGCTGATACTAAAGTTAACTAGGAGAAATAAACAGCCATGCAAAACAAAGACCAAACCAGTAATCTTGAGTGGCGCAGCAGTCTAAGGCTCTGCATCTCAGTGCTTGAGGTGTCACCACAGACAGCTTGGTTCGAATCCAGGCTGTATCACAACTGGCTGTGACTGGGTGTCCCATAGGGCGGCACACAGTTGGCGCAGCATCGTCTGGGTTGGGCCGGTGTAGGCAGTCATTGTAAATAAGAATTTGTTCTTAACCGACTTGCCTCGTTAAATAAAAACATCTCCAGAAGAGGTCACTGTTTCAAACATGAACATAATGAACCGAGCAGATTTCACACCACTGTAAAATCTGACTGGACTCACACACAACCAGAGCCCATACTAAAAGCTCCTACAGTGCCTTTTCATTTTCACAACTACTCACAGGGTTGTTATAGTCTAACCCTAACTGAACCCCAGTCAGCAAACCACACGCATGCAAGCTCTCACGAACACAGGCAATGAAAACACACACAGCAGTGGGTCTGCCTGTCTCTCTCCAGTTCACTGCCAAGACACAGCCAGAAAAGCAAACTGACGATGTAGCTTTAACCCTAGAATCCAAAAGGGACTGCTAAATAACCACATTCTCCATGCATAAACTACTGTACATCAGCTATTCTAGTTAATGACTTACAAAAGTTCACTATAATCAGTACAGTGTAAATCTCTGCTTACCTTGAATGTGTAAAAAAAGAATAGGTAAAATAAGCAAAAGTCTAACATCATTAGTAAAGAAATAAGACCCCAGTTTGCCAGCAGTCACCTCTGGGTTTTTTAATTTCATGTGAGACGATAAATGTCTTCCTGAAAATCAAGTGATGCGATTGCTCAATTACATATCCACGAATGCGCATTGACACACTCACAAGCACGAGTGTCACTTGTTCCAAGGCCAGTTTCAGAATAGATGTTATGCAACTAGGTTCAGCTGTTATAGCGCAGGGTAGAGGGATTTAAACTATTTAAAGAACATCGTGAAAACCACAATTCTAAGAGTTTCCAAGAGCACAGCAAATTCCTTTCCTCCTGCACTAGGCAGCAGTTATACAGGAAGACAGTCAGTATGACACATTTACCAGGAGTTGTGCAACTAGCCTCCATGTTGGCAACAAATGCCCCACAAGAGATCAGTAAAACTTGCATCCACACGTCAAATGAGATGTTTGAGATTTTAAAGGACAGTGAACTTGCATTCTCCATCAGTATGGCATTGTTTTGACGGATACAAGGGATAAACAGAAGGGATAAACAAAGTAGGGCCGGTATGTGCCGGGATTCGTATGCACACAGGCGGTAGAATCGAACATGTGCGGGGGGTTGTGGCCTTAAGAAGATCACCACTCTGGCACTCCAATGAGTTATTAAAAATCAAGGGTAAAAAGTACAGTTCTGCACTGTCATGCGGGAATTGCCAGGGACCTCCGATATGCATTGCCAACCCGTGGCTTTTTCCAAATACCCCGGTATATACGGTATACCGCTTGAGCCTAGTGCGGATGGGAACAGAGAAATGGAGTGACACATTCAGTACATGATGCCAGCTGGGTGTTGATAGATTACATTTGGCTGCTGCCACAGACATTCTAGCTGTAGGCCAATTCCATATTAGCATGGCTGAAAAATATTTTGTGCATCTCAGAATGTTCTGGCAATTCTCACAATAAAATTTCATTGGGCAGGAATATGTTTAACATATTTAAAATCATGATGAAAGTGGCCATTTTAGGCCCTTTTTTAGACCTATACATGCTTCCTGTAAAACCCTACGATCCATACATGGTACAGACATTTTGGTGTCATTATACTCAATATTTAGTGGGCTCTAAAATGGAGCATGGCTATATTCCGAAATATATTTCACGAACATAATCAACATTAAATATATTAATCTGAAAACTACAGTTTTTGATTACTACACAACTCCCCCAGACCTTTATAGCCCATTGCAGAAAATACAGAAAAGAATGGCTGTGATAACTGAACTTTGATTTTAATTAAGTGGGGAAAATAACTGTTTTTCAATTAGCGATGTTTCTTAACGTTAAGGATCCCAACTTCGTTGAAACAATTGAATGTTTAAACGATTTAACATTTAAAACTTTCACACCCCTAATTGGAACAATATAACATTTCCAGTGGGCTCTCTGCTACTTTTGTAGAAATTATACATTTTAATACATAGAAATGTACATTATAGATCATTAACCAATCACAGCCCTCCTGTAGGATTGCATAATTCAGCCAATCACCAGCAGAGGGAGATTCCTTTTAATCAATTTTTCCATTCACTGTGTTGGTGGTGCTCATTGGTTGATGCTCATGGTTGATGTCCTTGATCTTTTTGGCCTTCCTGTGATATCAGGTGTAGTAGGTATAACTTGAGGGCAGGTAGTTTGCCACTGGTGATGGTTTGGGCAGACCACACCACCCTCTGGAGAGCCCTGGGGTTGCGGGCATTGCAGCTGCTGTACCAGGCGATGATACAGCCAGACAGGGTTTTAAAGCTTCACACCTCCACTGCTGTCCCGTCGATGTGGATGGGACGTGCTCCCTCTGAAGTCAACGATCAGCTCCTTTGTCGTGTTGACATTGAGTGAGGTTATTGTCTTGGCACCACTCCCAGGGCCCGAACCTTCTCCCTGTAGGCTGTTTCAGCATTGTTGGTAATCAGGCCTACTGTTCATCAAGCCAGAGTTCAATGGTGGCAAGCTTTACACCACTCCAGCCGAGGCTTGGAATTGTGCATGGTGATCTTAGGCTTGTGTGAGACTGCTCCGCCATGGAAACCCATTTCATGAAGCTCCCAACAAACAGTTATTATGTGACGTTGCTTACAGAGGCAGTTTGGAACTCGGTAGTGAGTGTTGCAACCGAGGACAGATTATGTTTACGCACCTTTGTGCGCTTGTGTGGCCTACCACTTTGCGGCTGATCGGTTGTTGCTCCTAGACGTTGCCACTTCACAATAACAGTACCGATCCTCCACCAAATTTCACAGTGGGTGCGAGACCTGGCGAGGCCTTACAAGCCACTGTCTCGCATTCACTGAAATTTGGTGGAGAATCGGTGATGATCTAGGGGTGCTTCATTAAGGCTGGAATCGGGCAGATTTGTCTGTGAAGGACACATGAATCAAGCCACGTACAAGGGTGTCCTGGAAGAAAACTTGCTTCCTTCTGCTCAGACAATGTTCCCCAACTCTGAGGATTGGGTTTTCCAGCAGGACAATGCTTCATGCCACACAGCCAGGTCAATCAAGGTGTGGATGGGGGACCACCAGATCAAGACCCTGTCATAGCCAGCCCAATCTCCAGACCTGAACCGCATTGAAAACCTCTGGAATGTGATCAAGAGGAAGATGGATGGTCACAAGCCATCAAACAAAGCCGAGCTGCTTGAATGTTTGCGCCAGGAGTGGCATAAAGTCATCCAACATCAATGTGAAAGACTGGTGGAGAGCATGCCAAGACGCATGAAAGCTGTGATTGAAAATCAGGGTTATTCCACCAAAATATTGATTTCTGAACTCTTCCTAAGTTAAAACATTAGTATGGTGTTGTTTAAAAAAGAATATGAACTTATTTTCTTTGCATTATTCAAGGTCTGACAACACTGCATCATTCAGTTGTCATTTTCTGCAAATAAATGCTCCAAATGACAATATTTTTATTTGGAATTTTGTGAGAAATGTCAGTAATTTATAAAAATAAAAGTTCTTTTTTTTTTACCCAAACACATACCTATAAATAGTAAAACCAGAGAAACTGATCATTTCACAGTGGTCTCAATTTTTTCCAGAGCTGTATATTTAGCTTCACTGTCCAAATACATATGGTAAGGACTGTATATAGCCTTTCATCTTTCTCTTAGTCTGAAACCATATGAACAGGAACTGATTGATGACTGGATTGATAAGACTCTGGAATTTCAGTCTGAAGTGGACCTAGTGCTCATATTCCCATTTACTCCGCTCTATTCTCATCTCCCCTCTCCTTTCCTCTTGTTATCCCCTCATCCCCCTTTCCTGCTATCAAACATCAGCCTTACAGTAACTCATACTGAATGCATAACCCCATCATAGCTTTAATTTACTATCTGAATTGAATGGCTTCAAAGTGTGAGAAATTGACTGGTCTCGAAATAGAGAGGGTGTGTTCTATGGACACAGTTCATTAGAGTAAACTATTACCCTCCCATTGAAAGTTAGGATATATAAAGAGTTGATTTGGAATCAGTAGATATTCTACCCCTCTTCACAAACACTGACAAGTGGTGTGGTGGTAGTGTGGAGTGTGCAGGTCTATAATTAGTTAGTGTGGTGGTGTGGAGTGTGCAGGTCTATAATTAGCTAGTGAGCTAGAGGCTCACTAGCTAAGCAGGTCCCAGCACATAACCACCCAACAGACTTATTGAAAGAGGCTCTTCACTGAGTTCACAGCTTAAATGTGGTTGATGTCGTTATTACAGAGAGATAGAGGCTCGAACCCACAACTCAGACTAATTACGGAAAACAGTGAGGGCTCAACCACAGCTTTAATGGAGGGTATATATCATAAATCTGTTGCATGGACTTTGAGATGCGAAAATGAAAGAACATGGGGACTTTTTAATGTCAATAATCTAACTAACCCCAACTTCCTCAAATAAGTATCAGTTGATTAACTTAACAGACAAAACTAGAACAGGCCGTTACAGACACAGATGGACATACTGACAACGACAGAACAAAAGTCACAAGCACAGTTTCAAGAAGGCTCCTCCCCATCTCCCTCTTCTGCCTGACCCCCATAATTCATCTTCTCTCTCATTTACTCCCCCCTCCCTCCCACCATACCTTGAAGAAGCTCCCTTTCTTCTCCTCGCTGCGTTCAATGAGTGAGCTGATGGACATGCTATCCTCCTGTCCTTTGTCGTGCCTGTCTCTGTGGGGGAGAAAACAGAATGTCATTCTCAGTCCTGTAGGCTACACTCCAGTACTGTCTAGTAGTTAGTATATTCCAGTAAAGCCAAGGTCAACACAATATGTCCCAGAATTATTATTTTTGAATGCAAAGATAAATACATTTTCGTTCTTCTCACTAATGGCAAATTATTGCAACTTGTTATTATATTTAGCTAGGCCTACCTGTTCTTTGGTTATGAATAAGAGGTATCATATTTACCATTTGCATAAGGCTACTACTTGGCTACTTTTGCCTTCTTGCAATGCAAGATTGCAACCACTAGAAAACGTGTGTGTGCATGGTCTAAGCATGTTTTGGGGCATATTTTGTACATACACAATGCTTATAAATGAAATGCCAGCTCTCCAGCCCAGAGAGAGCAGGCATGAGAATGAAACATCATCACTGTGTCTATCTGAAAGGACTACAGTCCCTCAGTCTACATAGATGTATTATATTGTAACTGTAGGAGACTACTTCAGTCTCAGACCTGCCTATTTAATTGTAACTGCTAGTGGCTACTGTTTGGGGTTAAAAGGTGAAAGGGTAGTTTTACTTTTTTGGGGGGAAACCTGGACAAACACCTGCAGCTCAGGCCCTACCCAGACTAGCTTTGATCTGACAGTCATGTCTAGGGCTGTATAAACATTCTCTGACTTTCTCACACACATCCACACTCTCGCTCAGATGCTGGTCTGTGACCAGACCCCTGTTGTCAATCATTGCATGCTGCTGTATGGACTCTCCAGTTTCTGGGACAGAACCCCCCCCCCCTGAAAAAACAAAAATATATTTCCATGTTTTGGTGCATTCCTCAGGAAATACCAGAGGAGAGAGAGAGAACGGGAAAGAGGAAGTGGAGGTGGTTTGAAGGTATTTGAAGGCATTTCCTGAAAAGCCCCAACAGCCATTGAGAGATTTGACCCAAATCTTTAATTTTTCTGTCTCTGGTGTTGTAACTGCCCTGAAACATCCCCATTGTCCGTCCATCTTGTCACACACACACATACGGTACAAACACACACTGCAAAGGGCCAGGTAAACAGGAAAGCTCCTGCGGCTGACATTTGAGGCAAAAAACTCTACAGTAACAAATGTCATCACTGACTCAAAGCCCTGCATGGGTATAAATAAATGACCAACTGACCAGAAAGAAGTAAAAAAACAAAACAGGCCGAAAGTCTTTCTAGGTTATGTAACAATGTCAGGAAAAAATAACCCTAGTTATAGCAAAACACAATTCACTGCCAGGGTTGGTGTCAATTCAGAAGTGAATCAAATAATGGAAAATAAATGGCACTTATTATTGATTGCTAGTGTTGACGGCATCAAATGTAGCAACCTACACTGAGTATACCAAACATTAGAAACACCTAATATTGAGTTGCACCCACTTTTGCCCTAAGAACAGCCTCAATTCATTAGGACATGGACTCTACAAATGTCTTGAAAGCATTCCACAGGGATGCTAGCCCATGTTGACTCCAATGGGTGGTGGACCATTCTTGATACACACGGGACAACTGTTGAGAGTGGAAAACCCAGCAACATTTTTAGTAATGGCGCAGAAGGGGATGGCTGCCATTTTACTGGAGCCTAACCAATTGTGCTATTCTGTGTTTTTTTGCATTGTTTGTAACTTGTTTTTGTACAATGTTTCTGCCACCGTCTAATGACCGAAAAGAGTTTCTGGACATCAGAATAGCGATTACTCACCTTGGACTGGACAAATAATTTTTCTTTAACGAATCGGAGGCGAAAGATGTACACTGCTCAAGAAAATAAAGGGAACACTTAAACAACACAATGTAACTCCAGGTCAATCACACTTCTGTGAAATCAAACTGTCCACTTAGGAAGCAACACTGATTGACAATAAATTTCACATGCTGTTGTGCAAATGGAATAGACAACAGGTGGAAATTATAGGCAATTAGCAAGACACCCCCAATAAAGGAGTGGTTTTGCAGGTGGGGACCACAGACCACTTCTCAGTTTCTATGCTTCCTGGCTGATGTTTTGGTCACTTTTGAATGCTAGCGGTGCTTTCACTCTAGTGGTAGCATGAGACGGAGTCTACAACCCACACAAGTGGCTCAGGTAGTGCAGCTCATCCAGGATGGCACATCAATGCGAACTGTGGCAAGAAGGTTTGCTGTGTCTGTCAGCGTAGTGTCTAGAGCATGGAGGCGCTACCAAGAGACAGGCCAGTACATCAGGAGACGTGGAGGAGGCCGTAGAAGGGCAACAACCCAGCAGCAGGACTGCTACCTCCGCCTTTGTGCAAGGAGGAGCAGGAGGAGCACTGCCAGAGCCCTGCAAAATGACCTCCAGCAGGCCACAAATGTGCATGTGTCTGCTCAAACGGTCAGAAACAGACTCCATGAGGGTGGTATGAGGGCCCGACGTCCACAGGTGGGGGTTGTGCTTACAGCCCAACACCGTGCAGGACGTTTTTCATTTGCCAGAGAACACCAAGATTGGCAAATTCACCACTGGCACCCTGTGCTCTTCACAGATGAAAGCAGGTTCACACTGAGCACATGTGACAGACGTGACAGTCTGGAGACGCTGTGGAGAACGTTCTGCTGCCTGCAACATCCTCCAGCATGACCGGTTTGGCGGTGGGTCAGTCATGATCTGGGGTGGCATTTCTTTGGGGGGGCCGCATAGCCCTCCATGTGCTCGCCAGAGGTAGCCTGACTGCCATTAGGTACCGAGATGAGATCCTCAGACCCCTTGTGAGACCATATACTGGTGCGGTTGGCCCTGGGTTCCTTCTAATGCAAGACAATGCTAGACCTCATGTGGCTGGAGTGTGTCAGCAGTTCCTGCAAGAGGAAGGCATCGATGCTATGGACTGGCCCGCCCGTTCCCAAGACCTGAATCCAATTGAGCACATCTGGGACATCATGTCTCGCTCCATCCACCAACGCCACGTTGCACCACAGACTGTCCAGGAGTTGGCGGATGCTTTAGTCCAGGTCTGGGAGGAGATCCCTCAGGAGACCATCCGCCCCCTCATCAGGAGCATGCCCAGGCGTTGTAGGGAGGTCATACAGGCACGTGGAGGCCACACACACTACTGAGCCTCATTTAGACTTGTTTTAAGGACATTACATCAAAGTTGGATCAGCCTGTAGTGTGGTTTTCCACTTTAATTGTGAGTGTGACTCCAAATCCAGACCTCCATGGGTTGATAAATTTGATTTCCATTGATAATTTGTGTGATTTTGTTGTCAGCACATTCAACTATGTAAAGAAAAAAGTATTTAATAAGAATATTTCATTCATTCAGATCTAGGATGTGTTATTTTAGTGTTCCCTTTATTTTTTTGAGCAGTGTATATCTCCTCCCAGGACCAAATCCCCATCATTGGCATGAAGAGGAGACACCGATACAGGGGACACAGATCCGGGTGCTTGGTGAGAATTTGTCGGCGAGTGGATAATCCACCTTTACCATCTGTCCTACTGGGAAACGTGCAATCATTGGATGAGCTCCATCGGAGTCTATCCTACCAATGGGACATTAAACTGTAATATCTTACGTTTCACTGAGTCGTGGCTGAACGAGGAAATGGATAATACACAGTTTGCTGGTTTTTGCATGCATTGGAAAGATAGAACAGCAACCTCCGGTAAGACGAGGGGTGGTGGTCTGTGTCTATTTGTCAACAACAGCTGGTGCGCAATCTAATATTAAGGAAGTCTTGAGGTTTTGCTTGCCTTGAGGTAGAGTACCTCATGAAAAGCTGTAGACCACACGATTTACCTGGAGCTTATCTATATTTTTCATAGCTGCCCATTTACCACCACATACCGATGCAGGCTCTCAGACCGCCATAAGCAAACAAGACTGTTTTTCTAGCACCGAATGGAATACGTTCTGGGATTCATCCGATGAAATTGAGGAGTATACCACATCAGTCACCAGCTTCATCAGTAAGTGCATTGACGACACGGTCCCCACAGTGACCGTACGTACATATCCCAACCAGAAGCCTTGGATTACAGGCAACATCTGCACTGAGCTACAGCGTAGAGCTGCCACTTTCAAGGAGCGGACACTCATCCGGACGCTTATAAGAAATCCCACTATGCCCTCAAAAAACATCAAACAGGCAAAGTGTCAATAGAGGACTAAGACTGAATCCTACTACACCGGCTCTGACGCTCGTCGGATGTGGCAGGTTTGAAAACTATAACAGATTACAAAGGGAAACCCAGCCGCAAGCTACACACTGACGTGAGCCTACCAGACGAGCTAACTGCCTTCTCCACTCACGTCGAGGCAAGCAAAATTTAACCATGCATGAGAGCACCAGCTGTTCCAGATGAGTGTGTGATCACACTCTCCGTAGCCAATGTGAGTAAGACCTTTAAACACGTCAACATTGAGATGGATTACCAGGATGTGTACTCCGAGCATGCACTGACCAACTGGCAAGTGTCTTCACTAACATTTTCAACCTCTCCCTGACCAAGTCTAATACCTACATGTTTCAAGCAGACACCATAGTCCCTGTGCCCAAGAACACCAAAGTAACCTGCTTTCAATATACTTTGTATCCCTCATTTACTCAAGTGTTTCCATTACTTTGGCAGTTACCTGTATATGATGTCCTCTACAAATAAAACTTGAAATAAAGCAACAATAGGTGAATTCTGGATAACTATTGTGTGTTGGAGTGTCAATGCTTGGGGCCAAATGTGGCTCCCTCAAAAAGACACATTCAACCTGTTTCCACTTTGATTAGGTGTATGTCCCTGCTTGTATAGGAGGTCACAGCCACTAAGACTCACATGAATCACACATACACACAGATTGACAAGAGGGAGTTATCCTAAAACAGTGGTTGCCCGTTCTAAATTTCTAAAGACAGTACCAGCTATCAAAGCATCCCACGTAACACCCTACAATCGCAACTCCACATCCAACTCCCTGCACTTCTCTCAACACTGCAAACTGCTGAGCTCTGCATCTCCAGCTGTATTTCAGTAGGGTTGGATAAAATAACGCAGTGAAGGGCGTCTAAAAGCAGGCTTTAACGCAAAAGCTGCTCATCTGTCCCCACCAAATTATGAACTGACTTGTTTTCTTGCTCTGACAGTAACAGATTTCCTACACTGCATCTACAGTAGTAGTTAGTTGGGGCTAGCAGACAGATGGGTGAGGTGAATGGCTATAGGTTTATTGGCTGTACTGTTGTCATGGCTTGTTATGATAGGCTTTATGCCAAACTCTATATGACAGCATTTATGGCTACTATTCTCAGAGGTCGAAGTGTTCTCCCTCTCAATCAGAGCCGAATCCTAACTTTATATTCGAGTGTGAAACTCCAACTTCTGACCAAGTCTACCATAAAGAGCTTTTTTTTGCAGTAGTATATCTCCTATGCTTTCTGTGGTTAGAGTCTGAAGTGATGACAAACATTTCCCTACTGGTGATCTGCACGCAACCACAGCAGACTTCTGGGGGAAGAAACGGACAGGTAAAAGAAAACTACAGCCAATTACAATATGGTAATGGAGAGAAATCCTGAATTGGACAGTAATATTCAGCGGAGTGTGCATGGAAGCTTTGAACACAGGGAACCTGCTAGTCTGTAAAGGAGAGAAGGGTAAAACAAACTATTGGCTAAGTAATAAACTGCCAGTCTTGGCACAGTTCTTCAAATTCTAACCTGTGACTGAAGTTCTACGAAACACCAGTCTGCTTTTTCCCCAAAGCTAATCTTAAACATATTTCAGAGCATACTGGAAAACTGGCACCTTAGTATGTATATGTAATTAAGAAAAAAGGTAACTTTTGCTGGAAAAGTTTGAAATGATTGTGGTAACATAACGAAAACAGGTTTTGAATGTAGTTTGGAAATCTACAGGGTGACAGCTACCAACTCAAGACAATTTTAAAATCAGAAACTGAAATGGTTGAACACTAGAACAGAAGAAATGCAGAAATTGAACCGCTTGTTAGATCAAACACTCAACTGAAGGCTTATCAGTGAGTTCCTCTTATGACTCAACCTGCTGAACAGAAAGCAAACCTCCCAGTACCGAGTCACAATGAGCTTGCACCTGTATAACTCCTTGTATTCTCCATGCTTACTCTGAGTTCACTTTGTGAAATAAAACACAGATAATCACTTGGAGGCGATTTAGAGGGTAAATTGTGATAAGTACACACAATATCTATATTCTATTTCTATGATAAGTAAAAGTTGGTTAGAGCTTTCTTAGGACTATATCTTCATACATCTTATCATAAAGGCCCACTACAGTAGGCCTACTTCAATATTCCAATGTACTATAGGCTATAGACAATCCAGCCATGGTTCATAGCAACATACAGAGTCCCTACTCCCTAGAGTGAATTGCACAGAATACAAGTGAGCACATGGAGTAGGCTACTGTTTCAACTTACGTTTACAATATCACCATCCCTGACCGAAGAGTCTCGTCGCACACTACATTGTATTTCTCAATCGAAGGTGAGACACCGGGCAACAGGTGTTGAATAAGCTATAGCCAGGGTTGGCTTGGTTAGGCCTACTCTCTAAATGTAATACAGTTGCTAGTTATCTGTCCAAAATTGTAAATCAGTGATGTCACTTTTCAACCTGTTCTCAGAGCATTTTGTATTATTCTGTATGTAAATCTGAGATGCTCCATTTAGTATGACGTTACATTTCGTATGGTATGCTGTCAGTGAATCAGCATTCAGGGCTCAAACCACCCAGTTATAATTTGGAATATATCATAAGTTTAGCAAATTCATAACATATAATACCAATTGTAATCCATAACACATACGAATTGGGTGACGGACATCCACAAATGAATGCTGTGGTATATCAGACATTATAACACGGGTATGACAAAACATTTATTTTTACACTGGTAACCAGTTTATAATAGCAATAAGGAACCTCGGTGTGTGGTATATGGCCAATATACCACGACTAAGAGCTGTATCCAGGCACTCCATGTTGCGTTGCACATAAGCACAGCCCTTAGCCATGGAATATAGGCCATATACCTTACCCCCCTCATGGCTTATTGCTTAATTATAGCTAGGTGGCAAGCATTAGCTAGCTGGATAATGTTAGCTTTAGGGGTTAGGTAAAAGGGTTAAGGTTAGGGGAAGGGTGAGCTAACATGCTAAGTAGTTGCAAAGTAGCAAGTAGTTGAAAAGTTGCTAATTAGCTCAAATTGTCCATGATAAAATTCAAACTCGCAACCTTCGGGTTGCTAGACGTTCCCATTACACACCCAACTTTAGTTGCCTTTAAGTAACCATACCAAACATTACATATTATATACTAACTTGACTGTTCCAGATTTGCTTTACTATGTTACATTAAATCTGAGACCAGGCAGCAGTTTAGAATTACCCAAACTAAGTAAATATCTGACTACTTTTGGATGACTTTCCCCTTAGAGGCATTAGAAGAAGACATAAATTATCGATCAAACGCATTTGGTGTCATCATAGGTCTGTAACTTGTGGTCATTCTCGATTAGGTGAACAAATGTAAATGTGCTACTTTTTCAGATGTTTTTATTATTGCTGCCAACTGTTTACTTGCTGTTTCTTTGTAACGTTAATTAGATTACATGTAACTGAATGCGAGACAATGTTTGAGATTTTTAGTTTCCATCCAAACAGGAGGATAAGTATTTTCGGGGACAATAGTTCTCAGACTAAAATAACAGGCGACATGAATACATAGGGCCTATTATCATACTTTCTAAATATGCCGTTTATGATTTACGGACAGGCTTACTGGCATGGAAATTGAGAAATAAATTGAGAAAAGTTCTATAAACAATGCTGCAAAATGTAAACACAATGAAAACGTATCTCTTGCAAACGTACCAAGTCGGCAGAATTGAGCTCCTAAACCGACAACTCTGATGTATGTTTATAATTGCCTCCAGTTGTGAAGTAATAAGTCACGTTTGTGTCATTCAAATGATGGAGTTTTCATAGTTCGTCGTAGAAAGTTGGGCTCCGGTCCTTTACCGAGTCGGCTGGGTCCATGATTTACTCTAGTTCCTGTCTTTCCTTCCTCCACAGTTCAATGCGTGCATTCGACATCCCTAGCAACAGCTGGAGAACTAAAGTAAAATCAGTGCTTTCACGTCACGTGTCTTTGCAAGGGATGCCCTTGGCATGGGTACACCCCGCTTTATTGGTGTGGATGTCCTGTTTTCCTGCAAAAATTACAACATTTTTTCTCTCTTTTTGTATGTGTGCGCAGGCGCGTAACTTGCGGGGAATCGGGTGGTATTGACCCCCTCCAATATTAGAGACAGGACAATTTGACCCCCTCAATAATATACCAAGATAAACATATCCCACTTTAAAGCGCCTGGCAGCTACTGGCTTTCTGTGTCTTCTTACACCACACAGTTCTACTAAATTCATAATTTTATGACTGGATCTGCCCCCTGCCAATTATTATTTTGGTTTGTGAAGGGAAAAAGTTAAGCAGGGCTATGGAGAAACTCACAATATCTCCTCTCTTTCTCTCTTCTTAACAAACCCTCTAATCTGTGAGCAAACATGGAACAAATAAAATAGTAGTCAAAATGAACATAGAATATGTATAGGCACGAATAAGAATGATAGAGAAAATTTAAAAAATTCAAATGGAGAAAGTTTCTATTGCAAAGTGAAGAAATGTGCATCTCGTGAGTGAACGCTATTTCTCAAAATACAACTTTGGTAGTATTATGAACCCTAAAATATATTATTTATAGTAGGCTACATAATTAGAGAAGGGTTGTTTCTATTAAGGTCAGGCAGTCCGCTCAAGCAAGCCTGTTTCTCTCCCCAGTCAGAGGCAGTGGCTGTCTCCCCAACCTGGACTTGGGGGTAGACGTAACATAGTAAAAGTAAATCCAGGGAACTCCAATTTGTAAGATATGTTATATTTTGTATGGTATTCATTTGTGGATGTCCATCATCCTTTTCTGATGAAAAGTTACAAATTATAATTCGTACAATATGTTATCAATTTGTAAAACGCATAATTTGTTACGAATTCCAATTTGTTGTAACACAAGTTAGCTAGCTATGTGGCTAATGCTAATGTTAGCGAGGTAACAAACATTAGCTAGGCTAGGGGTTAGGGTCAAGGTTAGGATTTAGGTTAAAGGTTTTAAGGTTAGGGCTAAGTAGTTGCAAAGTAGCTGAAAAGTAATAAGTAGTTGCAAAGTTACTAAATATACAAACAAAAATATAAACGCAACATGTAAAGTGTTGTTCCTATCTTTCATGAGCTGAAATAAAAGATTCCAGAAATGTTCCATAAGCACTTGAAGTGTTTTCCTCATTTTATCGATGGGAATTTGAATGCAAAGAGAAACCGTGACGAGATCCTGAGGCCCATTGTCGTGCCATTCATCCGCCACCATCACCTCATGTTTCAGCATGATAATGCAAAGCCCCATGTTGCAAGGATCTGTACACAATTCCTGGAAGCTGAAAATGTCTCAGTTCTTCCATGGCCTGCATATTCACCATACATGTCACCCATTGAGCATGTTTGGGATGCTCTGGATCGACGTGAACGACAGCGTGTCGTAAAAAAGTACATCCTAAGCATAGTGAAGGATACACAAATAGGAATAATGGGTTATAACATGTACATTGAGTTAAAACAGTGGTTTGGTTGTGACTTTCTGAACTTAAAGCGTTAGACCGATCTTTTAAAGTAATACAGAACTTATTTGTATTTCAGTTGTGGTTGGGATATACACTACCTGTCAAAAGTTTTAGAACACCTACTCATTCAAGGGTTTTTCTTTATGTTTACTATTTTCTACATTGTAGAATCATAGTGAAGACATCACAACTATAAAATAACAAATATGTAATCATGTAGTAACCAAAAAAAGTGTTAAACAAATCAAAATATATTTAATATTTGAGATTCTTCAAAGTAGCCTTGATGACAGCGTTGAACACTCTCAAACAGCTTCATGAGGTGGTCACCTGGAATACATTTAAATTAACAGGTGTGCCTTCTTAAAAGTTCATTTGTGGAATTTATTTCCTTCTTAATGCGTTTGAGCCAATCATTTGTGTTATGACAAGGTATGCAGAAGATGGTCTATTACCAAACAGGGCTAAGTCTATATTATGGCAGGAACAGCTCAAATAAGCAAAGAAAAACGACAGACCATCATTACTTTAAGACATGGTCAGTCATTACAGAACATTTCAAGAACGTAAGTGCAGTCGCAAAAACCATCAAGTGCTATGATGAAACTGGCTCTCATGAGGACCACCACAAGAATGAATGGAAGACCCAGAGATACCTCTGCTGCAGTGGATAAGTTCATTAGAGTTAACAGCCCCAGAAATTGCAGCCTAAACAAATGCTTCCCAGAGTTCAAGTAACAGACACATCTCAACATCAATTGTTCAGAGAACGTGTGAATCAGGCCTTCATGGTCGAAATTCTGAAAGGAAACTACTACTAAAGGACACCAATAATAATAAGAGGCTTGCTTGGGCCAAGAAACACAAGCAATGGACATTAGACAGGCGGAAATTTGTCCTTTGGTCTGGAGTCCAAATGTGAGATTTTTGGTTCCAACCGCCGTGTCTTTGTGAGACGCAGGGTGGGTGAACAGATGATCTCTGCATGTGTGGTTCCCACCGTGAAGCATGGAGGAGGAGGTGTTATGGTGCTTTGGTGACACAGATTTATTTAGAATTCAAGGCACACTTAACCAGCATGGCTACCACAGCATTCTGCAGCAATACGCTATCGCATCTGGTTTGGGCTTAGTGGGACTATCATTTGTTTTTCAACAGGACAATGACTCAACACACCTCCAGGCTGTGTAAGGGCTATTTGACCAAAAAGGAGAGTGATAGAGTGCTGCATCAGATTACCACAATCATCCGACCTCAACCAAATTGAGATGGTTTGGGATGAGTCGGATCGCATAGTGAAGGAAAAACAGCCAACAAGTGCTCAGCATACAGTTGAAATCGAAAGTTTACATACACCTTAGCCAAATACATTTAAACTCAGTTTTTCACAATTCCTGACATTTAATCCGAGTAAAAATTCCCTTTTTTTTAGGTCAGTTAGGATCACCATTTTATTTTAAGCATGTGAAATTCCAGAATAATAGTAGAGAGAATGTTTTATTTCAGCTTTTATTTCTTTCATCACAATCCCAGTGGGTCAGAAGTTTACATATACTTAATGAGTGTTTGGTAGCATTGCCTTTAAATTGTTTAACTTGGGTCAAACGTTTCAGGTAGCCTTCAACAAGCCACCCACAATAAGGTGGGTGAATTTTGGCCCATTCCTCCTGACAAAGCTGGTGTAACTGAGTCAGGTTTGTAGGCCTCCTGCAGGTCCGTGATGTCGTCATGGAGGAGTGGAAGAGGACTCCAGTGGCAACCTGTGAAGCTCTGGTGAACTCCATGCCCAAGAGGGTTAAGGCAGTGCTTGAAAAGGATGGTGGCCACACAAAATATGGACACTTTGGGCCCAATTTGGACATTTTCACTTAGGGGTGTACTCACTTTTGTTGCCAGCGGTTTAGACATTAATGGCTGTGTGTTGTCTTATTGAGGGGACAGCAAATGTACACTGTTACACAAGCTGTACACTCACTACTTTACATTTTAGCAAATTGTCATTTCTTCAGTGTTGTCACACGAAAAGATACTCATATTTACAAAAATGTGAGGGGTGTACTCACTTTTGTGATATCCTGTAGATACTTTTGTACCCGTTTCCTCCAGCATCTTCACAAGGTCCTTTGCTGTTGTTCTGGGATTGATTTGCACTTTTCGCACCAAAGTACGTTCATCTCTAGGAAACTGAATGTGTCTCCTTCCTGAGCGGTATGGTGGCTGCATGGTCCCATGGTGTTTATAGTTGCGTACACTATTGTTTGTTCAGATTAGCGTGGTAACTTCAGGCGTTTGGAAATTGCTCCCAAGGATGATCCAGATTTGTGGAGATCTACAAAAAAAGATAATCTGTGGTCTTGGTTGATTTCTTTTGATTTTCCCAGGATGTCAAGCAAAGAAGCACTGAGTTTGAAGGTAGGCCTTGAAATACATCCAGAGGTACACCTCCAATTGACTCAAATGATGTCAATTAGCCTATCAGAAGTTCTAAAGCCATGACGTCCTTTTCTGGAATTTTCCAAGCTGTTTAAAGGCAGTCAACTTGGTGTATGTGAACTTCTGACCCACTGAAATTGTGATACAGTGAATAAGTGAAATAATCTGTCTGTAAACAAGTGTTGGAAAAATTATTTGTGTCATGCACAAAGTAGATGTCCTAACCGACTTGCCAAAACCATAGTTTGTTAACAAGAAATTTGTGGAGTGTTTGAAAAACGAGTTTTAATGACTCCAACCTAAGTGTATGTAAACTTCCGACTTCAACTGTATGTTGGAACTCCTTAAAGACTGTTGGAATAGCCTTCCAGGTGAAGCTAGTTGAGAGAATGCCAAGAGTGTCATCAAGGCAAAGGGTGGCTATTTGAAGAATCTCAAATATAAAATAGATTTTGATTTGTTTAACACTTTTTTGGTTGCTACATGATTACAAATGTATTATTTCATAGTTTTATGTCTTCACTATTATTATACAATGTAGAAAATAGTACAAATAAAGAAAAACCTTTGCTTGGGTACTGTAGGTGTTCTAAAACTTTTGAACGATAGTGTATTGACCAAATTATCAGGCATGTTTTGGATGTATTTTCCCTTCAAAATTCACCAGAAACAACCAGAAACACAGCTATTTCTTTAAACATGCCTTTGTGTGTGTTTCTCAGTGCCCAGCACAAACCATACCTGAATCAATGTCAGTGAGCTATAACAGTTTGGGCTGGTACCCCAATTACAAATTTTTTCATTACAAAACAAGGAAACAGAAATTAATGAGAAATATGTATTTACAAATATCAATTTATGGATATTTACAATGTATGTTGGTTGTTACAAGAAATACGCTTATATGGACATTACTTTTTAACATATAGTAAATTGCTTTCGTGTCTCTAACATTCACTCACTCACAGTTATATAGAAAAAATAATGTGCAGAAAGAGGTCATCTGAATGACCCGGAAGCCTGCGTCTTCGTAAGGATGAAAACGTCATAGACCTACTACAAACTGCAATGTTCATGGCCTATATTAACAGCCAAATTGATCAGAAATACAGTGTAGACATAGTTAATGTTGTAAATTACTATTCTAGCTGGAAACTGCAGATTTTTAATAGAATATCTACTTTTTCTTTGCAACTCTGTCTAGAAGGCCAGCGTCCTGGAGTTGCCTCTTCACTGTTGACGTTGAGACGGGGGTTTTGTGGGTCCTATTTAATGAAGCTGCCAGTTGAGGACTTGTGAGGCATCTGTTTCTCAAACTAGACACTAATGTACTTGTCCTCTTGCTCAGTTGTGCACCGGGGCCTCCCACTCCTCTTCTGGTTAGAGCCAGTTTGCGCTGTTCTGTGAAGGGAGTAGTACACAGCGTTGTACGAGATCTTCAGTTTCTTGCCAATTTCTCACATGGAATAGCCTTCATTTCTCAGAACATGAATAGACTGATGAGTTTCAGAAGAAAATAATTTGTTTCTGGCCATTTCGAGCCTGTAAGCGAACCCACAAATGTGGATGCTCCAGATACTCAACTAGTCTAAAGAAGGCCAGTTTTATTGCTTCTTTAAATCAACACAACAGTTTTCAGCTGTGCTAACATAATTGCAAAATTATTTTCTAATGATTAATTAGCCTTTTAAAATGATAAACTTGGATTAACTAACATAACGTGCCATTGGAACACAGGAGTGCTGATAATGGGCCTGCTGAAGTGCTGATAATGGGCCTCTGTACGCCTATGTTGATATTCCATTAAAAATCTGCCGTTTCCAGCTACAATAGTCATTTACAACATTAACAATGTCTACACTGTATTTCTGATCAATTTTATGTTATTTTAAATGGACAAAAAATGTGCTTTTTCAAAAACAAGGACATTTCTATGTAACCCCAAACTTTTGAATGGTAGTGTATATTTGCACATACTCTCATTAGTGGGGTAAAAAATATGCCGGAAAGCTTTCTAATCAGTACCTTCAAAGCATTAACTGCAATACACAACTTTTATCAACAGGTTTTGCAGCAGTATTTGGTTTGAATTACTCAGGGACAAACATCCAACCACACCTGACAGATCTGTGATGTGAGGAGCGTCATGGGATGTGACTCTATTGGAGACTATACGAGATCATATACATTGTGGGCATAATTTTGAGAACTGTGTGAGAAATTGGACTTTGAGAATACATCTTCAATTTACAATAGGGGTGTCAAACTCATTCCATGTTGTGCCTAGTGTCTGCAGGTTTTTATGATTTATTTTCAATTAATACCTAGAAAACCAGGTGACTGAAGTTATTTACTAATTAGTGACCTTAATTCATCAATCAAGTACAAGGGAGGAGTGAAAACACGCAGACACTCTACCCTCCGTGGAATGAGTTTGGCACGTGATTTACATCGTTGCATGATTTATGCAGGGGTCCAAGTTACTTGAGCAGATCACAGGTTTGGCCCTGTATGAAGTAACATGGGCCAAACCACATGTATTCACATTCAAATAGCATTTATTTTTTGCAATGTAACAAACTTAAAAAAAAATACTAAAATGTTAAACAATATAATATATGTAATAAGCTGATTGTGAGTTACTGTGGATGTGTAGGCTGATGTGTAGGCAGATCTACACATTCCTTTGGACACAGGAAGTCAACAGGTGGTTTATAATGCCGTCGACCACTCCCTCCCTGTCTGAATGGGGCGAACCGCAGCCACTTCTTCACCACGTCTGCAAACTGGTGATGTGTGGCCTCTTTGCCCACTGGGGTTCTTTTCAGAGCACCTACGGAGATAGAGAAGTAGTGAGGTCAGTGCTGCATCCCAATTCACTTCAGTGGTTTACATTCCAAATGTCTATGGAGACTGATCTTTCTGCATCATGCATCCTTCTCCCCAACCCTAACAGTATGTGTAAGATATGATACCGGTACTTACAGAAGAGAACCCCTTGGAGGCGGGTGTTTCTGAAGCTCCTTTTCTGGCCTCGGCCCACCCAGTTGAGCTCAGAGCCCACAGCAAAAGATAGCACTGCCTGCATGAGCCTTCGCACCGCATCATCAAACGTGGCCCCACCCATTCGTGACAGGTGAGACACCTGTCATAGATAGACACATACACCATTTATAACACAATCACTTCCCATTATTTAGCAGTATTATACTACAACATTAGGTAGTGTGCTTGTCACTGGTTCAAGCCTTTGCGGGTCACTCGGTCCACCTACCATTCTCTTCTGTGCTCCTGCATCCTCCAGGTGCCTCTCTGTGTCATCTAACTGCTCCATGGTCCTCAGTGGGATGTCAATGTCTAGAGCTTCCACCTCTTCCTCTACCACCGGAAAGCTCTGGCCCTGAACCCTGGCCTGCATCTGCCTCAAAACGCCCCACTGTCTCTGCTGCTCCTCCTTAATCTCCACCAGCAGGGAGATGATTTTACGCTGGGCAGCCGTCTCTGAGGAACAGTGGATAGAAACTGATTTAGGATGACACAGGGTCAAGGTAGGGGCCAATGGAGGAAACCTATTCCCCCTCAGGAGACTGAAAAGATTTGGCATGGGTCCTCAGATCCTCAAAAGGTTCTACAGCTACATCGAGAGCATCCTGATTGGTTGCATCACAGCCTGGTATGGCAACTGCTCGGCCTCCGACTGCAAGGCACTACAGCGGGCAGTGCATACAGCCCAGTACATCACTGTGGCAAGCTTCCTGCCATCCAGGACCTCTATACCAGGCAGTGTCAGAGGAAGGCCCAAAAAAATAGTTAAACTCCAGCCATCCTAGTCATAGACTTCTACCCCAAGCCAAAAGACTCCTACCCCCAAGCCATAAGACCCCTGAACATTAAATCAAATGGCTACCCAGACTATTTGCATTGCCTCCCCACCCCCTCTTTTACGCCGCTACTCTCTTATTATCTATGCATAGTCACTTTAATAACTCTACCTACATGAACATATTACCACAACGAACCGGTGCCCTCGCACATTGACTCTTTACCGGTACTCCCTGTATATAGTCTCGCTATTGTTATTTCACTGCTGCTCTTTAATTACTTGTTCCTTTATTTCTTATTCATATTTTTTCAACTGCATTGTTGGTTAGGGGCTTGTAAGTAAGCATTTCACTGTAAGGTTGTTGTATTCGGCGTATGTGACTAATATAATTTAATTTGATTACAGCATAGGGACTATTAATTTCAGCTGGAGACTACAAAACATGTTTTTTTCTATGAATATGTTTCTTATTTTCAAGGAAGTGTTCTTTTCTTAAGAATTGGAAGAATAAAAAAATAGAATTTCAAGAATTTATTGAATTGACATGTCAGTTTGTTGATTTGTCGTATTTTGTGTCACATTTTGGAACAGTGACAGGCCTAGCTGTAGTCATTTTCCCCATCAATCTAAAACAGCGAGTGAGTCTCATTGGCTACTGTAACTCTTCAGCCAATTAGAAATGTAGCCTGGGGTACTATATTTCTCCTGAGAATCTGATTGGTCACACAACTGAATCAATCCTGGGATTCTTTGTTTTTTCCCCCGATACTTGTTACTTCCAAGAAAATACAAAACAAAGTAGGAAATTCACTTTAAAAACACAACTATAGTTAATCAAGCAAGGGTAAAACGTTACCTGCTGATGATGAGGTGCCGGGGATCGCCAACTTTTCCCCAACACCACCCGTGCTAAATGTTGCACTCAGTGACTCAACGTCAAAGTTTACATCTGTGCGTCTTGGAATATCATACTTGGGAACATCCTCCGAGCGTCTCGAGACATGTTCCGCAAGATGGTTCATTTCGTCGGACACAGCTGATAGTCTCTGTTGGAGCGTTTCTAGTGCTATGTCTGCCATGTGTTTGTTGACCAAACCTTCCATTCGTCGCTGCATCGACCAGCTAGAAGTATCTCCATTATTATGCTCCATAAATATCTCAACCTGTCGATCTCCTAAACGTGAGTTTTAACCAACAAAAACCTTTCTACAATGTCTTTACTGTCTTTCTAGGTAAACGCAAATGTTGACCTGCGTGGAAAAAAAGCGGAAGTGGTTATCGAGCAGTCCACAGCCAGCGCATGATATCACGTTGCAACAACGTCACGGTAATGTTGCGAGAACATTGGGAAGGCCAGAAGAACTACAATTCCCACCGCAACAATCAACATATTTCTTTCCCACGGGTTGACTGCATATTATTCTTGAACGTTTTTAGTTCATGGAAAGATGCCAATTAGCATGTATGCCGAATGTAACCATAACAGTAACATTGTAGTCCGCTGATAGAAATTGTTACATTGTAGGCTACATTTGATGTAACTTTAACTAACACAATGTAGTGATCATCAAGGTTCCAACATTTAAAGTATATATTTTTTTGTGCCAGCTGTGAGTGATTGGGAAACTTCAATGGAATGGTCTCCGCCTTTCAAAGTGTGTTGCACTATGCTGTTAAACATGACTGATTTGCGCCAACATCGAAGGTCATGAAGTTTTGGCTGTCTAAGATGCACCTCCCCTGACTTCTACTTGTCTACATTCAGTTGCTTTCGCCTCACCACTCAAACACGCCCAATATTTGGTAAACAGTTGTGTTCCCCTGCCAAATGTTATCTATTACAGGACTCTGTTCTTAGAGAGCTACTGTCCTGTAGGTTTTCACTCCAACCCTAATCTAGCTCACCTGATTCTAATAATTAGACGCTTAAGGTTAATAAATTGAATCAAGTTAGTTACAACTCGGGTTGGAGCGAAAACCTACAGGAGGGTAGCTCTCCAGGAACAGGGTTGGAGAGCCCAATCTATTATATTGACAAGATAGTCGAGTGCCCACTATAACGAGAAATATATGATCTCAAAGATGGGAGGAGGAGAGAGCAGGTGGGACCATAGAGATAGAGGACTCATCTTTGTATCTGTGCCATTATTTCTATTATATATTTTTTTCTCACCTTTATTTAACCAGGTAGGCTAGTTGAGAACAAGTTCTCATTTACATCTGCGACCTGGCCAAGAATAAAGCAAAGCAGTTCGACACATACAACAACACAGAGTTACACATGGAGTAAACAAACATACGGTCAATAATACAGTATAAAAAGTCTATGTACAGTGTGTGCAAATGAGGTAAGATAAGGGAGGTAAAGCAATAAATAGGCCATGGTGGCGAAGTAATTACAATATGCTAATTAAACACTGGAGTTATTGATGTGCAGAAGATGAATGTGCAAGTAGAGATACTGGGGTGCAAAGGAGCGAGATAAATAAATACAGTATGGGGATGAGGTAGTTGGTAGTTGGATGGGCTATGTACAGGTGCTGTGAGCTGCTCTGACAGCTGGTGCTTAAAGCTAGTGAGGGAGATATGAGTCTCCAGCTTCAGTGATTTTTGCCGTTTCTTCCAGTCATTAGCAGCAGAGAACTGGAAGGAAAGCCGGCCAAAGGAGGAATTGGCTTTGGGGATGACTAGTGAGATATACCTGCTGGAACGGGTACTACGGGTGGGTGATGCTATGGTGACCAGTGAGCTGAGATAAGCCGGGGCTTTACATAGCAGAGACTTGTAGATGACCTGGTGCCAGTGGGTTTTGCGACGAGTATGAAGTGAGGGCCAGCCAACGAGAGCATACAGGTCACAATGGTCTGGAGTATATGGGGCTGTGTATATGGGGCCGACAAAACGGATGGCACTGTGATAGACTGCATCCAATTTGTTGAGTAGTGTTGGAGGCTATTTTGTAAATGACATCGCCAAGGATCTGTAGGATGGTCAGTTTTACAAGGGAATGTTTGGCAGCATGATTGAAGGATGCTTTGTTGCTAAATAGGAAGCCTATTCTAGATTTAATTTTGGATTGGAGATGCTTAATGTGAGTCTGGAAGGAGAGTTTACAGTCTAACCAGACACCTAGGTATTTGTAGTTGTCCACATATTCTAAGTCAGAACCGTCCAGAGTAGTGATGCTGGATGGGCGGGCAAGTGCGGGGCAGCGATCGGTTGAAAAGCATGCATTTAGCTTTACTTGCATTTAAGAGCAGTTGGAGGCAACGGAAGGAGAGTTGTATGACATTAAAGCTTGTCTGGAGGTTAGTTAACACAGTGTCCAAAAGAAGGGCCAGAAGTATACAAAATGGTGTCGTCTGCGTAGAGGTGGATCAGAGAATCACAAGCAGCAAGAGCGACATCATTGATGTATACAGAGAAGAGAGTCGGCCTGAGAATTGAACCCTGTGGCACCCCCATATCGACTGCCAGAGGTCCAGACAACAGGCCCTCCGATTTGACACACTGAACTCTATCAGAGAAGTAGTTGGTGAACCAGGCGAGGCAGTCATTTGAGAAACCAAGGCTGTTTAGTCTGCCGATAAGAATGTGGTGATTGACAGAGTCGAAAGTCTTGGCCAGGTCGATGAATACGGCTACACAGTAATGTCTCTTATCGATGGCGGTTATGATATCGTTTAGGACCTTGAGCGTGGCTGAGGTGCACCCATGACCAGCTCTGAAACCAGATTGAGGCTACAACACATAGGAATACCCACCGAGTTGACTACTTTTGACTACTTTAAAATGGCGGAAGCATGGTGGAAGCCCTCTGGCGCTACCAATACTAAAACTGCCTTTTTGCCACTAGTAGCCTCTTGTTCTCTATGGCTATGAACCCAGCGTGAATTGTCAGGAATTCACCCTTGTTGCCTCGCCTCGTACAAAGAGGAAGAAGCTAAGCGAGTGGAATAACTGAGCCCAAAATCAGTTTTCTCCAGAATGTGGCATCTTTTTTTCGCTCACCAACCGAGGAGTTTTTATACTGAGGTCAATGATAGTGTCGAATTTGGTTAACAAAAAAATGAATGGCTAATTTTCTACGTGTGGTTTATTTGATCGAATATAAGTTTCATAATGCTCAGGTTGTTACGAGTGTACTGATATACGTAGGACATGTGACATCCCAGCAATTTTGAGAAAAACCACCATTGGCTAGAATGGTCCCACCTGATCTTGCCTCCTCCCGACTTTGAATACATTTCTTTCCATTGTTAGAGCGGCCACTTGAGTATCTGGTCAATATAATGGATCATCTGTGCCCTGCCTGAGCAGGGGAAGAGGCGAAGCGAGGAAAATTATTCTGCGTGAGATGAGCAAACCAACTAGTGATTTTTTTTGTATGGAGGTCAATGAGAGCATGTCAAAGTATCTGAGGCTTATTTGATCAAATTAATGTTTAGGCTGTTTAATCGTTTTCGGATGTACAGCACCAGTCAACAGTTTGGACCTACCTACTCCTTCAAGGTTCTTATTTTATTTTAAACTATTTTCTACATTGTAGAATGATAGTGAAGACATCAAAACTATGAAATAACACACATGGAATCGTGTAGTAACCAAAAAAGTGTTAAACAAATCAAAATATATTTTATATTCTTCAAAGTAGCCACCCTTTGCCTTGATGACAGCTTTGCACACTCTTGGCATTCTCTCAACCAGCTTCACCTGGAATGCTTTTCCAAGAGTCTTGAAGGAGTTTCCATATATGCTGAGCACTTGTTGGGTGCTTTTCTTTCACTCTGCGGTCCAACTCATCCCAAACCATCTCAATTGGGTTGAGGTTGGGTGCAGCACTCCATCTGGGTTGAGGTCGGGTGCAGCACTCCATCACTCTCCTCTTGGTCAAATAGCCCTTACACAGCCTGGAGGTGTCTTGGGTCATTGTCCTCTTGAAAAACATATGATAGTCCCACTAAGCTGAAACCAGTTGGGATGGTGTATCACTGCAGAATGCTGTGGTAGCCATGCTAGTTAAGTGTGCATTGAACTGATCATCCGTTCACCAACTCTGCGTCTTTCAAAGACATGGCGGTCTTTGAAATTTGAGATTTGGACTCATCAGACCAAAGGACAGATTTCCACCGATCTAATGTCCATTGCTCATGTTTCTTAGCCCAAACAAGTCTCTTCTTATTATTGTTGTCTTTTAGTAGTGGTTTCTTTGCATCAATTCGACCTGATTCACACCGTCTCCTCTGAACAGTTGATGTTGAGATGTGTCTGTTACTTGAACTCTGTGAAGCATTCATTTGGGCTGCAATTTCTGAAGCTGGTAACTCTAATGAACTTATCCTCTGCAGCAGAGGTAACTCTCCTTTCCTGTGGTAGTCATCATGAGAGCCAGTTTCATCATAGAGCTTGATGGTTTTTGCGACTGCACTTGAAAAAACTTTCAAAGTTATTTACATTTTCTGGATTGACTGACCTTCATGTCTTGATGGACTGTTGTTTCTCTTTGCTTATTTGAGATGTTCTTGCCATAATATGGACTTAGCCATATTTGGTAAAAGACCATCTTCTGTATACCTCCCCTACCTTGTCACAACTGATTGTCTCAAAGGCATTAAGAAGGAAAGAAATTCCACAAATTACACCTGTTAATTGAAATGCATTCCCGGTGACTACCTCATGAAGCTGGTTGAGAGAATGCCAAGAGTGTGCAAAGCTGTCATCAAGGCAAAGGGTGGGTATTTAAAAAAATCTCATATAAAATATATTTAGATTTTTTTAACACTTTGTTTTGGTTACTACATGATTCCATATGTGTTAATTCATAGTTTTCATGTCTTCACTATTATTATACAATGTACAAATAAAGAAAAACACTTGAATGAGTAGGTTTGTCCAAACTTTTGACTGGTACTGTAACGGGATGCACGTTGCATTCAGGCAACTTTGCGAAAAACAACTCAGTTGTGCCTATTGTTCGCACAGCGTACCTGCCCTCTCATTGTTCACCGATAGAGAATGATAGAGGCCTATAGTGGCCAAAAGGCTGTTTTAGTATGGACAGTGCCATTGAGGGCTTCCACCATTTTAATGTCGTCAACTGGGTGGGACTTCCAACTTCTTCATTGGCTGACCCCTCCTGATGAACCTATGGAGTTATGCCCAACTGGGTCATCAGAAGGGGTCAGCCAATTGTGATTTTTTTTAGGACTATTTCAAAATGGAGATTGCCTCAATGGTGCTGCCCGTGCGCTCACAGATGCTATAATGGGAACTATATTTTGGGATGCTTTCTCTATCATTCTCTATGGGACTGCTTAGTTTATTTTCTAACATTGAACCAGAAAAAAATAGGGAGTGGGATGGTCCCAGGGGTTCTGAATATTAAGAATGAGGATGGGAGGTTGATAGGCATCAAGTACAAAAATGGAAAACAGTATTTCAGTAGCTCGGAAGAAAACAAAATGAGAAAGAAAGCGTAAAAGACATAAAAAAACCCTGTGACAAAAGACTATGTTGAGAGATCAGTCCAAAAATGGGAAACCGTGCTACAGCAGTTTGGAAGGTGAAACCGACAAGAAAAAGATGGCGGCAGGGTCGAAAGAACAAGGAAAAACACTGAGAAGATGTTAGGTGTCAAGTAGAGGTCTTCACAGGTCTTGGACCTGGGGCTTCACAGGTCTTGATAAAGCGCAAGAGGAGAGAGAGAGGTGCAGCTCTTGCAGGCGGGGGAAGGGCCATACTGTGAGGGAGTGACACAGTGAGCAGGGAGGAGGGACTGAGAACAGAGAGACAGAAGCCGACTTGTGCTATAGTAGACTAATAGCTGCCATAGCTAGGTTATTTATCATCAAATTTGATTACGTAGTACCTGTCTTGACTGCATCAAACTGAGAGAAGCTAGTTAGCTAAGTTAACTGAGGCTGCAATGCATGCGCTTTCTCATCCTGCAGTTACAAATAACAACAACTCCATTCAGAATATTAAGTTGACTGTTGGTTGTTGTAGCCTATCCTTCTCCTTCAACTTTTAATACTTTTAATACCATCTTCCATTGATTAGATATCTCCTAACTTTTGCCACACATGGAGCGATACTCAATGGCTGTAGACTATTGCTTTGAAAACGTATCATTGGCCAACAGCAAGCTACAGTTGAAGTCGGAAGTTTACATACACTTAGGTTGGAGTCATTAAAACTTGTTTTTCAACCACTCCACTAATTTCTTGTTAACAAACTATATTTTTGGCAAGTTGGTTAGGACATCTACTTTGTGCATGACACAAGTAATTTTTCCAACAATTGTTAACAGATTATA
This sequence comes from Oncorhynchus clarkii lewisi, assembly GCF_045791955.1. NCBI lineage: Eukaryota > Metazoa > Chordata > Actinopteri > Salmoniformes > Salmonidae > Oncorhynchus > Oncorhynchus clarkii. The sequence continues at coordinate 11,192,880 of NC_092169.1, forward strand.
TCACTTATAATTCACTGTATCACAATTACAGTGGGTCATACGTAATTTTGCACGCCCAATTTTTCAGTTTTTGATTTGTTAAAAAAGTTTGAAATATCCAATAAATGTTGTTCCACTTCATGATTGTATCCCACTTGTTGTTGATTCTTCACAAAAAAATACAGTTTTATATCTTTATGTTTGAAGCCTGAAATGTGGCAAAAGGTCGCAAAGTTCAAGGGGGCCGAATACTTTCGCAAGGCACTGTACATACACTAAATTGACTGTGCCTTTAAACAGCTTGGAAAATTCCAGAAAATGATGTCATGGCTTTAGAACTTCTGATAGGCTAATTGACATCATTTGAGTCAATTGGAGGTGTACCTGTGGATGTATTTAAAGACCTACCTTCAAACTCAGTGCCTCTTTGCTTGACATCATGGGAAAATCAAAAGAAATCAGCCAAGACCTCAGAAAAAAACTTGTAGACTTCCACAAGTCTAGTTCATCCTTGGGAGCAATTTCCAAACGCCTGAAGGTACCACTTTCATCTGTACAAACAATAGTATGCAACTATAAACACCATAGAACCACACAGCTGTCATACCGCTTAGGAAGGAGACGCATTCTGTCTCATAGAGATGAACGTACTTTGGTGCGAAAAGTGCTAATCAATCCCAGAACAACAGCAAAGGACCTTGTGAAGATGCTGGAGAAAACGGGTACCACAGTAATCTATATCCACAGTAAAACGAGTCCTATATCGACATAACCTGAAAGGCCGCTCAGCAAAGAAGAAACCACTGCTGCAAAACCGCCATAAAAAAGCCAGACTACAGTTTGCAACTGCACATGGGTTAAAGATCGTACGTTTTGGAGAAATGTCCTCTGGTCTGATGAAACAAAAATAGAACTGTTTGGCCATAATGACCATCAATATGTTTGGAGGTAAAAGGGGGAGGCTTACAAGCCGAAGAACACCATCCCAACCGTGAAGCACGGGGGTGGCAGCATCATGTTGTGGGGGTGCTTTGCTGCAGGAGGGACTGGTGCACTTCACAAAATAGATGGCATCATGAGGCAAGGAAAATTACGTGGATATATTGAAGAAACATCTCAAGATGTCAGTCAGGAAGTTAAAGCTTGGTTGCAAATGGGTCTTCCGAATGGACAATGACCCCAAGCATACTTCCAAAGTTGTGGCAAAATGGCTTAAGGACAACAAAGTCAAGGTATTGGAGTGGCCATCACAAAGTCCTGCCCTCAATCCTATAGAACATTTGTGGGCAGAACTGAAAAAGCATGTGTGAGCAAGGAGGCCTACAAACTTGACTCAGTTACACCAGCTTTGTCAGGAGGAATGGGCCAAAATTCACCCACCTTATTGTGGGAAGGTTGTGGAAGGCTACCCAAAACATGTGACCCAAGTTAAACAATTTAAAGGCAATGCTACCAAATACTAATTGAGTGTATGTAAACGTCTGACCCACTGGGAATGTGATGAAAGCAATAAAAGCTGAAATAAATCATTATCTCAACTATTATTCTGACATTTCACATTCTTAAAATAAAGTGGTGATCCTAACTGACCTAAGACAGGGAATTTTTACTCGGATTAAATGTCAGGAATTGTGAAAAACTGAGTTTAAATGTATTTGGCTAAGGTGTATGTAAACTTCCGACTTCAACTGTACATGCTCAACTCTTGTGAAAATTTAAGCTGCTGCTCTTGCTTATCAAATTTCTCTCGCTGCTGCAACATCACGTTCAGATCTGTACGGGTCCTTCCAGACAAGTCAGTTAGAATTTCACATACCTGAGACCCGTAACAATCAGATCCGACCCAGACCTGTGACATTTTTTAGAAATCTGATCTCGACCAGATGGGTATTTGGATAGAGGTAAATATATCTCTGAAGATCTCTAGTATCAATTATAAAATTGGAAAACTGTACTTCAGTAGCTCAGAACGAGAGAGAGAGAGAGAGAGGAGATTCGGAGCAGCATGGTGTAGAGGTTGATGTGTCTGTGAAGAGCGGGAAGAAGGAAATTATGACAAAGATGATTCTGGCCCAGTGGGAGTGTGATTTTTTTGTTGTCGTTGGAGAGAATGGATTGCCTTCTGGCTGATTCATATTTGGTGTCAGGTTGGATGGAGAAGAGTTTGGGGACTGTTGAGTTGGTGAAAGTAACTTGAAGTGAACTCGTGATGAGCAGCCACTCCACACCATGTGCCTTGGGACATGAACTGTGACTTGCTTTACTGTTCGGATTAGGGCGCTGTTGAAAGGAGTGATAACTGGGGTTGCATTGTGTTGAGGAGGATCAACTGAAATGAAAGATTCCCATGTCTGTGACGCCCACCGTTTGGTATGATGCAGACCTGGTGGAGGAGAATGTGATGAAACAGATGAGATAGACACTGTCTGTCCTGCTGAGTTTTGATGCAGAGGCTTATGGTCATGTTGAAGCCGTGTGTTGGAGGAAGATTCCTAGATGTGAGAGATATGCATAAGACTGGGTAGTATCGGTGGAAAAAAGTTGTGAGTGTTAACTGTAGGAGTACCCATGGTGCTGGAGATCAGAAGTGTCCGGTGAGAGAAAGGCAGGTTGAGGTTGCCAGGGTTATAGTAGTACAGAAGGTGTTGTACGCTGAGGGACTGAAGACAGTAGTAGAAGAACATGGGCCAGGGCGAGGGATCCTAAGAGGCTCCCGGTGAGTAGGCATAGGCATATAGAGAGTGACAGGAATAACATGCTTCAGTAAGGTTGGTTTCTTAGCGTTCATAGCCATGGCTATCAACTGTACCGCAGAACTGGAACGTAAAATCACAGAAAATAGATGTGGTGGCAGCAGCAGACAAGTACTTGAGTGTATAAGGTTGAGTTTACAAGGTGTGTTGAATGATAGTGTCCCGTCCTCCCAGGCTGCCGGCCTGGTGTAGGATCAGATAGGGTAGTGGAATAGTAGTGACGTTTTAATGGGGGTAGGATTAGTTGGTAGGGTAATTTTTCTTCCCTGTTTACCTGTCCTTTTTACCTTCCCTTTTTTTTTTGTCACAACGTGTGATGAATTAACACTCCAGGACAACAGGCGGAAGGAAGCACAGGGCTAGATTATAGAAATTGATGAATAGGGAGGCCGTGACTGACCTCACACTCCAACAAGTAGGTGGCGGTGTATGCACCGTTCAGTTGGTTGCGATCCAGCAATACATATATATTTTTTTCAAGATGGAGTGGGATGTCTCGCTTCCTTTTCTGTCTCTGGCTCAAGCAGCTCAAAGAACAAATGAATGTTTGGCGGCAAAGAGGGTTTGAGCCATAGAGATCCTATTAAATTACTTGAGTTCCAGAATGGGGTCAAAATGCCAGCCCTACTCAGAGGTAATAATAAGGAATTCCCCTCGAACACACCCACAAATTGGTGAAAACGAACATTCTTTCCCATTGACCCCCAGTGTAAAAGAGCCAACTTAGACGTAAATAACAAAACATGCCGAAAAGCTGCTGTGTTTGTTCAAAAATACCGACCTACGGTTCGCAATGCTCCGACTTAGGGAAATATAGCCTGAAAGAAGAGCCCTATGGCTTCAGACTATTCAGCGTGGGAGAGTGGGAAATTGTGGAGACCCGATTACCAAGTAGGCTACACGTAGCTATGTGTGTGGAAAATATTTCACCACGGGTAAGACATTTAACTTGTTTAGTATAGTCTGTCTTTAACTGCATTTACTACTGTTAGTAGCATCTGTTTAGTCTGTTTATTTTGTGTTGTTGGTCTTGGCTAGCTTATGTAGCTAGCTAGCATTCACACTCACGTGGCTGCTATCACCATCATGAAAACAGGCATGAGGAATGCCCTACAATATTACGTTTTTCTAAGTAGTGAGAATGTTTGGGAATAGGCAATGTTGAAAAGTAATCTTTAGAAATGTTCATAAATGTAGTTTTGTAATTGACTTTAACAAGCAGACGATAAGAACATTGTGTTTGAAAAGGGTCAATTTTTTGCTGTGAGCCAATGGGGTGACCATGGGTTGTTTTCCCCCTAGGCAGGCGGGACTGCAACGTTCTATTTAATATCGACTGCAATGTTCCCTCTAAAAGCCTATTTATTCTTGATCCGAAAATGTGGTCGAAGGCACCATATGGATGGTGTGATGTAATTTCGGAGCCTCCGGAGGCATGCAGAGGACAAATTGAGCCTGCACCGCATCGCTTTGTACTAGAGGTCGACCGATTAAGCTTGGGACCCCAGGTCTGAACCCCGCCCTTTGCACGGGCCGCGTATGTGTATAGCTCAATGAGGAAAAACATTAATTTAATACATTTTAGAATAAGGCTGTAACGTAACAAAGTGGAAAAAGTCAAGGGGTCTGAATACTGTAAATTCCCACTGTGCCCACTATAAAATGCAATGTGAATTGTTGTTGTACTGAATAAAACTGAGGAGATGCACTCAGACCAGCCTTTGATTGAACTTATGTTAACTACATTTCTTTAGTTGGCTGCTTTGAGCAAAATTGAATGCAATATAACCTTTTCTAGGAGCCTGTCTGTCTATGATCTGTATTCATTTTTGTTTTTCAACAATGTCAGGTACAGGCAGAGATGACTGGGGCCTTCAGCAAGTAAGACACTGGGTAGGAAAAAATTTGAACATCACAGTTATAAATTCCCACTGTGCCCGCTATAAAATGCAATGTGAATTGTTGTACTACTGAATGAAACTGAGATGCACTCAGACCAGCCGTTGTGATTGAACTTACATTACTTTAGTTTGCTGCTTTGGGGGGGGGGGTGGACCATTTGGACCATTTGGCTTCACTGACAGGAGGAGCAATAGGATTCTGAGGTCGTCACGTTGATGGAGATGGTGATGGAGGCTTTGGTGGTCCACACAACGAAGATGCAGGTGTCCCTTCTAGGGATGTGGAGCTGACCTAGTGCCAGTAAGGATGGTCTTTATGGAGGCTGTAAGACCCTCCCTACTTGATATAGAAATCCTTCAACTTTGCTTCCTCTTTAATGGTAAGGTTCCTTGCACCATAGGGACACTTGACCACCACCACTGCTGCTATGATGCCCACCAGACCATCCGATGAGGCACCCAGGATCCCAGACCTTGTGACCCAAACCCTGACTCCTGCACATCCATCCCTGTACCCATTTGAATGCCTTGATGCCCGGATCTTCTACCAGTGCCCCACTTTACAAACAACACTTTATCCAATGACTGATCTGAGGACCCTTTTTAGCAGCGATGGAGTAACGCGCTTGGCCCTAACCACTGCTCCGTAATTGCTGGCAGTCAACTTCTCTCTCCTCATGATGTGCCATTTGGGGTTGGTGCGCTGTCCTGTTAGCGTATAGCCTACTGCTCCTCCACCAACAGCAACATGCCAGCCAGGATGCCTGCATGCCCCAGGGGCCCTTGTTTTTTTAACAATATCCGGTACAGACAGGGAGGGTTGCGGTTGTTCTGGCTCAGGTTCAAAGAGAACCTGCCCCGGAGTCAGTTCCTCAGCCAAGATCCTCCTCTGTGGGCTCTCGGGACAGAGGGTTGTAGTCTTCACGGAGGCATTCGCATGTGGTAGAGAGAACCCCCTGGTCACCTATAGGAAGGATTTCGCTACATTCGCATTAACATCTGCTAACCATGTGTATGCGACCAATAACATTTGATTTGATTTTTTAAAGGAACAATCCACCCAAAACCACTCATTCCTTTAATTTACAGTGTTAAATAACACTGTAAAAACAATATATTTTGTGACCACATGTTTTATTTTCTTCATAATAAGGTTGGTAGCAACATGGAAAATCATTGTGGAAATCTGTAGCTCAAGTCGACTACGAAATTCACAATGCAATGCTCTCTCAATGGGCTTGTTGGCTGGCTAGCTTTGTAGCTAGCTAGCAAGCAAATGTAACCATACACAATAATAAAAGACAATACCAGCATGTAAAGTAGCTAGCTAGTGCAGTTTGTTTTGGACATTTTCGGGCTATCAATTTAGGAGTCTACAATCTCACCATGTTCGACCTGCAGATCGATGTGTGTCACAGAATGGAGTCTAGTATTTGCAACGGCAGACATACTTTTGAGGAGATGGGAATCGTTGCCCATGCTACGTTAATGGACCGCGCGGTGCATTCTGGGCGATGGAATCGTAACATTATACCTTCGTGGAAAATAGGCACGTTCCTCGACATACTTTGGGAAGGGATTGCATGACGATTAGCTTAGCAACCACGTGATACAGCATGAAAATGGGAACGTGATTGGTCGACAGTCTGCTGGATGGGACGTCATACATTCCTTCATTCACGTTCCTTCATTCATCTCCTTTCTATAATATCTCTGGAAACGGCACCATGCAATGCACCCTGGACTAAACAGGCAGACAAATATGAAAAATGTGTTAGACACTGTTAAATTGAACATTTCTCGAGTTAGGAATATCAAAAAATATGATCAGTGGCTCATTTGAGAGAAGACATCCTCCCGAATAATATCGGCCAGTATTGAAATATGGCATGCATGATAGACATTTTTGCGAACTGAAAGTTGTATTCCTATTAACTTCCAGTGCAGTGAGAGCGACTTTATCACGGTACTACGTCATACCGGACGGATTTCTGCCTGCTTGAACTCCAATAACTCAGATACACATGACAACATGGAATGACCCAGGGAATCGATAAAACATCACTCAGAGATCCACAAAAACAATATAATATGAAAAATGGGTGAACCTTTCCTTTAAGTGCCACATGCCTTTCAGTGCAACACCTTGAAATGTATTAGTTGTAAGAAATGTGCTATTTAAAATCGTTTGATTTGATTGACATTATAGCTGTAGAATATTTAATAAACTGTCATTTTCACGAGGACAAGTGGAGCTTTTCCATGAACTTTTAATTGATAACTTGATGACATATCAGTCATATAGTAGGAAGGAGGCTATAAATCAAATCAATCAAAACTATGAATGCATGTACCACTCCGAATCAATAAACACTGTGCCTTTGAAGATTTGTCTCTGGTCATGAAACTACAATACAGGCTGGATGTTTAAACAAAGTCAATTCTGAATGTCAATAGATTTTTAGATTCGTTCTCATCAATGACAACATTCTAAAACGGAGTTATCACTCATCGAAGTATGGTTTCCGGGGTAATCTGGTTAATGATTATATAATTAAGTTGGTCTTTCCTTGTAGAATGTTGATAGCTGTATAGAACACATTGTATCGCTAAGATGCTCTAACTTAATAGCTATACTTACCGACACAGGATAAACTTTATCCTTCATGCTGGCCCTGACCAAGCCGGTAAGTTGCCCTATAGCTGCACTACTGTCCAGACTTATCGTGGTCTTCTCCCCTTTTAAGGCTCTTATGCTCATCCTTGAAAAATGCCATGAGGTCTGAAATAGTTGAAATACTGTACAAACAGTTATCTAGGCTATTTTTTGATCTACTGCTCTGCTAACTAGTTAGCTTGTGTAGTAAGTGGCTAGCTAAAACAGTGAAAGGGGACGTAAGAAGATCATGGATTGGACACAGTAGGCCTCTGATTGCGCTGGTAGCTGTGAGTGTCAGCTAAAGATGATCTGCAGGAGCTTCCTGCAGGAATTTGTAGTCTTGCTGAGGTTTTCTCTGTTGCTAATGTGCCTTTTGCGTTAAATTTGGGAGTAAATTGAGTCCAGTATATTGATAAAACTCACCTTGTCCAAGTGAGAATTACACTGTTATCAAAACGTCATGCAAGGGTAAGCCTACACGAAACACAGACCTTATAATGTAATTATGATGTAGTTCTAAAATCCCAGATGCAAAAATTAATTGTGAAAAAATGATTGGAACCATCACCAGGTTTAACCGCTAGGTTTTGTGGGTATTATGCTGCGTCCACTGTGCCGGACTATAGGCAGGGAGTAGCATAATTTGTTTGATTCTCTGTAATAATGGTATGGGAAAAAAAATGCATTTTATTTTGTAAAGTCGTTTCTTGCATCAATCAACACTACTTGATCACTGTCTGAAACTTTATCTTAGTGGGTACAGCCTCAGTGTTTACAGTAAACATGCGCTGGAAGTTGCAAATAATTTGTACTAAGTTCAAGTTTGCGGTCAGCGGACTTGAAATGTGCTCAGTGCTGAAATATATATATATTTTTAGGGAACATTGCATGGGAGGTGTGAATGGCAGACAATTACCATGTGCTCAGGTAGAAGCCATTGCCATGAGCCCAATCAAAGAGAACCATGTTTCAAAGTTGGGTGAGAACTTATTTGAGTGAAAATGTTTCTTATGATTCAATACATGTTATTAACAAAGTGTGCTACATTTTTTAAAGTGGAAATCGAAAATAAACTTTGTTACATGAAACTAAACGTTTCATCGTTTTGAGTCTAAAGTAAATAGGTTGACTTATGTTAACCAGAGGAAGAGGCGAAGCTAGAGGGATAACTGGGCCCAACATCTATCTTCTCCAGCAGGTGGCGTCTTTTCTTAATTTTTTAGCTCACATTAATTTTTGTATGGAGGTAAATGATAGTGCTGTATTTGGTTGACGTTTTTTAAAAATGGTTTATTTGAAATGTTATTTGATCGAATAGAAGTTTCGTAGTGATTATTACGAGTGTACTTATAAAAGTACTGTAGCATGTGACATCCCTGCAACTTTGAGAAAAAAACATGTGATTGGGCATCACTAGTTACCACAGCGACAAAGTCATAAACCCTGCCCATTTCTACAAGTTATCTTCTTAAAATGTGATTTTAAATCTAACCTTAACCACACTGCTAACCTCATGCCTAACCTTGAATGAAACAACAAATATAATTAATTCTTATGATGGCCAATTTTTACTTTGGCTGTGGTAACTAGTCAAAACCGTTATGCTTATGAACAACATGCACATCTGCCCTCTCACTGGCTAGAATGGTCCCACCTGATCTTTCCTCCTCGATGCTATAGGCCTACAGTTTGTCAAAATTGATTTTGGAGAATGAAGGTAGCAGGATAGAAGAATTAGGTTAAATTTAGGAAAAGGGTTAGCTAAAATAATCTTTATCCTATCAAGACATGACCTTGTGGGGGTAGCCTGTAACATTTTTTTTCAGCATTATGAGAGTTTGATAGCATTTTTGTAGAATAATGTCAAGAGCAGGCCAGAGTGAGCTGCATGGTCACGTTCTCTGCTAATTTGCCAAGTGCATGTGCCCCAACAATTGTGAATGCCCAATATAATGCCACAACACTTACACAATAAAGGGGCAGTATGTGTTGTGAAATTAGACAGATAATTGACTCGTGAAAATACCAGTTTAGTGAGTATCTCTCTTTCACATTCTCTTTCTCCTCTCTTTTTAATTTCACATCTAAAGTTATGTTGTATACTTTATGATAAAAGCTTTTCTGGTGGTAGTGTGGAAAGCAACACAAGGATACATGCATTACCTTAAGCAAATATACTTTATTTATGCGGAAGTACCCAAAGTATTCTAAATTACATCTGAAACATCGGCACACAAAGTAAACCATTCTGTTTTGATCTCCCTGTTCCGGAGGCATACTTCAGGTTATTTGATTAACATTACATCATCAAACTTAGCAATCCTATCAGAAACAACATGCAGTCATCTAGGAGGTCCAGTTCAACAGCCAAGTTTAGTGCCATCTTTAATATGTATCATTCTGATTCAAATTACATTAGAATTACCATTAAATAATGTATTATATTAAAATATATCCATGCAAGTTAACAAAGGACAAGGTGATATCAAAATCTCAAACACAACAAAACAAAGGACTAAGGAGGGTACCAAGGGGGACCTAAGATCATATCTATGAAAATATATGGAACAAATATACAGATTAAGACAAAATATATAAATACATTTACATGTATGTATATATGTACATCAGCAATATATCACCATGTGAACTTCACAAAATATTAAAATATTCCTTTCTTCAAGACCGCTCACCTGCAGATATGAGTCTTGGTGATAGTTTGGTGAATTTCAAGCACATGGTGGTATAGAAGTTGGGGGGGAGAAACAGCTCATAATAATGGTCGGAATGGCTCAAATGGAATGGCATCAAACACATGGAAACCATGTTTGATATGTGATATCATTCCACCAATTCTGCTCCAGCCATTAAAACGAGCCCGTCCTCCGCAATGAAGGTGCCACCAACCTCCTGTGTTGTATAGTACCTGTTTTCAGATTATAATCCTCATCAAAACCAGGGACAAATGAACAGCAGCACAACAGTATTATGGCTAAGGATGAATATGTCACTGGTTAACATTTCAGTTAGATGTGCCACTGAAGATATCTTTTCAACTTAATGTATTGAATGCTGCATGGGGATATTTGTATGATATTGGCCAATTAGAACTAGTTAGGAGTCTTTGACTTATAGGCTTGGTAGATATGTAGATAAGTCACTTTTCATATCAAGCTTCCAGTGCAGACTTCTGTAAACCACTTAGCTTTAGTCTGCCCTACAAGATACATTTTACTCTCTTGACAGAGGGATGTGCAACTGTACATACCATCTAGAAATGTGCCTTCAATCAAATGAAAAGAAACAACATATTTACATTGTAAAGCTCATCATTATTGCATTATAAATGATTTGACATTTTAAAAACCCTGTTTTCCTTTGACATTAGAGATGTGCTCCGTCTCTACACATTTCCCAAGACAAATAAATATATGAACAAAAACAAACGATAAACATTCTTCAAAATAAATGCAACCCTAATACTTTGTACATTGAGACTTTTTTTAAAATCATAATTTATGTATTTCAGATATTGTGTTATTGGTCCATAAAATGAGTGTTCACAAGATGTCATTCAGAGCAGTTTGTAAAGCAAGTTTTTTTTTTCCTCCAATAAATGTGTGTTATTTGCATTTATGAAAAAAAAACTACCAGATGAAAAATCTTAGTTTTTACAGATGGTTTTAGGGCTCTATTCAATCTGTAAAACTGAAGCGTTACAGATTCGCAACAGAAATGTAAAAGTCATTCCCGATTGAGTCGACTATACGCAGCGTTTACCGTTAATGTAAACTCTGCTAAAGCGGGAACATTGCCTTTAAATGTCAATCCCGCTTTAAAACGGAACTTCTGCGATGCGGATTGAATGGAGCCCTTAGTCTGCTGTGTGTTTACAGTGGTGTGATAAATATATTTTGTAAAGGTGAAATAAAGGTGCGATGGCGTTACTAACATAGCAAACATTCAATCAACGCACGACTGGTTGGCTTGCCTTGAACAAGTGTCCTAGAATCCCCTGCATGTCTACAGATTACGTCTGATATAATCCCCAAAACTAAAGGCGTAAAGGACATAAGAACTGATTTAAATGTAGCACAACCTACCATCTGGACAAATCTAAACATTGTGCATTACAAAAAATGTATTACCGCAGCTCAACCAACATCAGGTCAGCCAAAGTTCAGATGCTTTATTTAAAGTGCATCTCTACCTCTATGAATCATAACACTGGGAGTACTCATTAGTACAGAAATGCCTAATTTCCTCTGTGTGTCGGTGGAACAGGAAATCCATCCTTTATACAGGAAGTCCATCTAGGCAATGTACATTCGGTAAAAAGTTACTTGGAACAAGAAAATGTCTGTAAGAATCCAATACTGTGCTGTAGTTCATGGTTGTGCCCCTATGTGGCAGCACATATCATCCTCTTGAGCTCCATTTGTGGAAAAAAGGAGTTTACAGTTTCACAAAGTTTGCTTCATTTGACCAGATTGCCATAATAATCAGCAAGTAGGGACACTCATTGTCATTGAAACTGAGACCGTCTCCCACCTTGGACAGACACCACATATGATATACTTCAGTGCAGTCTCACTGAATAGGTTTGACTTTGCTAAGGATGCATTTTCTTCGTGTGACGATCTAAATCATGTCCGTCATAGAGTAAATGCTCAGAATACTTTTAGTAGAGATTCCTCTTTTGCAAGAGTCAAAGGAATGTTGAAAGGATGTTTCCCCTAAAAGTGACTTTAGACTGGAGTCTCATTACATGCCAAGGGGTTGTTGGTGTCACTACTCTCTACAGACAGTATCTCCAAAATTAGCTCATCTTCGAGACCAACCGGGTTGGTTTGGATTTAAAATAAATAACATTCAATAAATTAATAAATAGAATATCTGCCTGCATGTATTTACAAAGCGGGAAACATTAACATTGTTCAAACAACACTATTCCAGTACACATTATAGACTCGTATAAGACCGGCTTTCATCAAAGCCAGTTAGCAGCTAATAAACATTACATTAGAAATTGTCAGCAAAATCACACGGTAGACTATAATGCAGTTTCAGACACCTTTACAAAAGTCCTAAACAAATAAAAATCTTCACATCAAAGTAGGCAGTAGTCGACAAAAAAAGCTTTGTTCACACGTCCTGTGTGAAAGCTTTTTACAAGTCAGTTTGTGCTCCTGCATGTGTGCCCAGTTTATCTCCTCTTTAAACCACACACACACACACACACACACACACACACACACACACAACTCCCTATTGCACTGACCATAAAGAAAATAATAATAATACAAATATCTGAGGTGCAGACAGATCCCTCCCAAGCCGGACCATCTCCTGGAGAGTGGAGGAGGATGGGGAGGAGAAAGAGAAGGGAGAGTGAGAACTGGGTCTCAGCGGTCTCTGCAGGTGGGCAGGTTGACAAAGGTGAAGACGTTGTACTCAATGAGGATGGAGAAGCAGAGAAAGATGCAGTACATGAGCAGACACACCAGGCCCAAACGACGGTCCAGTTTCCACCCATTCAGATGTACCCCCAGGACCTAAGAGAGCGAGGGAAGAGATTAAGGAATTACATTTATGTTTTCTCTACTCAAATGTAATTCTGCATAGACTGTAAAATACAATACACAATTATATTTTATTCTTTAAAATCTTAGACATATACATGGAATGACTCACTGTGAGGAACACAGACCCCAACAGAAGTCCCACAGAGAAGATGAGCCCTTTGCTGTTCAGTTTAATCTAAGAGAAGAAAGGTTTAAACAGGCACAGAAGAAGTTAAACCATGGGGTTGGGAACTGATTTACAACACTTTTGCACCGGTATGAAGTGTACACCTGCTATTTCCAGAAGAGAATAATAGTTTCAAAAACACAAGTTACACCACCAAACGATTATATGGTCTTATGCCAGCTCTTTTTTTGGGGGCCCTTTTGAAATGTTTACAGTATCCATTAGCTGTTCTCTGTACAGTGCATTCGGAAAGTATTCAGACCCCTTTACCTTTTCCACATTTTGTTACGTTACAGCCTACAGCTGCTCCATCGAGAGCATCCTGACTGGTTGTAGCACTGCCTGGTATTGCAACTGCTCGGCCTCAAGGCAAAAAAAGAGCGTAGTGCGTATGGCCCAGTACATCACAGCTTCCTGCCATCCAGGACCTCTATACCAGGCGGTGTAGAGGTAAATGGTCAAAGACTCCAGCCACCCTAGTCATACACTGTTCTCTCTGCTACCGTACGGCAAGCAGTACCAGAGTGCCAAGTCTAGGTCCAAAAGGCTTCTTAACAGATCTACCCCCAATTCATAAGACTCATGAACAGCTAATCAAATGGCTACCCAGACTATTTGCATTGCCCCCCCCCCTCTCTTTTATGCTGCTGTTTATCACTTTGACTCTACCTACATGTACATATTATCTCAATTACTCTGTACCGGTACTCCCTGTATATAGCCTCGCTACTGTTATTTTACTGCTGCCCTCATTTTTTAACATTTTTATTTAAGAAAAATTTGTGTTAACTGCATTGCTGGTTAAGAGCTTGTAAGTAAGCATTTCACTGTAAGGTCACCTGTTGTGTTTGGTGCATGTGACAAATAATATTTGATTTATTCTAAAATGGGTTAAATGATATATTTTTCTCATCAATCTACACACAGTACCCCATAATGACAAAAGCAAAAACAGGTTTATAGAAATGTATGTATAAATGTATTAAATATAAAATAGTATTCAGACCCTTTGCTATGAGACTCGAAATTGAGCTCAGGTGCATCCGGTTTCCATTGATCATCCTTGATGTTTCTACAACTTGATGGGAAGTCCACCTGTGGTAAATTCAATTGATTGGACATGATTTGGAAAGGCACACACCTGTCTATATAAGGTCCCACAGTTAACAGTACTTGTCAGAGCTAAAACCTAGCCATGAGGTCGAAGGAATTGTCCATAGAGCTCCGAGACAGGATTGTGTTGAGGCACGATCTGGGGAAGGGTACCAAAACATTTCTGCAGCATTGCAGGTCCCCAAGAACACAGCAGACTCCATCATTCTTAAATGGAAGAAGTTGGAACCACCAAGACTCTTCCTAGAGCTGGCCATATGGCCATACTGAGCAATCGGGGGAGAAGTGCCTGGTCAGGGAGGTGATCAAGGACCCAATGGTCAATCTGTGGACATGGGAAAACCTTCCAGAAGCACAGCCATCTCTGCAGCACTCCACCAATCAGGCCTTTATGGTAGCGTGGCCAGACGGAAGCCACTCCTCAGTATAAGGCACATGACAGCACAATTGGAGTTTGCCAAAAGGCATCTAAAGACTCTCAGACCATGAGAAACAAGATTCTCTGGTCTGATGAAACCAAGATTGAACTCTTTTTTTTGGGCTTCAGGACAAGTCTCCGAATGTCCTTGACCGGCCCAGCCAGGGCCCGGACTAGAACCTGATCGGACATCTCTGGAGAGACATGTTCAGCGACGCTCCCCATCCAACCTGACAGAGCTTGAGAGGATCTGCAGAGAAGAATGGGAGGAACTCCCCAAATACAGGTGTGCCAAGCTTGTAGCGTCATACCCAAGAATACTCGAGGTTGTAATCACTGCCAAAGTAAAGGCTCTGAATACTAATGTAAATGTGATATTTCCCAAAATAAAATTATACATTTGCAAAAATGTATAGAAAACGTTTTTTGCTTCATCATTATGGGATATTGTGTGTAGATTGATGGAAAAAAATGATGTAATCAATTTTAGAATAAGGCTGTAACATAACAAAATGTGGAAAAAGTCAACTGCTTCTACACCTGCATTGCTTGCTGTTTGGGGTTTTAGGCTGGGTTTCTGTACCGCACTCTGTGACATCAGCTGATGTAATAAGGGCTTTATAAATACATTTTATTGAAGGGGTCTGAATACGTTTCCGAATGCACTGTATCTCACTCCTACATTAGCCCCCAATACTCAGCTCAATTCCCTAACACACAGTCAAAGCCTTCATTGGGAATAATCATGTAACACGCCACACTCCAAAAGCAGCAAGGCAGCAAAAGCTTGTCTGTCTGCTCCAGGGAACAGATGAATGTAGGCATTCCTTCACTGCCACAGCACCCCCACGTGTGTTTTATCTAGTGTGATTCTGGCACAGTGGGCTACAGGTGCACTCAACACTGTATTTCTCTTGGACTGCTGACAGCTACTTTTCTCCCATCTCTTTCAGGTGTTAGGACCCAGTCACATGTCAAACTGGAATATATATGTTTATCTACAGTGATCACAAATAGCAGATGCTCCAATGGCTACGTAAACATGTCATGACACTGACTAATACTGTACATAAACATACATAACATTGGTGCCATTTGACAGGAGCTGAGAGGGCTCTGGACAGAATATCAATTGTGTCATCTCTCACAATAAAAAGCAACATCAATATTACCGTCACAGAATAGACCTATCACGTATAAGTTTCAGATGTCCGTTTTTATTGTGCATTTCTGATAGTGGTTTACTAAAGACCTTACACAGCCAGGGTTAGGAGAAACAGTGTTTGTTACTCACGTAGGAGCCGTAGTTGATGGCAAGAGTCTGCAGGGCCCAGGGAAGGCCCAGTCCAATAAGGATATCAAACACATTGCTGCCTATAGAGTTAGACACAGCCATGTCCCCAAAACCTGAGAGACACAGCAAGAGGGAGCGAGAGAGAGAAAGGGATGGAAACCGGGAGGGAGAAAAAAAGAGAGGCAAAGAAAGAGAGGGAGAGAGAGAGAAAGAAAGAAATCAATAGACAGAGACGTTGGTCAACATCGGTAACATAAATAAAGAATTCTGACTTACTGAGATAATCAGGTTGCCACAAACAACAAATATAACAACAACAAACAGACTGTCATGGAATGTGTTTCCATTTCCCTCTCTCAGACTCTGATTAATTTTTGAAAGGGGAGCGATAATTAACACATAACAGAAATCAAGGATGGAGGAAGGCGCCACACTGGGTTCTCTTCAGTCCACCCGTCCCCATCATTTCCACACGACTTGGTCACAGAGGCAGATGACAACCTCTCCCCTCTTCCTATTTTGCTAATTTTTTTGCATTGCTCGTAACTTATTTTTTAACTTATTGCTGCTACCGTCTCTTATGCCAGAAAATAACTTCTGGATATTAGAACAGCGATTACTCACCTCGAAAAGGAAGAAACTTTTTCCTTTAACGAGTTCGACGAGAAGGACATACTGCTTTCCCGTGAACAGGCCCAAATCCCCATCATTTGCATGAAGAAAAGACGGAGAAAGGGGGGCGGAGGTCGGACTGCCTTCTGAGAATTCGTAGGCAAGCGAGTAAACTTCCACTGCCAACGTGCAATCATTGGAAAATAAAATCGATGACCTACGATCAAGATTATTCTACCAACGGGACATTAAAAACGGTAGTATCTTATGTTTCGACGACATGGATAATGTAGAGCTTGTGGGATTTTCCTGAACAGAGAAGCTACGTCTGGTAAGACTAGGGGTGGGGGTATGTGTCTATTTGTCAATAACAGCTGGTGCGTGTTGTCTAATATTAAAGATGTTTCGAGGTATTGCTCGCCTGAGGTAGAGTACCTTATGATAAGTTGTAGACCACACTATCTACCAAGAGCATTCTCATCTATATTATTCGTAGCTGTCTATTTACCACCACAAACCAATGCTGTGACTAAGACTGCACTCAACCAACTCTACCAACAAGCCATCAGCCAGAAGCGGCGCTCCTAGTGGCCGCGAACTTTAATGCAGGCAAACTTTTACCTCGCTGTTTATTATCAGCGAGTAGCAGCAGTGTACAAAACAAATGGGGGGGTCAATGTAAATAGTCCGGTGGCCATTTGATTAATTGTTCAGCAGTCTTATGGCTTGGGGTAGAAACTGTTAAGGACACTTATTGTATTCGGCGCATGTGACAAATAAAGTTTGATTTGGTAGAGAAAGTACTCTGTGTTCTCACCTTGCCGTGCCACTATAAGACTGGCCATGCAATCAGGGACACTGGTGCCAGCTGCCAGGAAGGTGATGCCCATGATGACGTCGGGGATACCGAGAGTAAATCCGATCACTGTCACCTGAAGGGAAGAGACAGTTTATTTTTAAATAATTCTCCCCAATTTCGTGGTATCCAATTTGTAGTCGCAATCTAGTCCCATCGCTGCAACTCATGTACGGATTTGGCAGAGGCAAAGGTCGAGAGCCGTGCGTCCTCCGAAACACAAACCAACCAAGCCACGCTGCTATTTGACACAATGCCCACTTAACCCGGAAGCCAGCTGCACCAATGGGTCTGAGGAAACACCGTACACCTGGCGACCGTGTCAGCGTGCATTGCGCCCGGCCCGCCACAGGAATCGCTAGAGCCCGATGGGACAAGAACATCCCGGCTGGCCAAACCCTCCCCTGACCCGGTCGTCACTGGGCCAATTGTGCGCTGCCCCACAGGTTTTTTCGGTCGTGGCCGGTTGCGACAGAGCCTGGACTTGAACCAGGATCTCTAGTGGCACAGGTAGCACTGTGATGCAGTGCCTTAGACCACTGCGCCACTTGGGAGGCATCAGTGTTGTATGCACGCGTGTGTGTGTGTGTGCGTGCGTGTGTGTGTGTGCGTGCCCTCACCATCCAGACCATGACATAGGAAAAACCAGCAATCCAGAGGGTGGAAGTGACGAAGGAGACCATGAACCATCTCTCCCAGCGAGTGTTGGCACAGTTAGGCACCGTGAAGAACAACAGCAGGCACAGAGGCCAGGCCAACAGCCACTTGATCTTATTACAGCACCCAGCTAGAGAAAGAGATGGAGGGAGAGGGAAATAAGTGATGCAGTTTCAATTTGTGTTCTTTGCTGGATTTACATTAATTGATGTTTTTATTGAGGAAATCTAAAAATACCTTTAGGCGAGTGTTGACCAACACAATAAAGAGAGCTCAGAGAGACTGAACGTTTTTGAAACCCTGTAACGTTATATTGGTTTTTACCTGGGACGTGAAAGGGCACAAAAGGTCCCTCCCCTACATCCTCCTCCTCTTCATCGTTCTCATTATTCTCATTGTCTTCGTTCTCGTTTTCAGTCTCGTTGCCGGCCTCCACATCTCCCCTGTCGTCCTCTCCATGGTGACCACGGCGACCTTTGACTCCCCTTTCAGGCCCGCCCAGTCCGTTCTCCAGGCCCCGTCTACTGCCGACCTTCACTGTGACCTCTGAGTCTCCGTTAGTGAACGGCCGGGTGCTAATCAGACGCTGTCTCTTCACAAATACATGCATACGCACATGTCATATGCTGTACAAACATTTTCAAAATAAGTATGCTGTAAGAATACAGTTTATTCACACCCACAAAGCAAACAGAAACACGGCCACGTTTGCAGAAGGCATGTGTGGTCATACCTCAGTGATGAGCATGCGTGAGGCCATGGAGAGGCGTGTGCGAGGGGAGAAGTGGCTGGTGATCATGATCCTCATGCCGACTTCAGAGAAGGACAGCTGGTGGGGGTAGGCTGACAGCAACTCATCTACCATCAACACTGACTGCTTTCTGTGGAAGTTAGCTACAGGAGACATACACACAGAGAGAGAGAGACGTGAGCGATGTGAGAGAGAGAGATGAGACAAACACACAGACACATGTATGGCAGAATGGTCAGACTGTACTTTTCTTCAGCAGGACAGCGCTGGCATCACAGTTGTCATCCAGGTCAGCGTTACTGGCTGTGCCGTTCCCCAGGCTGGACGAGTTCTTCTTCCGCCTCTCCAGGAAATGCACAATGTTTGAGTTAAACCTATACACATAAAGGAACAAGAGTTAAACCTAGACAAAGAGGGACAGTACAAGGATGTGGATACAACTTCATAGCTGAAATGGTTTTGAAGTGTGTTTCTGTGTGGTATTGATGGTTTGACAGACTTACTTCATTATCAAAATATAGCCGAAATACATCAGAACCAGTGTCAGAGACTCCCACCTGAAACACACATCAAGCGGGATTCAATTGAAGCTGATTTTTTAACAGCTATACAACACATAACATATAGGTAGGAGGAGTATGTGCTGTATACATAAGAAAGTGAAAGCCATACTTACCATGAAACCTTTTCATCATATATGAACTGTAAGGAGACAAAGAAGAATGATACATGGAACACTTGGAAGAATGATTGGACAGTACAGTATTAGCTTTTGGGGTTCACTTTTCTCTGATGTAAACATGAGTATATGGATCCAGTCTGTAGATACACCATCTGATCAGCAGGAGGCAACACACTAAGGCCCACTTCAATGGTTTGCAATGGTCAGGCTCCACTCACCACGATAAGAGCAGTGATGGATAGGGTGTAGTACATAGAGTCTCTCATAAGAGACCAACGAGACAGATGCACTGCCTGAGAGAGAGAGAGAGAGAAGGGGAGGGAGAGGAACGGTCCGTAAGAGTGGAAGAGCCAACATTTCACCCCCACGTTTTCATCCTTTCCTGTGTGTCTGTGTCTGTTGCTGTGCAAGCCAAGGTACATAAACCTACCTGGCCAGCAAATATTCCACACACTCCAATGATGCAGAGGATATTGAAGACGGCTGAGCCCACGATCGTGCCCACCCCCACATCCCCTTTAGTGATGAACACACCTGCACAGAGACAGTGAAAAGACAGAACACCCATGGGTTATACAATGGTTAGGAATAGAGGGTTACACACATACATGTAAACTATTGACATGGTTAACATATACAGTATCCAACAGTTTAAAATATGTTTTATTTATTTCACCTTTATTTAACCAGGTAGACCAGTTGAGAATAAGTTCTCATTTACAACTGCGACCTGGTCAAGATAAAGCAGAGCAGTGTGACAAAGACAACAGAGTTACACAAGGGAAAAACAAACGTACAGTCAATAACACAATAGAAAAATCTATGTACAGCGTGTGCAAATGTAGTAAGATTAAGGAGGTAAGGCAATAAATAGGCCACAGTGGCGAAATAATTATAATTTAGCATTAACACTGGAGTGATAGATGTGCAGATGATGATGTGCAAGTAGACATACTGGGGTGCAAAAGAGCAACAAAAAAATAATATGGGGATGAGGTAGTTGGGTGGGCTATTTACAGATGGGCTGTGCACAGGTGCAGTGATCGGTAAACTGCTCTGAGTTATATTGAATATCACTGTCACTCATTAAAAATAAAGTGTTTTTGTCACATACACCGGATAGGTGCCGTTTTACAGGGTCAGCCACAGTAGTACAATCCCCTGGAGCAAATTAGAGTTACGTGCCTTGCTCAAGGGCACACCAACAGATTTTTCACCTTGTTGGCTTGGTATTTGAACAAGTGACCATTTTCAAATCAAATTTTATTTGTCACATTCGCCGAATACAACAAGTGTAGACCTTACCGTGAAATGCTTACTTACAAGCCCTTAACCAACAGTGCAGTTCAAGAAGAGTTAAGAAAATATTTAGCAAATAAACTAAAGTATAAAAAGCAACACAATAACATAACAATAACAAGACTATATACAGGGGGTACCGGGACTGAGTCAGTGTGCGGGGGTACAGGTTAGAGGTAATTTGTACATGTAGGTAGGGGTGAAGTGACTATGTATAGATAACAAACAGTGAGTAGCAACACTGTACAAAACAAATGGAGGGGAGGGGGGGTCAATGTAATAGTCCGGTGGCCATTTGATTAATTGTTCAGCAGTCTTATGGCTTGGGGGTAGAAGCTGTTAAGGAGCCTTTTGGTCCTAGACTTGGTGCTCCGGTACCACATGCCGTGCGGTAGCATAGAAAACAGTCTATAACTTGGGTGACTGCAGTCTGACAATTTTATGGGCTTTCCTCTGATACCGCCTATTATATAGGTCCTGGATTGCAGGAAGCTTGGCCCCAGTGATGCACTATCCTCTGTAGTGCCTTACGAACAGATGCTGAGCAGTTTCCATTCCAGGGGGTGATGCAACCGGTCAGGATGCTCTCGATAGTGCAGCTGTAGAACTTTGAGGATCTGGTGACCATGCCCTCATGCCCTCTTCAAGACTATCTTGGTGTGTTTGGACCATGATAGCTCATTGGTGATGTGGACACCAAGGAACTTGAAACTCTTGAACCCGCTCCACTACAGCCTTATTGATGTTAATGGGGGCCTGTTCGGCCACCTTTTCCTGTAGTCCACGATCAGCTTCTTTGTCTTGCTCACATTGAGGGAGAGGTTGTTGTCCTGGCAGTGACCTCCTCCTTATATGCTGTCTCATCGGTCAGTGATCAGGCCTACCACTGTTGTGTCATCAGCAAACTTAATGATGGTGTTGGAGTCGTGTTTGGCCACGCAGTCATAGGTGAACAGAGAGTATAGGATTAAGTACACACCCCTGAGGGGCCCCAGTGTTGAGGATCAGCGTGGCAGACGCGCTGTTGCCTACCCTTACCACCTGGGACGGTCCGTCAGAAAGTTCAGGATCCAGTTGCAGAGGGAGGTGTTTAGTCCCAGGGTCCTTAGCTTAGTGATGAGCTTTGTGGGCCCTATGGAGTTGAACGCTGAGCTGTAGTCAATGAAAAGCATTCTCCTTTAAGTATTCCTTTTGTCCTGGTGGGAAAGGGCAGTGTGGAGTACGATTGAGATTGCATCATCTGTGGATCTATTGGGGCGGTATGTGAATTGAAGTACATACGGTCACTGTGGGGATGATGTCATCAATGCACTTATTGATGAAGCCGATGACTGAGGTGGTATACTCCTCAATGCCATTGGATGAATCCCAGAACATATTCCAGTTTGTGCTAGCAAAACAGTCCTGTAGCATAGCATCCTCGTCATCTGACCACTTCCATATTGAGCGAGTCACTGGTACTTCCTGCTTTAGTTTTTGCTTGTAAGCAGGAATCAGGAGGATATAATTATGGTCAGATTTGCCAAATGGAAGGCAGGGGAGAGCTTTGTATGCATCTCCGTGTGTGGAGTAAAGGTGGTCTGAAGTTTTTTTCCTCTGGTTGCATACGTGACATAATGGTAAAAAATGTGTAAAACGGATTTACGTTTGCCTGTATTAAAGTCCCCGGCCAGTACGAGTGCCGCTTCTGGGTGAGCATTTTCTTGTTTGATTATGGCCTTATAGAGTTGTTTGAGTGAGGTCTTAGTGGCAGCATCGGTTTGTAAATAGACAGCTACGAATAATATAGATGAGAACTCTTGGAAGATAGTGTTGTCTACACCTTATCATAAGGTACTCTACCTCAGGCGAGCAATACCTCGAGACTTCTTTAATATTACACATCGCGCACCAGCTGTTTTGACAAAAAGACACATACCCCCACCCCTCGCTTTACCAGACGTAGCTTCTCTGTTCTGCCGGTACATTGAAAATCCCTCCAGCTCTATATTATCTGTGTCGTTGTTCAGCCACGACTCAGTGACACATGAGATATTACAGTTCTCAATGTCCCTTTCGTAGGATAATCGTAATTGTAAGTCATCAATTTTATGTTCCAATGATTGCATGTTAGCAAGTAGAATTGATGGCAGCGGGAGTTTACTCGCTCGCCTCTGGATTCTCAAAAGACAGCCTGATCTGCGTCCTCTTTTCTTCCGTCATTTCTTCATGCAAATGACGGGGATCGGAGCTTGTTCCCGTGAGAGCAGTATATATTTCTCGTCGGACTCGTTAAATAAAGGAAAAAGCTCATTCCAGTTTGCGGTGAGTAATCCCAGTTCTGATGTCAAGAAGTTATTTTCGGTCATAAGAGACGGTAGCAGCAACATTACGTACAAAATAAGTAAAAAAATAAGTTACAAACAACGCAAAAAAAAATGAACAAAATAGCACAATTGGTTACAACATGTAAAACGTCAGCCATCCTCTTCGGCACCATCCTCTTCGGCGCCATCTTAACTCATTTGAACTGGGTATTGGCCCAACCTTCTAACCACTATGCTACTTGCCGCCCTAAGACATAAAACATAGTGGGCCTGCTAATAAAGTAATGAAAAAGGTATCCAGCTGGGCACACCATGTCATTTCAACGTGGACATTTGGATGATATTTGGTTGATCAATAAGATTTCAACCTGTATTCACCCACTCAAAAAGACAGCCAGAACTTTGTTGAATTACGAATGTGTTATCACTATACTTTCAACCATCTAAATTCAAAACAAAGTTCAAATGGGAATACAATGTCAGATATTTTGTATTTATACCTGTAACGACTTTCGTGGGTTGAAGAAGGAGACCAAGGTGCAGCGTGGTAGGCTTTCATGATTTTTAATAAAACCGAACACCGCAACAAAATAACAAAGTAGAAAAAACGAAAGCTCACAGTTCTGTCAGGCAACAAAAACAGCTAAATAGAAAATAACTCCCCACAAAACCCAAACGGAAAAATCACAACTTATATATGATCCCCAATCAGAGACAACGATAGACAGCTGCCTCTGATTGGGAACCACACTAGGCAAAAACAACAAAGAAATAGAAAACATAGATTATCCCACCCGAGTCACACCCTGACCTAACCAAACATAGAGAATAAATAAGGATCTCTAAGGTCAGGGCGCGACAATACCACAGCATTGTTGAATACTCATTTTTGATTGGTTAGAATGGCATTCTAGAATGGACAATAAAAACAGATAATGGGACAGTTGAAATAGATATCGGGACACCTTGCAGTCATGACGCAATATGCGCCTACACACCTAGACCCTACTTAATACAAAGTTACAGAAAGCTAAACCAACAACCACACAAACCAAAATTGGATACATTGTAAACACTGGTCCAATGAGGAAAAAAATTACGAGCAGCTAGCGAGCTAGCATTGATTTGTTTTTGTACTGTCCAATTTACAGTAGCTATTACAGTGAAAGAATACCATGCTATTGTTTGAGGGCCGTGCACAATTTTGAACATGAAAAGTTATTAATAAACAAATTGGGCACATTTGGGCAGTCTTGATACAACATTTTGAACAGAAATGCAATGGTTCATTGGATCAGTCTAAAACTTTGCACATACACTGATGTCATCTAGTGGCCAACATCTAAATTGCAGCTGGGCTGGAATAATACATTATGACCTTGCTCTTGCATTTCAAAGATGGTACAAAAAAAATACAAAAGAACGGTTGTTTTTTTCTTTGTATTATCTTTTACCAGATCTGTTGTGTTATATTCTCCTACATTCCTTTCATATTTCCACAAACTTCAAAGTGTTTCCTTTTAAATGGTACCAAGAATATGCATATCCTTGATTCAGGACCTGAGTTACAGGAAGTTAGATTTGGGTATGTCCTTTTAGGCAGAAATTGAAAAAAAGGAGCGTATCCTTAAGAGGTTTTAAGAATGATAGAGGCTACTGTGTTCTTGGGGACCTCCAATGCTGCAGACATTTTAAGTTTGAATAAATACTGTTACATTAGTTTGTAAAATAGGCCTAACTTTAGTCTATGTACTGTATTACAAAAGTAGAATGATAAAGGCCACTGTGTTCTTGGGGACCTCCAATGCTGTATTTGTAATACATTTGTAAAAATGTCTAAAAACCTGTTTTTGCTTTGTCACTATGGGGTATTGTGTGTAGATTGATGAGGAAAATAATGCATTTGGGCAATTTTAGAATAAGGCTGTAACGTAACAAAATGTGTAAAAAGTCTGAATACTTTCTGAATGCACTGTGGAACGAACAACTGGTTCTCGTCCATAAATATTGAAGTTATCGAACGAACGACTGGGTCGCGTCTCTAGCAACCAAAAGATGCGAAAGTATGACATCTCTTATAAAAATATCCCCCAAATTGTATTGGTTTGTAAATGTGTACATTAGTATTGTTGTTTTTTGGCAACTTTGGTATAAGTGGAATAAACACCTCCGTTCTGTACTGTACATTAGCTTGGAAAAATGCCCGCAAAGGGGCTCGGCTCAGCCTCGTCCATTAT
The DNA here is from genome assembly GCF_045791955.1 of Oncorhynchus clarkii lewisi. NCBI lineage: Eukaryota > Metazoa > Chordata > Actinopteri > Salmoniformes > Salmonidae > Oncorhynchus > Oncorhynchus clarkii. The sequence continues at coordinate 11,218,148 of NC_092169.1, forward strand.
TTCCAAAGAATGTACAGAATGTCAGTGTTTACCCCTTACTTATACAACACTTTAATGTGTTATCACTGTGCTTATTTAATGTGTTATCACTGTGCTTCTTTAATGTGTTATCACTGTGCATCTAACAGCACAACCCCCAAATATAAAACAAAATTCCACATACACCCCAGCTACAATGAAATATGTTGCTTTACAGGGTCAGCCATAGTAGTATGGCGTCCCTGGAGCAAATTAGAGCTTAGTACCTTCCTCAAGGGCACATTGACAGATTATTCACCTTGTCGGCTCAGATATTCAAACCAGAGACCTTTCGGTTACTGGCAAACACTAACCGCTAGGCTACCTACCACCCTACATGCCTTACACCCTAAATTACCTGGATTGCAGTTGAGATTGCATTTAAAGTACATAGTGCACGTTATCAATGCTGTTTCAAGATTCTGCACATATTATTATAGCAATTGTGAATATCTAATACCCTAAATAAGGTATTTCCTTTTAAAAAATTTGCTGGGCTATTATATTATACATTATATTGAATTGTGTTTGGTTGATAACGCTACCAAATATCAACATTTAAAGTACATGTAATGCTTGGATAATTTCATCTGAGCCACTGGCTTAATCCTATTCTGGTTTTGTTGGAGACGTGAATCCAACATATTATTTCTTAACTTGTCAACAAGTTATTAGGCTATTTACCATATTGAAGATGTTATATTGAATTGGTTTTGGTTGTCAACGAAACCAAATATCCACATTTGAAAAAGATGTATCTTTTGTGAATTTATTAGTGGCTCTCGAATGGCGCAGCCGTCTGAGGCACTGCATCACTACTAGAGGTCGACCGATTAATCGGAATGGCCGATTAATTAGCGCCGATTTCAAGTTTTCATTACAATCAGAAATCTGTATTTTTGGGCGCTGATTTTGCCGATTATTATTATTTTATTTTTTACACCTTTATTTAAGCTTTATTTAACTAGGCAAGTCAGTTAAGAACACATTCTTATTTTCAATGACGGCCTAGGAACAAGGCAGAACGACAGATTTTTACCTTGTCAGCTCGGGGGATCCAATCTTGCAACCTTACAGTTAACCTGTCTAACGCTCTAACCACCTGCCTCACGAGGAGCCTGCCTGTTACGTGAATGCAGTAAGCCAAGGTAAGTAGCAAACTAGCATTAAACTTATCTTATAAAGAACAATCAATCAACGACTGTCGTTGCTCCAATGTGTACTTAACCATAAACATCAATGCCTTTCTTAAAATCAATACACAAGTATATATTTTTAAACCTGCATATTTAACTAAAAGAAATCCAGGTTAGCAGGCAATATTAACCAGGTGAAATTGTGTCACTTCTCTTGCGTTCATTGCACACAGAGTCAGTGTATATGCAACAGTTTGGGCCGCCTGGCTCTTTGCGAACTAATTTGCCAACATTTTACGTAATTATGACATAACATTGAAGGTTATGCAATGTAACAGGAATATTTAGACTCATGGATGCCACCTGTTAGATAAAATACGGAACGGAATAAACGTTTTGTTTTCGAGGTGATAGTTAGTTTCCGGATTTGACCTAAGGCTCGTATTTCTGTTTATTATAGTTAAGTCTATGATTTGATATTTGATAGAGCCGTCTGACTGAGGAGTGGTAGGCAGCAGCAGGCTCGTAATAGTCAAAGGTATATGGTTTAGAGAGAAATAGTCAACGCGTTATAATTCCTCGAATAACTTGCGGCTGAACTTGAAAGGGGTTCCTTGGTTATTTTACCGTTTATGTCTTCCATAGAGAATGTCTTGATCTACTTCAAATAAGGTCTGTGTTTCGTGCAGGCTGAAACCGCCTTGGCGTTTTGATACCCATGTAAATCTCACTAGGATAAGGTAACGTTTGTCAAAATATTTTCATAAATCCACTCTTCGCTTATATTTAGCCAATATTGATCAGTTACCTTGTCCTATGGATATCTACACAGTTATAAAATTGGCAACGTGGTGTAAGCCTACACGAAACACAGACCTTATTTTAAGTTAATCTAAAAATATCCTTTGGAATAAATGAATAAAGCAACCGCTTTTCAGATTTTGCTGGTCAATTCTTACCATGTCCATTATTAAAATAGGATTTCCTGCATGTAGAAATTACAGTTTTTGTTTTCAACATTCATCACAGGCAACTTGAACTCTATTTTTACAGTTGAGAGTATTTGTCTCCTAAGCAGACTCTTCAGTATCATTGTCACTTCAGAGCTGTGTGTGTTTTACAGATGGCAGAGAAAAGCAGAGCACCAGTGTGGGACTATTACATGGAATTGGCACCAGGGAAAACAATGTGTCTTATTTGTGATAAAGATGTAAGCATGGGGTCAGAAACGGCTAAATCAAAAAATACCACCTCCTGTGGAATCACCTTAAGAACACCCATCCAAAAGCCCATAATATGTATTATATTAAGTTAAAATAAAAGTATTCATTGTTCATTCAGTATTGTTGCAATTGTCATTATTACAAAAATGTGTGTATAAATATATATACATTTTAAAAAATCGGCCGATTAATCGGTTGAAGATATGATGTTGTTCCAGAGGTAAAAATTCAACATAGACCAACCCTGTCTAAATATGTTGAAAATTGGTTACAATGATGACATAATCCTGTGGTTGAAATGTCACCCTCAAAACAACAGTTGATGACTTTTTTCCAAACCAATGTAGATTCCACGTCACAATATGTTGACAAATTACGTTGAAAAAACATTGAATCAATCAGTTTGTGCCAAGTGGAATGTGTCTAATAAATGACAAAGATGTGTCTATCCGTGTGTCTGTACATGTCTCACCGATAACAGAGGTGAAGAGTTCAGGAGCTGAACTGCCGGCTGCCATGAAGGTTGCACCTGCCACATCCTCACTAAGATGTAGACGCTGAAAGAGAGAGACAGAGAGAGAGAGAGACAGAGAGTAAAAAGCACATCTTGAAAAGAAGAACTGTATCCTTGAAATTCCAAATGAATTGACCCCGACCCTGTTAAAGAATAGTGCATAACCTTCTTACCACACATATCTTCTCCAGAGAGGGAACAAAGTAGTCGTCACACACCAGAGCCAGTGCATAGAACATGTACATGGCCTACAGAGGAGTATAGCACAAAACAAAAACACATACCAATGCATGAACAAACTTGGTGATCTCTGCAGTGTCCTGGAACCTTGAGTTTCTTCATGTGATGCACAAATAGTGTCCCTTAGTTCAATGTGTCTGTCTTTTGCGCAAAAGTATCCTAAGCCAAGACACTCTCTGTGCCAGTGGCCTCGTATGTCAGCTAAGCCTCTGTCCAACATGTCGCACCCCAGCCAGCCAGAGATAAAAATAATCCTGCTTTTAAATGTATGGTCAGTGCATCACACAGTCAGTGGAAGGTAGCGTGGCAAAAGTGTATGTATAGTAGAGTATGTGTACAGGTGTGTGTTGAGGGGTTGGACACTCACAAACAGGACGTGTAGGGCCACCGCTCCCTCTGTGCGCTCCTGGTTGGTGAACAGGTCTGTGGGGAACTCATGTAACGCTGGAGAGAAAACACACACACATATATTACTAAACAGGGAGAAACACAGTCTCATTTGGTGCAGAAGAGACACGTGCACTGGCACAACCATACACAGTCTATTTGAGTGACAGGACCTAAAAATAGCCTTGCCATGATTGCGTGTTTGTTTGTGTGTATTTGTGAGTGGAGCAGTGTGTGTGCATGCGTGTTGATGGCTGCTCAATGCGCGGTGACATTCTCACTCTGAACACCCAAGAGGTTGTGTGAGTCAGCTATCTTCAGTCTGCCCTCAGTGCCCAAACACAACACAGCCATCTCAACTCATAGGAATTGACAAGGCCCCAGAGAGAGAGAGAGAGAGAGAGAGAGAGAGACAGAGGGGGGATGAGAAGAGAGAGAGCGAGATAGAGAGGAGAGCGGGATGAGTGACAAAGAGAGCCAAGCCATGTGTGGGAGACAAAAACAAGGGAAATATGACCACATTTGAGAAAAGACGAAGGAGCACAGATGTACACTACTGTTCAAAAGTTTGGGGTCACTTAGAAAGGTTCTTGTTTTTTTAAGGAAAAGCTATTTTTACTTTCCATTAAAATAACATCAAATTGATCAGAAATACAGTGTAGACATAGTTAATGTTGTAAATGACAATTGTAGCTGGAAATTTATGTTTTTTTAATGGAATATCTACATAGGCGTACAGAGGCCCATTATCAGCAACCATCACTCCTGTGTTCCAATGGGGCACATCGTGTTAGCTAATCCGAGTTTATCATTTTAAAAGGCTACTTGATCATTAGAAAAACCTTTTGCAATTGTGTTGGCACAGCTGAAAACTGTAGTCCTGATTAAAGAATCAATAAAACTGGCCTTCTTTTGACTAGTTGAGTATCTGGAGCATCAGCATTTAGGGGTTCGATTACAGGCTCAAAACGGCCAGAAACAAAGAACTTTCTTCTGAAACTCGTCAGTATATTCTTGCTCTGAGAAATGAAGGCTATTCCATGCGAGAAATTGCCAATAAACTGAAGAGCTCATACAACTTTGTACTACTCGATTCACAGAACAGGGCAAACTGGCCCTAACCACAATAGAAAGAATGGGAGGCCCCAATGCACAACTGAGCAAGAGGACAAGTACATTAGATTGTCTAGTTTGAAAAACAGACGCCTCACAAGTTCTCAACTGGCAGTTTCATTAAATAGTACTCGCAAAACACCAATCTCAATGTCAACAGTGAAGAGGCGACTCCGGGATGCTGGCCTTCTAGACAGAGTTGCAAATAAAAACCCATCTCATAATGACCAATAAAAAGAAAAGATAGGCAAAAGAACACAGACACTGGACAGAGGAACTGGCTCTAACCAGTGTTAGTTTTTGGTTATTTTTTTCTATGTTTTTGCATTTCTTTGTTTTGGCCGGGTATGGTTCTCAATCAGGGACAGCTGTCTATCATTGTCTCTGATTGGGAACCATACTTAGGTAGCTTTTTCCCACATGGTTTTTGTGGGTAGTTAATTTCTGTTTAGTGTTTTGCACCTTAGGACTGTTTCGGTTTCGGTTATTCTCTTTGTTATTTTTGTTATTGTGTTCAGTTCCAATAAAAGGCATGAACACTTATCACGCTGCGCTTTGGTCTGATGATTCCTCTTCCTCTTCTTCAGACGACGAATACCGTTACACAGGGTCAATGCCCTGCTCAAGGGCATGTTGACCGCTATACCACCAGGCCAAAAAAACGGGAACCCGAACCCTCCAAGATCCCCCCACAGTTCCCCAATAGCTGTCCCTCAACCATTCGAGACACCTCCCACAGTTCCCCAGGAAGAAAAAATAAAAAATAAAATGAATTCCATTCATCCAATGCACCAAAAACCAAGAGAAGGAACTAAAGAGGAAAAAGGAAAAGACACAAGAAAACATCAGCTTCTTCATATGCCACACCTGTCAGGTGGATGGATTATCTTGGCAAAGGATAAATGCTCGCTAACAGGGATGTGAACAGATTTGTGCACATCATTTGAGAGAAAAGCTTTTTGTGCGTATGGAAGATTTCTGGGATATTTCAGCTCATGAAACATGGGACCAACTCATTACATGTTACGTTTATATTTGTGTTCAGTATAGCTTCATTCTTGTGTATTTTATTCTTCTTGTGTTACTATTTTTAACTCTGCACTTTTGGGAAGGTCTCATAAGTAAACATTTCACGGTAAAGTCTACCTGTTGTATTCGGACCATGTGACAAATAAAATTAGGTTGATCCCTCCCTTCCTACCACCATCCCTTAAGTGCAGTACAGAAACATTCTCCCAGTAGGCAACACACCGGAATGCATTTTACACAGTGGCTCTGCAGCCAAAGCAAGCAGGCCCAGGGCTATTGTCCACTCTGTACCCAGTGCTGGACTAGTGCTGCCTACTCTTATACAGGGTAACCACTCAGGGACCCACTCACCCCACCAACCCTGCTGCCAACAGCACAACTAACATCACCCCACCAACCCTGCTGCCAACAGCACAACTAACAAGTATGGCTTCACTACTAAGAGCTCCACACACAAACACACAGACATTTACAAAGGCACACACACATGGTGCGAGTCATTACAAATACTTCAACCACATGCCAACCAGCAAAAACCAACCAACAAATAACTACATCAACAACAACAAAACAAGAGCTGGCAAGATGATTAGATAAACAAAATAGCTCTCTCCATCAATAAAGAGAGGGCTTTTGTGTTGGAGTTCACATCAGCTTATTTCAGTTCAGTGATTCTTGGTAGTGGTAGTGGTATTTTGTTGAATTATGAATCAACTGAATAAAGCCCTTTTGGGGCACCTTTTACCATGTCATTCTTCCTAGTCTTAAAACACATAACAGAAGATCAAGCTCTATCCAGTATGATCTTTTGCTCTTTGTATTGAAGCAGTATGAAAGCATACAGGGCATTCAGAAAGTATTCAGACCCCTTCCCCTTTTCCACATTTTGTTACGTTACAGCCAAAGTGGATTAAATAAAATCATTAATCTACACACAATACGTGATCATGGCTAAGCAAAAACAGGTTTTTAAAAATGTTTGCAGTTAAATAAATAACTAAAAACAGAAATACTTCATTTACATAAGTATTCAGACCCTTTTCTATGAGACTCGAAATTGAGCTCAGGTGCATCCTGTTTCCATTAATTTTTTTATTTAACCTTTATTTAACTAGGCAAGTCAGTTTAGAACACATTCTTATTTTCAATGACGGCCTAGGAACGGTGGGTTAACTGCCTTGTTCAGGGGCAGAACGACAGATTTTTACCTTGTCAGCTCCGGGATTCAATCCTGCAACCTTTCAGTTAAACTAGTCCAACGCTCTAACCACCTGCCTCTTATTGCACTCCACGAGGAGCCTGCCTGTTACGCGAATGCAGTAAGAAGCCAAGGTAAGTTGCTAGCTTGCATAAAACTTACCTTATAAAAAACAATCAATCAATAAATCATAATCAATAGTTAACTACACATGGTTGATGATATTACTAGTTTATCTAGCGTGTCCTGCTTTGCATATAATCGATGCAAAGCAGGGGGATGATTTAACAAAAGCGCATTTGCGAAAAAAGCACAATCGTTGCACGACGGTACCTAACCATAAACACCAATGCCTTTCTTAAAATCAATACACAGAAGTATATATTTTTAAACCTGCATAGCTAAAAGAAATACAGGTTAGCAGGCAATATTAACCAGATAAAATTGTGTCACTTCTCTTGCGTAGAGTCAGGGTATATGCAACAGTTTGGGCAGCCTGGCTCGTTGCGAACTAATTTGCCAGAATTTTACGTAATTATGACATGATATTGAAGGTTGTGCAATGTAACAGCATTATTTAGACTTTGGGATGCCACCCGTTAGATGAAATACAGAACGGTTCCTTATTTCACTGAAAGAATAAATGTTTTGTTTTTCGAAATTATAGTTTCCGGATTCGACCATATTAATGACCAAAGGCTCGTATTTCTGTGTGTTATTATGTTATAATTAAGTCTATGATTTGATATTTGATAGAGCAGTCTGACTGAGCGATGGTAGGCAGCATCAGGCTCGTAAGCATTCATTCTAACAGCACTCTCGTGCGTTTTGCCAGCAGCTCTTCGCTGTACTTCAAGCATTGAGCTGTTTATGACTTCTGTTATAATTTATTCTATGAAATCCTGCGATTTCTTTGGGGCAGTTCCCCCTTATATGTTAGCTAGCTATCTCCAGTTAGATAATGTGTTACACATATTGCATCTGTATGCTTGTTGCGTTCTTCCTGGTGAACTCGTTTGTTCATGAGCTAGCTGTTCATTCTAAATATATTGAACAAAAATATAAACGCAATATATAAATATGTAGAGATCCCAGAAATGCTCATTACATAATCATTACACAGGTGCACCTTGTGCTGGTGACAATAAAAGGACACAACACAATGCCACAGATGTCTCAATTTTTGAGGGAGTGTGCAATTGGCATGCTGGCTGCATGAATGTCCACCAGAGCTGTTGCCAGATTATTTTATTTTAAATTCTCTACCATAAGCTGGCTCCAACGCCGTTTTACAGATTTTGCCAGTACGTCCAACCGGACTAAAATCTGCAGACCACGTGTAGCCACGCCAGCCCAGGACCTCCATTTCTGGCTTCTTCACCTGCGACCAGCCACCCGGACAGCTGATGAAACCGAGGAGTGTTTCTGTCTGTAATAAAGCCCTTTTGTGGGGAAAAACTAATTCTGATTGTCTGGGCCTGGCTCCCCAGTGGGTGTCCTCCTAGGCCCATCCAGTCATGTTAAATCCATAGATTAGGGCCTAATTTATTTATTTCAATTGACTGATATCCTTATATGAACTGTAACACAGTAACATCTTGAAATTGTTGCATGTTGTGTTTATATTTTTGTCCAGTATAGTATAATCTAATATGTTCAAAACAGTGGCAGCATGTTCAGCAGTGGTCATTCGGTTTTTGACATGCAAAAGTGTAGTAGGCGTATTTATGCACAGTTTGCTTTCTATATCTTTTCCCAAAAATGACCGGTAGTTCCAAAACTTGACATCATATTTCCTTGTTGTCAACTCCAACCACACCACGGGTATTCAGCCAATCAGCAGCAGCCACTGGTTTCCCAGTTAAGATTAAGCCTTAAGAGGTGTGAGTGTGAAGGGTTAGAGAGGAGAGGGGTGTGTGGAGGGCTGGAGAGGAGGAAGCCAGACTGACAGGTCATGCCCACAGAGACACTCCTCAGCCTGGCATTGGGAGAAAACACCCCTGCAGGAAGGACAAAGCTACACGTCCACATACATTACAGCAGTGTTTTCCAACTCCAGTTCTCAAGTTTTCCCAACAGTACACATTTTTGTTGTAGCCCCAGACAAGCACACCTGATTCAACTTCTCAACTAATCATCAAGCCTTCAATTAGATAAATAGGGTGAGCTTACCCGAGGCACAACAAAATTGTGCTGCACATTTTGGGGAATATTTGGAGGGAAACTTTCCGTGGGAATTAACGGGAAAATATGAGAATTAATGGAAATATATGCAAATTAATATTAATACCATTTAAATGTAGATGGTTTTTGCATTGGATATATTTACCATATCACAAGGAGACAGAAACATCAACCTTTTACCTTATCTTAAGTAGACATAATTGCAAATGATTAAATCCTTCCAATAGAAATAAAAAAAAAATATTTAGTTACGAATTGAACTTTAATTAAATGAGTTGACTCTTCACTTGGGATGATTTCACTGAACAACAAAAGTAAGGGAATATTGAATGATCCCCAATGAACCATCACATCTCCCCCAAATGTTTTCAACATTCATCTGTAAAATGACAGTCTAGAAACTAAAGCTTTGGTTGTCTTCCTCTCAGGCTTCCATGTCTTCTTCCTGGATCTCCTCAATGTTCACCTCTTGAACATCAGACTCTGAGGCCTCATCTTTACTCTCACTTTCCAACCCTGTTGAGGAAGGCTCGTTGTCAGGCTCAAAAAGCCTCAAATTTGCCCGGATGGCCAATAATTTTAAAACCCTTGTATTGGTCAGCCTGTTGCGTACTTTGGTGTGTGTGTACCCAAAGAAGGACCAGTTGCGCTCTGTGGCGACTGATGTTGGTGGGATTTGGAGGATGATGGATGCAACAGGGGAAAGATCCTCAGATCCACAAAGTCCCTTCCACCAGGTGGCTGATGAGATATGTTGGCACGACTGCCATATTGTATCTCCATCCCAAAGCCCTTGCTTGGAAGTGTACTTTGCCAGACTGCCAAGAATCTTGCCCTCATCCAGGCGAAGGTGGCGAGACACGGTAGTGATGAAACCATAGGCCTTGTTGATCTATGCACCAGACAGGATGTTCTTGCCAGCATACTCGGGGTCCAACATGTACGCTGTGGCGTGATTGGGCTTCGGGCAGAAGTCTTCATGCTTTTTGATGTATTTCAGAACTGCAGTTTCCTTTACTTGGAACAACAGTGAAGTGGGTAGGGCAGTACGGATATCTTCTCTTACATCTGCAAACAGAATCTGAACACCAGACAGGATGGCATTGTCTCCCTCAATCTGTGCAATGGCTACTGCTATAGGTTTCAGGAGTTTCAGGCTGCTTACCACTCTCTCCCAAAATACATCATCCAGGAGGATCCTCTTGATGGGGCTGTCCATATCGGCAGACTGTGATCTGGCCATTCTTGGAGAGACTCCTTCCCCTCCAGGAGACTGTCAAACATGATGAAAACACCACCCCAATGGGTGTTGCTGGGCAGCTTCAATGTGGTGCTCTTATTCTTCTCACTTTGCTTGGTGAGGTAGATTGCTGCTATAACTTGATGACCCTTCAAATACCTAACCATTTCCTTGGCTCTCTTGTAGAGTGTATCCATTGTTTCAGTGCCATGATGTCCTTGAGGAGCAGATTCAATGGATGAGCAGCACAGCCAATGGGCTTAATCTGAGTGTAAGACTCCTCCACTTTAGACCAAGCAGCCTTCATGTTCGCAGCATTGTCTGTCACCAGTGCATATACCTTCTGTGGTCCAAGGTCATTGATGACTGCCTTCAGCTCATCTACAATGTAGAGACCGGTGTGTCTGTTGTCACTTGTGTCTGTGCTCTTGTAGAATACTGGTTGAGGGGTGGAGATGATGTAGTTAATTATTCCTTGCCCACAAACATTCGACCACCCATCAGAGATGATTGCAATACAGTCTGCTTTCTCTATGATTTGCTTAACCTTCACTTGAACTCTGCACCTAGCAAATGAGTAGATAAAGCATGTCTGGTTGGAGGGGTGTATGCTGGGCGAAGAACATTCAGAAATCTCTTCCAATACATATTGCCTGTGAGCATCAGCGGTGAACCAGTTGCATACACAGCTCGAGCAAGACATTCATCAGAATTTCTCTGACTACGTTCCTCCATTGAGTAAAAAAAACATGAGGACCATGAGCTGTTGCCATCGATAAGGTGTCTGTTCATCATTTTCACCTCGAATATAAGTAGAGGGACTTTTGTCAGAGGTTGCTTGTTGTGAGCGCTGAGGGAACTTTGTGCACTTGGCCAGATGATTCTGCATCTTTGTTGCTTCTTCACATATGATTTGGCACAATAATATACCCAGCTCTTCCTTCTACATTAGCTGCAGTGAAATGTATCCACACATGAGATAGTGCCCGTGGCATTTTCCTGTAAAGATTATTAAAAAAAATGTTTAAAAAATCCAAATACAATTCCATGTACAGATAGTTAAGCATTTAGATTATCCTTTGTAAGATAGATTATGGAAACAGGTGAATTAACACTCCTCAGTTAGCTGGATCAAGCAAGCTAAAACCCACATGTTAGCATAAACTAACTTCAGAAATTGTTAACAAGTTAAAAAAATATATAAACACACTTTGCTGTAGGCTACTATTTACAAGTTAACAAAAAATCATGTATGTCATATAAAATATATTCACCCCACCCAGTATTGTAATCAAAACTTACCAGAAAGCATGTAGTCCTTCGCTCAAACAGTGTAGTAGTGTGGGCTCAATAGCATCTCATTAGTGTGCAAGATCTTGAGAATTAGCTGTACATGTGATGGAAGAGTGCACCTCACATGTGATGAAAGAATCCACTGTGCATGCGGAGGGTTGCAATTCCATTGAATTGGGGATAGTTTAACCAAAATATGCCACAAGACCTAGAATTGCCTTATGTGTGTCCCACAAAAAAGGTTCACTGTTATAAACTAACTTTTTGGATGAATTTATGCATAATTCCCCAAATTTCAAGGCTTAACTTCCCATGGAAAATGTCCGACCCTTTGCAACCCTGGTTGGGGGTACTCAAGGACTGCGGTTGGTAAACATTGCATTACAGTAAGTACTGCCAGTTAGAGACCATCGACCCATGCCCCCTATGTGAAAAAGTGATATTGCTACCATGGGGATGAGGTCATTCATAGTGTAAGGTCCTGGGTGTCGTGAGGGTGAAATCAGGCGCAGGAAAGCAGAGTTTAATAAAGTGCTACTTTAATGCACACACGGTGAACTACGGTCAACCCACTTACGGGTGCTCAAACCAAATGCAACAGACACAGGGAAACGAAAACAGTCTAGCACTAAATACACAAACATGTACATCTAATGCAAACACCAGGGTTACAATAATCAATCCCGCACAAAGAACCAGGCGGGCCGGCTGACTAATAAAGCCTCACTAATTATAACCAACTCAAAACAGGTGTACTCAATAAACACATAAGGAGGGGGAGAAAAGAATCAGTGGCAGCTAGTAGGCCGGCGACGACGACCGCCGAGCGCCACCCGAACGGGAAGGGGAGCCACCTTCGGTCAGAGTCGTGACACATAGAGTAATCTCAGCATAGATTCTGTGAATATTCTGATGCCACAGTAATAGCTTTGAGTGCTCTGTCCCTTATTTGGCCCTACACTAAAGTCTACTCCATGTTCTTTCTGATGGCTCAAAACAATATGCTTTTGTCTGCATAAGCCATTGCTGGATATACAGAATCTACTACTGAACATAATGCAGAAGTCTGGTTAAGTGCATATTGCCATACTGACAAAAAAAGTGAGAATGACACAGTATTAGGACATCATAAGTGCTGTAAGGGGTGTTAGAGGAGCCACGGTTGTTGTAACTACTGTTAAAAAAAACGTTACGCGGGGTAGAATACAATCTGGTTTTACTCAAAAGAACATTGCACAACATTAAAGTACATTCTTGTGAAATTTGGTCAGCTTCCTTATTTACTTCTGGGTCCAAACCTGTTAACAATCGGGATTTCTGTATGTGTGTGGTGCTAATTTTGCTCCATGTGACACTGACAGTATGTGACCTTAAGATGACCTATCACCGTTGTGTATGACATCAAAGTGTGACCTAAGTGGATGGCGTGTTACCCATGAGACCTTCACACTCTGGCCACATCTGTCCCTTTAGGGCTTTGGTTGTTGTCATGACTTTGGTGGATGGTTATATCTCTGATGTACTCTATACATAACTTAGATACACAAAACAGGATGCTCTTTATTGTTTTTCTAATCTATTCAGTCTTAAGCCAAACCTGACACACACATAAGCACCCACCCATGCTTGTGCGTACACACACACACAAATAAATACACACACGCGCACGCACACGCACACACCTAAAATCACTGACTTTTAAATCTAGACTGGATCAGGCAGGATTGACCTGGGCGCTCCGGGAGCTGTGATGGCTTGCAGGGGGCAGAGAGCTGCTGAGGAACAACAAAGACTTGACTACTCTCTCTCTCTGCTTACATAAGCATCACAATCATTACATAAGGCTGTGTGCTGGAGAGAGCGAGAGTAGGACGAGGCCTCCAAATCCTCTACATCATTAAAGAGATCTCAGATCTCAGGAGGGGCATCTTTTTGAGAGCAGTAAAAAAAAACACACTGAGTGCAGACAGACACCACACAACAGATGGTTTTCACCTGGCGGTGTAGTTTGTTTTTCTTTGTGATGGGAATATGGGAGTGTATGTTGTTAGAGAGACAGCACTGAGCTAGCTGTCTACATCCCAGAAGGCACATACACACACGGTTCACCTATTCATAGTTTCCTCCTTTCGTGTGAAGCACATTGGATTGCACTCGTTTTGTTTGACATGTGCTATATGAGTACAGATGAACTTGATTGAGGCTTGCAGTTATACACGCACGCACATATCACAGTGGCATTGTAGCGCCAGTCTTGGGTCACACAGCTGCTTTCACCACAGCTGATGTTGTTGGTGGGGCAGCTGGGAAATATAGTCTTCAACATCTATAAACGCGACATTCTAATGCAGTGGTCACACACCTTTTCTGAGTCAAGATCACTTTCTGAGTCAAAATGCAATTCAAGATCTACCGATCAGATTTTTTTTTAAATCATGACTTAAAAAATGTAAGGCATCCTTAAACAATTAAAAACAGTTATGTAGCAATGAGGTTTTGTGCAGTAGGCTATAGGCCCAATACACTATCACTGCATATTAGCTATGCTTGAATTGCCCTGCCAATGTTGTTCTTCTCAGACCATTTTGAAATTATATTTCAAAATTCAAGGTATATGATCACACTGGCAATAGATCATTTGTTGTATTACTTGTGAAGCACAGCTGAGTGAGCAAAATAATTAGCCTATTGTGAGCCTATTGGCCTGCACATCTGATGGTCAGTCTGAGTGAAGTGAGGGAGGGAGCAGCAGTGAGGCTGCCTCTCACCCGGCTCACCGTCTCTCCTCTCCTTCCCTCCCCTGAGAAAAGGGGACACAGTCTTCCACAGTCATGCAGCCTCATGCACCAATTCATGTTGTTACTCCTATGACCAGAGAAAGTGAAATATTCCTGCATATTAACCCTTCGAGGTGTACGGTCATATATTTGTGATCATTGTTGACTCGTGCCTGCAGTGACCCATCACAAATATGTGATTGGAACAGTAGCAACAGGACGTATGATGCAACAAATGTGTCTAAACAGCATTGTCTGAAAAGCATCTAAACAATGTTTTGTACTGCTGGGAAATAAAGGTATTCGTAAATGTATGCCTCAATTTCACCTTTTATTGTAAAAGATAAATGCAAAACTTTATCATCCAAACATCACACGGAACACATCCACAGCCAAACTCATCCCATAAACCAATCTAAATAACAGGTTGCGCTGACAAAAAACAAAACATAAGTTAGCCACCTAATAGCGAGAGTTGTTTACAATGTACCACAGCTCTGGTGAGTACAAGGGAGAAATGAAATATTGTTTAGAAAAGAGATGTGTGTCAGCTAAGCTAACAAACAGCAGGTACTTTCTTTATGATGGCAGCCATCTTAGTTTATGTTAGACAAGAGAAAACTCACTAAACCCAGAATGCCATTCACCATAAGACGCAAACAAACAAAGTCAAATTCAAAGATAGCAGTGCCCATTGTCTGAAAAATATGAAATTAGTTTGGCCCCTTTTCAGCATATTACAAATCTTTGATGTACTTATTACAGTGTATACAAGAACCGGAGCACATGACTTAACAATTCATTTACCATTTTTGAGAAATCACAAAGCAAATAAAATGTTATCACCTCACAGATCATCACCCCAGATGTGGGGGAGGGTTCGTTTCATTTGTGGGGGGTTTTCAAGTCTATGGGGGGCAGAAATGGGGGAAGGTATCGTGGGGGGATATGATGCGGGAAATATTACTATGATGGGGGATTTTTCAATAAATGGGGGGCAAATACAGGATAAGTTTCTACGCTAAATTAAAATAAAACCCCTGGAAAGTGAGGTCTGAGCTGGCAACCCTGTGGTACCATACTTACAATCTGATGCCGCGTTCAAAACAACTGGGAACTCGATAAAAAAACAAGCTCCGTCTGGGAAAAATAGTTTTGAACGGTCTTCCAACTCAGAATTCCAACTCAGGAACTCGGGCCTCTTTCTAGAGCTTAGACCTTTCGACCTGAAGATCGCTGACGTCATGATTTGACCTCGTATTTTTCACAGTTCCCAGTTGTCTTGACAGCACCATAAGTCAGTCGAGTGAACTACCCCTTGTTATAACATATTTTATCTGACAGATGCTTACGTGACAAACAGAATGCATTGTATGTTGTCAACAAATATGGCGCCACACATAGCTGGCAAATAGCTTAGCATTAGCTCATCATAAATAGTAAAACCTTCAAAAAAGTATTTTACACCTTTATAATCTATGCAGGAATCGGAACGCATGATTTGTCACCAGTACATGAAAACGTGAATAAAACAGTAAATAAATTACGATCCATATGAATCGAATGAACAGAATGCTACTCTAGAAGCAACAACACAATATACAGAAAATTAGGCACTGACTTTGATAGGAACGCACAAATTTACAAAGTTATTATTTGTCTTAAGTCCAATTTGTAAGGAAAACAACAATGAAGGCAATGCGGGCGCTAGCCTTAAAATGTGAAAAAGTTTGAACAATTCTGACTCGAGATGTGCAATGTCTTCATACTTGATCTGGGGAAACACTGGGGAAGTGCTTGGAAGAAGAGAGAAGTTTCTCCGGCTCAGTAAAGCCTCAAACATAAAATTGTCCGCAACAGTGAAATGGGCTACTTCTTATGTGAATTAATGAGGAGGCGGAACACACCTCAATTCAAACTGTTGTTTATTTATTTTTAATACAAAAACTTGTTAGAAAATAATTTGAAATGGACAAGTTGAAACAACCTATAGATAATTAGCAGGCAGCGTGCTTTGGTTTGAGGGCAGCGCAGGTTAACTGTCCTGTTGCGTAACAAGTATGTTACAGTACCTGATGTCTCTCTGGAAGGAGATTTTCGCCCTGAGCTCATCTACTCACCCTGAGCTCTTCAGAGTGTGCAGCTTAACATTGTAAGCTGGAAAACACTCGGTTTGTTATTTTTTGATTGAAACACAACTAATATTCATTAAATACGAATACAGGAGGAAGTGGGGGACTTCCAACAATGGCGATGCTCTAACAAGACGCATCTGCGTAGCATCCTCAAACTTTCAAACAATTTTAAGGCATTTTGACATGGTTTACCTGTTCGTTAACAGTGAGTAGGAAGTTAAAACATCTATTGTATCGCCAAAGCAAAAGATGTCCAATATGTCAAAACCTCAGATGAGGCATGGAAAAATGCCCCTCTCTGACAGCCCTCCTTCGGCCTTGGCGGATGCTAGCTCGGAAGAAGCACTAGCATGGTTCAGAATGGAGATGGACAAGGGTATAACAAAAATCCAAATGACAATTTCTGAACACCTCAGCAAAATTGATGTACTGGTCGATAAACTCCATGAAGACCAGAAAGTCACAAAGGGACGAGTGACAAAGTTAGAAAAAGACCATGCTGACCACCAGGCTGCCATCCTGGATGTGGCGCTCAAATTTGAGACTTCAAGGTTTCCCGGAGGCCGTGGAGGGAAGAGACGCAATCTCCTTTCTACAGGAATGGATTCCCGAAATTCCCGCTGGAGATCGAGAGGGCCCAATCACACCCTACAGAGGTGCTGCTTGGCCTGGTTGCACCCAGAGCATTTGTCATTACATTTAACGGTACCAGGACATTGTACGCATCCTCTCTGCTGCCCGAGCAAAGGGAGAGCTCAAGTACGGAGATGCCAGAATCATGATCTTTCCGGATCTTTCTCCCACACTACACAATAGGAGGATGGCTTTCTCCCCACTGAAGAGACTTCTGCTTCAGGCTGGCTTGGCATACGGCCTGTGCTACCCAGCGACTTTGTGGATCGAAACCAAGAATGGTGAGCGTACATTTGACTATGTGAAGATGGCTGAAACATACATGAGGAAAGAACTTCCTGACTTGTTCACATCTACTACACCCCAAGGAACTGTCTTTTGAACTTGGATACAGTGGATAGTGAACTGTTAGCACATGAGGAAACAACAAAATTACTCATATGATCGACTGGCTGGCTGGCCTGCTAGATGGCTAGCGTGATAATGACTGGCGAGGTAAAGTTGGATCATAGCTAATGTTGGCTGTGCTATTTACCCAGCTCGCTAAGTTTACAAGGCTGTAGCTATAGCTACTATACATCCACACTATGCCAGGTAGCTAAAGTTTTGCTGTATACTTATACTTTTATTTTACACAGAGGTCCAGTGGTTAAATAGTTATGTGACTTTTGACTGGGTTTCAAGCCTAACTATGTTGTTTACATTACTTCAGGGAATTTGAGCTTCTTTTACGTTTGCTTGCTTGTTTATTGTTCGAGATGTTTGCAATCGTTAGTGATACCGAGACAGGGATAAGCTACTCACTGGCGGGCCGCCTAATTGCCATTTAGCTGATAGCTTTACACTTGTGTATGTGCGTACATGTGTGTATTTATAATATTTCTGGGGGGAGGGTGAACTCAGGAGAATGGTGATTGTTTAAATACTTGTCCCTATTTTATATTTGAGAGATGATAGTTATCGTCTGGTAAAGGTTTTCATTTATACATCATAGCTTGATGTCTTTTTTCCTGACCCGCTGGGGTGCGTTTGTGGTCATCGCTTTTGTCGCCGCGCGGCACAGGGTTTGTGGTAGGGTCAGGGTATTAGCTCACGAGATGTTTACTACTTTATGCTTTCATAATTTCCTTTTATACACGTTGTATACAATTTTGTTTCTTTCCCTATTTCTTATTTTCTTTAAAGATGTTGGCACCTAATAACTACACATTTATGACACTATTACCATTGTGAATGACTGTACTAAATGCCCAGTCAAGCGCAAACAGTCTGAATTATCTAAAGCAGCATAAGGTTGATATAGCTCTTCTTCCAGAGACACACCTGACTGACTCTGAGCATGATACACTGAAGAGAGAGTGGGTGGGTCAAGTGTACTATTCATCTTTCACCTCTCGGGCAAGAAGGGTGGCCATACTCATTAATAAGCATTGCCCCTTTCAGATACAATCTCAGATTAAAGACAAAGGGGGTAGGTATGTGATCATTCAAGGTTTCATTAACATGGAGCCCATTACCATTGTGAATGTGTATGGGGCCTAACCATAATGATCCTACATTTTACCAAGACATATTTTAGAAGTTAACGTGCCCATCATCAGAGGTAATAATGGCAGAGGATTTTAACTTGGTACGGGACCCTTCCAGTGATAGATCTTCCTCTAATAATATCAACCTCACACAGGGAGCTAAAATGTTAAAAGCAGAAATTAAACATTTTGGACTTGTAGACAGACGTATGGTGATTTCACAACCAAAAGGTTAAAGAATACTCATTTTACTCCCCAGTTGTTCACAGTCCTGAGGAAATGAATCTAGTCTTCAGGGAGTTTTATGAAACATTGTACAAGTCTGAAGGTAATGCCCCTGCCACAATTCATGAGTTTTTGAACAAACTCAATTTACAAACGTTAACTGATGAGGATAGAGAGCACTTGGAGAAAGAGATTACATCAGAGGAAATTAGGGAATCCATTTTCAACACTGCTAGGGGAAAATCACCAGGGTTAGACGGATTCCTTATTGAATTCTATCGATCCTTTTTACCCAAACTAATTGAGCCTCTTTGCAGTATGTTTAATTATGCCATAGAGACAGAAAAGCTCCCAGACACACTTGAACAGGCACTGATCACAGTTTTGTTATAACCTGGGAAAGATCCTCTGCTTTGTGGGTCGTATAGACCAATATCTCTATTGAACACTTTGTATAAGATTCTTGCAAAACTCATAGCTCTTAGACTGGATAAGGTTCTTCCGGACTTGGTTGATATGGACCAAACAGGCTTTGTAAGAAACTGCTCGTCTCCTGATAATATCAGAAGATTAAATAATATTATGAATTTGTCACGGCTGGCTGAAGGACTGGACCAAGGTGCAGCATGGTAAGCGTACATTTTCTTTATTTAAAAATGAAGCCGACAAAACAAAGAACAAAAACAAACCGTATGTGCCCGGAACAAAGTCAGAGAATATAAAGCCTCTTCCCACAAAACAGGTGGGGGAAAAGGGTACCTAAGTATGGTTCTCAATCAGAGGCAACGATAGACAGCTGTCCCTGATTGAGAACCATACCAGGCCAAGACATAGAAATACAAAACATAGAAAAAAGGACAGAATGCCCACCCTAGTCACACCCTGGCCTAACCAAAATAGAGAATATAAAGCCTCTCTATGGCCAGGGCGTGACAGAATTATGTAAAGAATGACCAAGAATCTGTAGTGGCGGCTTCATTAGATGCGGAAAAGCTTTTGACTACACTGAATGGAACTACCTGTTTGAAGTTTTACAGAGGATGAATATTGTACCTAAGTACAGTATGTAGATCTGATTAGATTACTGTACAAATGTCAGGTAGCTCAGATTCTGACTAATGGAAACATTTCCTCACAGTTCTCTCTCTCAGTTCTCGCACAAGACAGGGTTGTCCCGCTAGTCCTCTCATTTTTTCTTTGGCTATAGAGCCACTGGCAGAAACTTTTAGATCTCATCCATCCATCCATGGTGTTCGTATAGGTGGGAGTGAACATCTGGTCTCGCTATATGCCAATGACATTTTGCTTTACCTCACTAAACCAGAAATTTCACTCCGAACATTAGTTGACATCCTAAAAGAATATGTGACATTTTCAGGATGTAAAATAAACCTATTATGCCTTTTAACAGGGCAGCTATGCAGCACCCAATCTTAGACCAGCCGTTTTCTTGGAAACCACAGAAAATGACATATCTTGGATTGAAAGTTCCTTCTGAAATTCCTTCTGAACTATACTCCACTTCTCAAAAAGGTTGGGTAAGAATTGGATAGATGGCGGGATTTACCAATTTCTCTTATTGGGCGGGTCAATTGTGTAAAGATTAATATATTACCAAAATTCTTGTACATTTTTCAAACCTTGCCCTTTCCTATTCCCCAAGTTTTTTTCAAACAACTTAATAGGAAGGTTTCTTCATTTCTGTGGAAAGGGAAACCCCCCCAGAGTGAAACTCACAACTTTATGCAAACCATTATCAGAAGGAGGACTTACTCAACTGACTTCCAGTTGTATTACTGGGCATCTCAGTTAAAGGCTGTGTGGGTATGGCAAAATACAACAATAAGTTCACCCTCTTGGAGACAGAGGAGGAGTGTCTGACCCCTGCTACATTGGCATCTATACCTTATATTAGCCCACCTAAAGCTTTGCTAGGTCTCATAAACAACCCTTTCATTAAAAACACTTTAAATATATGGATTGAAGTCTGTAAACTAACAGAAGGGCTTAGATCTATATGTGAACAAACACCTTTCTATAATAACCCCATCCTACCCAAAGCCCTGAGAGATGGTATTACATTTTATTGGTTCAACAAAGAAATTAAAACATTTGGTAATCTCTACAGAGAAGGTGAACTACTATCCTTTCAACAACTGGCATCTCATTTTCAGTTACCTCAAACTAATTTCTTCAAGTACCTACAGGTTAGGCATTATATTGCCACTCAGCAGGGAGGTAGGATTCAGCCCATGGGTAAACCTAAAACTGATAAACTGTGGCTGGAAAGGAAAGGGGTAAAAGGTGTCATTTCCTACATGTACTCTGGTCTTCAAGCTCTGTTGGGGAATGATGACCTCTGAAAGCTTGCATGAAGTGGCATGATGACCTTGGTCTCATTTTTGAGGATGAGAAATGGGGAAAGCTCTTTTTAGATGCTCACGTCTTTCATTTAACACAAAGCACAAGTTGATGCAATTCAATATTTTACATAGGGTCTACATCACACCAGAGAGACAGTATAAGATCAATTCTAAATATTCAACATTTTTCCCAAGGTGTAAAATGGGAGTGGGCACACGCATGCATGTTTTTGTCCTGCCCTGAACTAAGCAATTATTGGAAAGACATTATTGTCACGTTCGGACCTTAGTTCTTTTGTTATGTCTTTGTTTTAGTATGGTCAGGGCGTGAGTTGGGTGGGTTGTCTATGTCCTTTTTCTATGTTTTGAGATTTCTGTGTTTGGCCTGGTATGGTTCTCAATCAGAGGCAGCTGTCAATCGTTGTCCCTGATTGAGAACCATCTTTAGGTAGCCTGGTTTCACTTTTGAGTTGTGGGTGATTGTTTCCTGTGTCTGTGTTTGCACCACACGGGACTGTTTCGATTTTCGGTTGTTCTTTCACTTTGTAGTGCTCCGTTTTACATATTAAAATGGACACTTACCACGCTGCCAATTGGTCCGATATCTCTTACTCCTCGTCAGAAGAAGAAGACGATCGTTACAATTATTCAGATCTTATCACAGGTCACTAATATGACGGTACCACTAGATCCTTCCCTTATTCTTCTTGGAGATTATTCTGTTCTACCAGTTAATATTTGTAGCAAAACCAGATTCATTAAATTAGCAGTCATTGCAGACAATAAATGCACACCTACAGTGCCTTGCGAAAGTATTCGGCCCCCTTGAACTTTGCGACCTTTTGCCACATTTCAGGCTTCAAACATAAAGATATAAAACTGTATTTTTTTGTGAAGAATCAACAACAAGTGGGACACAATCATGAAGTGGAACGACATTTATTGGATATTTCAAACTTTTTTAACAAATCAAGGCCTGCCACAGGCGCCGGGAGCAACAGGCTCAAGTTATCCTGCCTCTCGCCCATCCATAAAGGGTTCTCCGAATCATGAGAAGAGTGGGAGTGGGCAGATTTCCTCGTCCTTCTCGCCAGCGGTGATTCTGGGCAGCTCCATGGTAAGAAATGTGACTGTTCCTGGTGCAAAAACAATGACTTCTGGAGCCTGGAGCTCGAATAAATTACATTACTAAGCTGCTCCCGAATGTACTACGCCAGGACATGGAAATTGATTCTATCGTAGTCCATGTGGGTTTTAATTACATTATGAAGGACACATAGCCTTTTGTTAATCACCCTGTCGTCTCAGATTTTGAAATTATGCTTTACAGCGAAAGCAATCCAAGTGTTTGTAAGTTTATCCATAGCCTAGCATAGCATTATGTACACTTAGCATCAGGAAGCTTGGTCACACAAATCAGAAAAGCAATCAAATTAACCATTTACCTTTGATCTTTGGATGTTTTCACTCACAAGACTCCCAGTTACACAACAAATGTTCCTTTTGTTCCATAAAGATTATTTTTATACCCAAAATACCGACGTTTGTTTGTCGCGTTATGTTCAGAAATCCACAGGAAAGAGCGGTCACCACAACGCAGACGGAAGTTCCAAATAGTCTTCATAATGTCCACATAAACATGTCAAACGTTTTTTTATAATCATTCCTCAGGTAGTTTTTAAAATATATATTCGATAATATATCAACCGAGTGTGTAGCTTTTTCCATAACAGCGGGAGGAACAATGGCCGTCTTACTCACCAACTCACTCTGAGAGCCTCCACCTGTCCCACCTGGTTTTAGCCTGCAATATCAGTTCTGTTTAACTCACAGACAACATTTTGACAGTTTTGGAAACTTTAGAGTGTTTTCTATCCTAATCTGTCAATTATATGCATATTCTAGCATCTGGTCCTGAGAAATAGGCTGTTTACTTTGGGAACATTATTTTTCCAAACATAAAAATAGTTCCCCCTAGCTTCAAGAGGTTAATTTATGTCCATTTATCTGCCCTGAATGCCTCTACTGATCCCATAGCTATTGTGTGCAGTAATCATGTGCCTATGAACCAGATTTATACTGTTAGCACTAAGCCGGTGTGCCCTAGGAGGAAGTACACTGTGAGCAGCTCACCCTGTGTCATGACTTCTGCCAAAGTCGTTGCCTCTCCTTGTTCGGGCGGTGCTCGGCGGTCGACGTCACCGGTCTTCTAGCCATCATTGATCCATTTTTCATTGGTTTTGTCTTGTCTTCCCACACACCTGTTTTCAATCCCATTCCTTACCTGTTGTGTATTTAACCCTCTGTTTCCCCTCATGTCTTTGTCAGAGATTGTTTATTGTCAGTGTTGTGTTTGTTGTTTAGGTGCGCGACGGGTCCTCGTACCCATGTTTGTTTTATTCTATTCGTCTTAGTGATATGGAGCATGTTCCATGGACATTCATTAAAATACTCCATTTTACACTCCGTTTGACTCTCCTGCGCCTGACTTCCCTGACACCTCTACACACGACTCTGACACCCTGCACTAACATAAAGAACATGAGCACATCTACTGCTGCTAAGCTTCCGAGTAAAGAAATGAAAGCAAGTAAGCATACGAGAAGAAAATTACTTAAAATAGCCCACGTTAAAATATGTAGCATAAGAAACAAGGTTCATGAAATCAGTAATTTGCTAGTAACATTTGACATTCATATTCTGATCTCTGAAACTCACTTAGATAATACCTTTGACGATAAAGTGGTAGCAATACAGGGTTATAACATTTATAGAAAATATAGAAATGCCATTGGTGGAGGTGTTGCTGTTTATATTCAGAACCACATTCCTGTAAAGATTAGAGAGGATTTCATGTTACATACATGTTCATCTGCCACATTAAAGCCCATTCTGATGGGAAGCTGCTATAGACCACTAAGTGCTAACAGTCAGTATCTGGATAACATGTGTTAAATGCTTGATAATGTATGTGATATCAACAGAGAGGTATTTTTTCTGGGTGATTTAAATATTGACTGGCTTTCATCAAGCTGCCCACTCATCAAGCTGCCCACTATCAACAATGACAAGCCACTGACAGTTTGGATCGACAATTATTGAGCATAATAGTGGAGGATATTGCCACTCCTATTTTCCCACATCTTCAATTTAAGTCTATGAGAAAGTGTGTGCCCTCAGGCTTGGAGGGAAGCAAAAGTCATTCTGCTACCTAAGAATAGTAAAGCCCCCTTTACTGGCTCAAATAGCAGACCAATCAGCCCTTAGTAAACTTTTGGAAAAAATTGTGTTTGACCAGATACAATGCTATTATACAGTAAACAAATTGACAACAAACTTTCAGTATGCTTATAGAGAAGGACATTCAACAAGCACATCACTTATGACTGATGATTGGCTGAGAGAAATTGATGATAAAAAGATTGTGGGGGCTGTTTTGTTAGACTTCAGTGTGGCCTTTGACATTATCGACCAGAGTCTGCTGCTGGCAAAACTTATGTGTTATGACTTTACACCCCCTGCTATATTGTGGATAAAGAGTTACCTGTCTAAAAGAACACAGAGGGTCTTCTTTAATGGAAGCCTCTCCAACATAATCCATGTAGAATCAGGAATTTCTCAAAGCAGATGTCTAGGCCCTTTACTTTTTTGAATTGCCACTGGCTTTGAGGAAAGCCAGAGTGTCTATGTATGCGGATGACTCAACACCATACATGTCAGCTACTACAGCAACTGAAATGACTGGAACACTTAACAAAGAGTTGCAGTTAGTTTAAGAGTGGGTGGCAAGGAATAAGTTAGTCCTAGATATTTCTAAAACTAAAAGCATTATATCTGGGACAAATAATTCACTAAACCCTAAACCTCAACTAAATCTTGGAATAAATAATGTGGTAATTGAGCAAGTTGAGGTGACTAAACTGCTTGGAGTTACTCTGGATTGTAAACTGTCATGGTCAAAACAAATTGATAGAATAGTAGCTAAGATAGGGAGAAGTTTGTCCATGATGAAGCGCTGCTCTACCTTTTCACCTTTATTAAACTAGGCAAGACAGTTAAGAACAAATTCTTATTTTCAATGACAGCATAGTGGGTTAACTGCCTTGTTCAGGGTAGGAACAACAGATTTTTACCTTGTCAGCTCAGGGATTTGATCTTGCAACCATTTCGGTTACTAGTCCTATGCTCTAACCACTAGGCTAACTGCCGCTACCTCCTTGACAGCACTGTCAACAAGGCAGGTCCTACAGGCCCTAGTTTTGTCGCACCTGTACTACTGTTCTGTCGTGTGGTCAGGTGCCACAAAAAAGGCAATTGGTTCAGAACAGGGCAGCACGGCTGGCCCTTGGATGTACACAGAGAGCTAATATTAATAATATGCATGTCAATCTCTCCTGGCTCAAAGTGGAGGAGAGTTTGACTTCATCACTGCTTGTATTTATGAGAGGTATTGACATGTTGAATGGACACACATGCATTCCCCACAAGACAAGCCACAAGAGGTCTTTTCACAGAATCCTAAGTCCAGAACAGACTATGGAAGGCGCACAGTACTAAATAGAGCCATGACTACATGGAACTCTATTCCACATCAAGTAACTCCTGCAAGCAGTAAAATTAGATTTAATAAACACCTTATGGAACAGCGGGGACTGTGAAGTAACACAAACATAGGCACAGACACATGCACACACAAACACACATGTATCTGCATACGCACTATACATACATACACATGGATTTTGTCCTGTTTATATGTGCTAGTGGTGGAGTAGGGGCCAGAGGGCACACCGTCTGTGAATGTATTGTAATGTTTCTAAAATTGTATAAACTGCCTTAATTTTGCTGGACCCCAGTAGCCAAGGAAGCAGCTAATGGGGATCCATAATAAATACAAATAAAAATCACATTTTGGAACAGTGAGTGCATTCTGACATCACGTGCATAAAAAAAACTGACGCTGAGGCGACCGTTAGAGATATTTGGAAAAGGTTGAAAAAGACACAAGCTAGGCCCTCCCGAGTGGGAGTTGTTTATGTATGTAGTTAGTGAGCTAAGCTGTAGCATTAGCAATGTCTTTCAAAAGGAGACAACTCACAAATGCGGAAATTCTGGAGATTTAAAAACATTCTGACAATGAGTCTGAAAGTCAGGAATCAGATTCTGACAGTGTGGAGCTGCACCCCAGCCATTGAGAACCATGAATCTGAGGACCCGTTGACCACTGACAAAGTTCCCTTTGAAGATGCTGGTGGTGATGGAGGCAGACTGACAATGGATGAAGTACAGGAGTTCTGTGGTAGCTGGAAGGCTGCTAGCAATTTCACCCCTCCTGGCCCTGCAGGTTGCTTTGATGAGTCCCAGTCTGGAGTGCAACGCCCCTTGCCATTTCCATCTGAGGCAGAGTGCTTCAAGTTGTTTCTGACAGAGGAGCTGGTGGGAGACATAGCAGAGACCAATCGCTATGCCTTGGAGCTACTGGAGAAGAGAGAGCCAGGAGTGGGGGGGACAACCACAATTATTGAAATGTATACTGTCATGACGTTGGCCTACTGGGGGAGGTTTATGACCCCCATAAATACCTCCCCCCACCCCGTTTCTCTCTCTCTACTCTATAGAGTTGACTCTTGAAAAGCCCTTTGTTAACCTGTTGCGTCGACCAAACCCGGATCCGGGATTCTATTTACAGACCTAAGCTCATTACCATAACGCAACGTTAACTATTCATGAAAATCGCAAATGAAATGAAATAAATATGCCATCTCTCAAGCTTAGCCTTTTGTAAACAACACTGTCATCTCAGATTTTCAAAATATGCTTCTCAACCATAGGAAAACAATAATTTGTGTAAAAGTGGCTAGCTAGCGTAGCATTTAGCGTTAGCATTAGCGTTAGCATCCAGCACGCAAGATTTCAACAAAAACATAAAAGCCTTCAAATAAAATCATTTACCTTTGAAGAACTTCGGATGTTTTCAATGAGAAGACTCTCAGTTAAAAAGCAGATGCTCAGTTTTTCCAAAAAAGATTCTTTGTGTATTAGAAATAGCTCCGTTTTGTACATCACATTTGGCTACCAAAAAAAAAAACGAAAATTCAGTCCTCAAAACGCGAACTTTTTTCCAAATTAACTCCATAATATCGACTGAAAACATGGCAAACGTTGTTTAGAATCAATCCTCAAGGTGTTTTTCACATATCTCTTCAATGATATATCGTTCGTGGAAGCATGGTTTCTCCCCTCAATCAAATGGAAAAGTACAAGCAGCTGGCGTTTGCGCACCGAATTCCACGCAGGACACCAGGCGGACACTTGGAAAATGTAGTCTCTTATGGTCAATCTTCCAATGATATGCCTACAAATACGTCACAATGCTGCAAACACCTTGGGGAAACGACAGAAAGTGTAGGCTCATTCCTTGCGCAATCACAGCCATATAAGGAGACAATGGAAAACAGAGCTTCAGAGATTCTGCTCATTTCCTGCTTGACGCATCATCTTGGTTTCGCCTGTAGAATGAGTTCTGGGGGACTTACAGACAGTATCTTTGCAGATTCTGAAACTTCAGAGTGTTTTCTTTCAAAAACTGTCAAGAATATGCATAGTCAAGCATCTTTTCGTGATAAAATATCGCGCTTAAAACGGGAACGTTTTTTATCCAAAAATGAAATAGCGCCCCTAGAGATCCAACAGGTTAACATAGAGAGTCTGAGAACATCAAAACATGGGGGAAAGGAACCATATTTCGGTAATCCAACCAGCTGAAAATATGCGTTGGTACTTAGAGAATATGATGTCAGAACAGTTGGCTTCTGAGACATTATTACTGATGATAGGACGACATAAACTGTATCTTGGAAAGTCTACACATTCTAGTTATCAGATTCACATGGAATTGTTGTGCAATTTAAATGCTTAAACATTAAACTATTTGTGAAAAGGTGAAATGTAATTTTAGCTTCTAAAGGAGAGAATTGGTTGTCATAGAGTAAACTCTGCTCACTCAGAGGCCCCGCCCAATTGAACAGACATTGTTTGTAAACTATGAAACACGCTCTTCTCTTCATCACTATATGAACCCGTCAACGAAAATTCAAGGACGAGAGGACGGCAGTCCCCACGTTGAAAGGGCTAAGACAAGAATCTAATGAAATTAGCATCGAATTTCAAAGTGAAGATGACAATCAACACGCCAGAAAGGATACATTTCGACTATACCAGCCAGAATATAACATGACCTTAAAGTATGGCAACTTGGTGTGAACTTTGAACTCTTATTCACTAAAGAAGTTATACCTTCTAGCCGATTGAGTTAGCCGCAGCAACGGTAAACGTGGTCTAGGAGAGGACGGACAGAATATCCATTCTACCATGCTCCAGTTCACCATTAGACATTCTTCAGAGGACAAGAGACCCATGCTGGACAACCCGGCCTTCTATCTACGACCAATCTACCGAAGCGCAGCTCAGAGTAAATATTTATTACATTTTCCTTTTTCAAACGGGCGGTTATTTAGAATGCATAAGATACTGTATTTATGATAGCATAGCTTCTCCCTTCGTTACTTAGTCTTCCCGGTCTTTCACTCAAACCTAACCCCCTTTATTTGTGTAACCAGCCGTCATATCTGTTCCGTCCGCTAGGGACGTTTTCCTTTATGACAATTAGTATTCAATGTATGATCTATTCTGTGTACATGTAATTCTGTGTGATTATTTAGGTATTTAGTAAATAAATAATTAAACAAAATGTTGTATTGCTGGTTCAACTTCTTAGCCAGGGTTCGTGAAGATATTTCAGATGAGACTGAATAAGGTGAGGATCAAAATATGGACTGCTACTGATGTAAAAGATTACTAGGTCTTTAAGAGTTTATTCAGAAGATAACAGCTCTATAAACATTATTTCGTGGTGCCCAGACTTTCTAGTTAATTACATTTACCTGATTAGCTTAATCAGGTAATATTAATTACAGAGAAATTATTTTATAGAATAGCATGTCATATCACTTAATCCAGCATAGCCAAATACACGACAATACCTTCCTGCTGACAGTCCTTCTCATGGGGATAGTAAAGAAGAACTCCCTTTGTTTGCAACTCCCTTCTTTGCCACCCTCTTTTCCCAAGACTGCATTTCATCAACAATGCTACTGCCATCCTAAATGACCCGTTATACAAAATAAGAAATGCCAACAGCTGGCAGTAAAGTGGCATGACAAATGAGACATCTATGTCCTCTCCACTGTCCATACAGCAAGCATGTCGGCCACATGGAAGGTGGTCCACCTGACGGGAGAGAGAAAATCAAACCAGACTGCGTGCTTTACTATAACCTCAAGATGGGGGCAGTGGATAAGGCGGACATGATAAACAGCTTTGTGGAATGCACTCAGAAAACGACCAAGTGGTACAAGAAGATATATTTTTTTTAATTCCAGGGTGGCTTCAAAATACAACAAGCCAATACTTCTCTGACACAATTAGCATTGTTTTACAGAGCTAATAGAAGAATGTAACTAGCTACATAAGCATGATTGAGTATAACACCATAAAGGTTATGAAATTAGTAACGTTACCTCGCGTGTCCGCGGTTATAAGGAATATACACAAATATATTATGCTCCATACACACAGTGAGCTACAGTAGAAATGGTATAACACGACATACAGAAACTATTATAATGTAATAAGGTGCTTATTTTTGATAGAAACACAGTCTGGATTTGAACATCGGTGTCTGTAGTGACGCCTCTAACACTGAGACGCTGTTCCTTACAGCTGCACCATTTGGAAGTCATAAGGCCAGGTTAGCTTCAAAATACAACACATGCTAATTCTTCTCTGACGCATTTAGCATTGTTTCCCAGAGCTAATAGAAGAATATACGTAGCTAGCTACCTATGCATTGAGTATAACACCATAAAGGTTATGAAATGAGTAATGTTACCTTGTGTGTCCGTGGTAAATAAGGAATATACACAAAAATATTATGCTACAGTAGAAACGACATAACTGACATGCAGAAACTATTATGACGTAATAAGGCACTTACTTTGATAGAAAAGCACACATCACCAAACTCATTACTGGTAACGAAAACAACTGTGACTGCGATGCAGGCAACAGACGGAAAATGTGAACACGGGTGTGCAGGATGAGAGATGAGCAAATGTCTGCAGACTGGAACTGCACTAACAATTGGGAAGAAATGTCCAGAAAATAATTGGTCCACAAAAGTAAAAAAGACTACTTTTATGTGAATGAATGAGGTGGAACACACCTCAATTCAAACTGTTCGTAGAAAATAAAACTAGTTAGAAAATAATTTGAAACCTAAATATGGCACGTGTTACTAGGCAACCCCACTACACTTGCCTTGGCAGGCCCTCCATAGCTAAAGGCAGTATGAAAAACATGCTAACAACATTTTTGCTATGAAACAAACTAAATACTGCACACTGACCCACAAAACATATTTGCTAGATTCACAATAGAGTTCTTATACAAAACAAGGAAAGTGAACTTCAAAATGTGATGCAGTTTTATTCTAATTTACAGCTGTTTTTAGTAAGTAATGAATCTGCTAGTTTCTGACAGGTCTTACATTGCTTTAAAGAAGCAGTTAATGCAGTTACTAAAACAGCTCTATTTCAGAATTGATTGATTTCAGAATTGAAAAGCAGAGAAGTACAGGAAAATATCATACGCTCTAAATTGTTGTCTATTTCCTTGGGAAAGTGGTCAAAAGGGCAGTTGTTTCAAAAAGTTAGGAAGAAAAGCAGTTAATGCAGTTCCTAACACAGCTGTACCCTTTGATTGGTAGAATATATTTCTGTTATTTATTTGAATAGCAGGGAAATAGACAAAGATGTCACACTATCTAAGGTTTTGTCTACCCTTTTATGACAGTCAAAATTTCAGCTGTTTATAAAAAGTTAGAGGAAATGTCATTGATGTGGTTACTAAAACCGCTGTATTGTTTGAACAGTGGAATATATTTTTGTTCTGATTTCAGATTTGAACAGCAGAGAAGTTGTCACGCCCTGGTCTTAGTATTTTGTGTTTTCTTTATTATTTTGGTCAGGCCAGGGTGTGACATGGGTTATTTATGTGGTGTGTTTTGTCTTGGGGTTTTTGTAGGTTATGGAATTGGGGTATAGTAGAGTAGTCTAGGAAAGTCTATGGTTGCCTGGAGTGGTTCTCAATCAGAGGCAGGTGTTTATCGTTGTCTCTGATTGGGAACCATATTTAGGCAGCCATGTTCTTTGAGTGTTTCGTGGGTGATTGTTCCTGTCTCTGTTTGCACCAGATAAGGCTGTTTAGGTTTTTCACGTTACGTTTATTGTTTTGTATTGTATCGTCATTATCTTTATTAAAGATGTATGAAGATAACCACGCTGCATTTTGTTCCTCCTCTCCTTCACCGGAAGAAAACCTTAACAGAAGTAGAGGAAGATTCCAGATGCTCTAATTGTTGTTGGAAAAGTAGTCAAAGTAGTTGATTTGTGTCAAAAGTTACATTGTTTACAGGAAATAGAATAGAATGTTGGGAGTCATGGTGTCACAATGGGCCCTTTAAAATGCTGAGGAAATCCTGTGAATGTGGATGGAGGACAAAAAGGACAAAAAGCTTAATAGTTTCAAAAGTATGTGGACACCTGCTCAAATTTGTGTATTCGGCTATGTGTACAATCGAGCACACAGCCATGCAATCTCCATAGACAAACATTGAATGGCCTTACTGAAGAGCTCACTGAATTTCAACGTTGATGCCACATTTCCAACAAGTCAGTTTGTCAAATTTCTGCCCTGCTAGAGCTGTATGTTCTGTTATTGTGAAGTGGAAAGGTCTCGGAGCAACAACGGCTCAGCCGTGAAGTGGTATGCCACAGAAGATCACAGAACGGGACCGCCGAGTGCTGAAGGGCGTAGCACATAAAGATAGTTTATTCTCTATCCTGCAACACTCACTACCGAGTTATAAACTGCCTCTGGAAGCAACGTCAGCACAAGAACTGTTAGTCGGGAGCTTCATGAAATAGGTATCCCTGGCCGAGCAGCCGCACACAAGCCAAAGATCCCCATGCGCAATGGCAAGCGGCGGCTGCAGTGGTGTAAAAACCGCCACCATTGGACTCTGGAGCAGTGGAAACGCATTCTCAGGAGTGGTGAATCACGCTTCACCATCTGGCAGTCCGAAGGACGAGTCTGGGTTTTGCGGATGCCAGAAGAACGCTACCTGCCCCAATGCATAGTGGCAACTGTAAAGTTTGGTGGAGAAGGAATAATTGTCTAGGGCTGTTTTTCATGGTTCGGGTTAGGCCCATTATGGGAAATCAACGCTACAGCATACAATGACAATCAAGACGATTCTGTGCTTCCAACAGTTTGCGGAAGGCCCTTTCCCATTTCAGCATGACAATACCCCCGTGAACAAATCAAGGTCCATACAGAAATGGTTTGTTGAGATCGGTGTGGAAGAACTTGACCGGCCTGCACAGAGCCTGACCTCAACCCCATCAAACACCTTTGGGATGATTTGGAACGCCGACTGCAAGCCAGGCTTAATCGCCCAACATCAGTGTCCAACCTCACTAATGCTCTTGTGGCTGAATGAAAG
The DNA here is from genome assembly GCF_045791955.1 of Oncorhynchus clarkii lewisi. Lineage (NCBI taxonomy): Eukaryota > Metazoa > Chordata > Actinopteri > Salmoniformes > Salmonidae > Oncorhynchus > Oncorhynchus clarkii. Next base: position 11,251,008 of record NC_092169.1, read on the forward strand.
CAAGTCCCCACAGCAATGTTCCAACATCTAGTGGAAAGCCTTCCCAGAAGAATGGAGGCTCCATATTAATGCCCATGATTTTGTAATAAGATGTTTGATGCGCATGTGTCCACATACTTTTGGCCATGTGGTTCTTATGCTCCCAGATGGGACAAGAGCAACCGCCAACAAAGAAATAACCAAGGTAATTGAACCAAGGCAGTGATGCCACGCACACGTACACACACACGCACATGCACACAGTCACCCTCGAAAAGGGATCAAAGTCTCCCATCCTTTAAATTTCCCACCTCGCTCCATAGCGCTCCTGAAAACATGTGTAAATGGAAACATGTGGTTACACTTCACAAGTGCTTAAAAACAACTGGGTGGCATTACCAAATGTGTTGGACATTTATCTAATTGTGCAGAAAAGTGAAGAGGGGAAGAAAAAAAATAGGAAAGAGTGACTGAGTGAGTTTAGTGATGGTGTGGTCTAGTTGTGACAGGACATGAGCTTGATCATCCCTCTGGAAAGGAATTAAATGAGAGTAAAGGGAAAAGGCGAGGAGAGGGGCAGCCACACAAGTCGAGTAGCTTCAGGCTCCACCACTCTGTAAAGTGCTCCTACAGTTTGAGTGTCTCCAACTATGAGCTGCAATTAGCACCAGGGGTGGTACTGAGAGGGGGTGAGATGGTTAATCTTAGCCCACCTCAGAGCTCCTCTGGCTGGGTTACTGAACTCTAGTCCTGAGTGATTATTGTTTTTTTGAGGTCAGTTCGGTTTTGGTTAGACTGTAAAAAAAATAATCATGGTTTTCGATTTCAGTTTTGCCAATTTTTAAACATTAAATGCACTATGCATTATGGCGGTTGAATGCTGTAACAACACAGAATAAAACAATTAATGAAAGTCCCATGATGATAGTGACTGACCATGCAATTTGGACTATCTTGTGTATGTCCAAATAAAAATCTATTTAAATTACAGGTTGAAATGCAACAAAATAGGAAAAACACCAAGGGGGATGAATACTTTTGCAAGGCACTGTACCTCGCACATTCTTCTCTTTTCTCTCCCTCTCAGTTTCTGCCCCACACAGACTGGACAAGTAGACTTGCAATGGATTATGGTCATTGTAGTTAATTGTAGTTAATTACAACATTTTCTAAACTATGTCTTATATTGGCCTGTTGGAAACTTCAACTCCCAGACTACTATATATTAGGGCTTGATCTGATTTCTCTCTAGAAAAACTGCACAATAGAGCTCACAGCAAACACAATAATTAAAAAAATAAAGGAATTTAACCCATGTAGGTCAATTAGTTGTTTAAAAAACTAAAGAATAACCAACATTTCAGTTAATCGCTCAGCACTATAACCAACATTTCGGTTAATCCCTCAGCACTACTGACCTCACACAACCCTGCTCATTAACTCAGCCATCCACACCGCAGACCATACTAAAACCAACACTCCTCAATTAGCTCCTGTCAATCATTTAGTCAGTCATTCAATGCAGTGGGCAGTGGTGTAAAGTAATTAATTTGTTTTTTGGGGTATCTGTACTTTACTTTACTATTTATATTTTTGACAACTTATACTTTTACTTCACTACATTCCTAAAGAAAATAATTGACTTTTTACTGCATACATTTTCCCTGACACCCAAAAGTACTTGTTACATTTTGAATGCTTAGCAGGATAAGAAAAGGGTCAAATTAATGCACTTATCAAGAGAATATCCCTGGTCATCCCTACTGCCTCTGATCTGGTGGACTCATTAAACACACATGATTAGTTTGTAATTATGTCTAAGTGTTGGAGTGTGGCCCTGGCTTTCCTCAAATAAATAAAAACAACAAAATGGCGCCATCTGGTTTGCTTAAAATAAGGAATTTGAAATGATTTTTGATACTTAAGAATATTTTAGCAATTACATTTACTTTTGATACTTAAGTATATTTAAAATCAAATACTTTTAGACTTTTACCCAAGTAGTATTTTACTGGGTGACTTTCACTTTTACTTGAGTCCTTTTCTATTAAGGCATCTTTACTTTTACTGAAGTATGACAATTGGATTCCTTTTCAAACACTGCTGAGAAACAATTAATGGCCTCCCGGGTGGCGCAGTGGTTAAGGGCGCTGTACTACCAGAGACTCTGGGTTCGCGCCCAGCCTCTGTCGTAACCGGCTGCGACTGGGAGGTCCAATTGTCATAGCGTCGTCCAGGTTAGGGAGGGTTTGGCCGGTAGCGATATCCTTGTCTCATCGCGCACCAGCGACTCGTGTTTCCTCGGACACATTGGTGCGGCTGGCTTACGGGTTGGATGCGCGCTGTGTTAAGAAGCAGTGCGGCTTGGTTGGGTTGTGTATCGGAGGACACGTGACTTTCAACCTTCATCTCTCCCGAGCCCGTATGGGAGTTGTTGCATGAGACAAGATAGTAACTACTAACAATTGGATACCATGAAATTGGGGAAAAAGAGAAACAATTCATGTTAATCTCTCGTGTGAGATTTTTAAATAATATAATACCCATTTTCCTGAACTAATTAAAGCAAGTGAGTTATTCAGTACTTTAATTTTGATATTGTTTTGTTTGCATAATTAATTTCCTCATTGAGGATAACAACATTTGTGACCTAATCTAATGTACAATATCACAGGCTCAGCAACATACTTATCTAATGTTCCACACTTATTATGATTCACTTTTCCACATTGTCCTCAATGGAACAGCTAACATCTAAATTAGAGTAGTGCGTCATATGATTTTTAACACAACCTCTCAGTCAATTATCAGCGTCTCCTTAGCGACAGGTTTACAGCTCCAGACCGCTCCTGCGCCACAGCCTGAAATAGGCACTACTCCTCGTCGGAAGTTACAGCGTTCTGGTCTCCAAGGAGGCTTGTTCCCTAGAGACGTCATATTCATGGTAACATGGCTATTTCTGACTCAGAGAAGGGAGAGAGCATAAATCATGCAACACAGGGATCAGGTCAGCAGCAGCGCACCAGGAGGGATGTGTGTGTGTGTGTGTGTGTTTTAGAGAGAGAAAGAGAGAGAGAGAGGGGGATTGAGTCTGTATCTGTGTGCACATGCTTGTGAAGAAACAAACCAAGCAGGGGGGAGAGAGGGAGAGGGACAGGAGAAGGCGCTGGGTTTGGTGGGACCATCAACGAGAGAAAGGTTACATGGTAATGCTGGCATTTTAATCAGAACGCCAGCCAATGTGGGCAGAAAGAAATCAGGGTGCCAAGGTCGCTCTACTGACCCAGGCCAAAGGAACACAGTCGAAGAGTGTAGTCTCACAAAGTGAGTACCTGCTAAATTCTGTTGCTCAGTGGTGGGATGACAGGTATCTTCAGCAGTATTTCCCAAAGTTAGTCCTAGGCAGGGCACACATGCCCCTGACAAAACATTATAGGATGCAAACCCTTATGTTTCAATGGGCAATATTGATTTTGTCTTGATTGCATGATTTTTCTGTCCTTATTAGCATACATAGCTTTGGGGTTTCCTGCAGGTGAGTGACATCACTAGCACACCGGTGGTCTCTCTCCACGGAAGTCCCAACAGCCTAAGTAATGATAGAGGAAATACTGCTCTTTGATCTCAATCTACCTAAATTCAGAATACTATTTGCATAGATGTTTAATTGATACAACAGAATAATATGACAGAGATCGAAGTCAGAAGTGCAAGCCAATTCCAATTACTACCCCCAAGCCATAAGACTGCCGAACAATTCATCAAATGGCCCAGCGGACTATTTACATTGACCCCCCCCCCTCCACCCTATTATCTATGCATAGTCACTTTACCTCTGCCTACATGTACAAACTACCTTGACTAAACTGTACCCCTGCACATTGACTCGGAACTGGTATATACAGTACCAGTCAATATTTGAAATGGCACATATGGAATCATATAGTAACCAAAAATGTGTTAAACAAATCCAAATATATTTTAGATTTTAGATTCTTCAAAGATTCTTCCTTTTGCCTTGATAAATGCCAAGATTGTGCAAAGCTGCCATCAAGGCAAAGGGTGGCTACTTTGAAGAATCTAAAATCTAAAATATATTTTGATTTGTTTAACACATTTTTGGTTACTAAATTATTCCTTGTTTGTTTTTTCATAGTTTTGATGTCTTCACTATTATTCTACAATGTAGAAAATAGTAAAAATTTAAAAAAACAATTGAATGACTGGTAATTTTGAAAGTACAACGATAGGACATTGTGTGTGGTTGAAAATACTGTAGGTTGTAAACTCATTGATCAACTAAACCAAATATCACCCAATTGTCCATGTCGAAAATACATAATGTAATGGTCCGTACAAAGGGGTCCCAGTGGAGTGTTGGGACTGTGAAGGGGACACATATATTTTGGACGGGGACATGCTACTTTACCATATTGTGTCTGAGTTGTTTTAGGAGATTGGAGAAATCACGTGACAGTCCTAGTGCTAAATTGCAAACACATTTAAGGAAGTAGAATGCTTGTAAAGAAAAGTTTGTGCAAGAGAGATCTATGGAAAATAAGTCGAAAGAGAGTATCTTCCTTGTACAACGTAAAACACCAAATAATGCATGCAGAGCAGAATTAGGCTAAATACCCGCTAATGATAAATATCCAGAAAAGAGCCGTTAAATTCTACAACCATTAAAAGGAAACGATTTCCAAACCTTTCACAACAAAGCCATCACCAACAGAGAGATGAACCTGGAGAATAGTCCCCTAAGCAAGCTGGTCCTGGAGCTCTGTTCACAAACACAAACAAACCCCAAAGAGCCCCAGGACAGCAACACAATTAGACTCAACCAAATCATGAGAAAACAAAATGATAATTACTTGACACATTGTAAAGAATTAACAAAAAAACGGAGCAAACAAGAATGCTAATTGCCCTAAACAGAGAGTACACAGTGGCAGAATACCTGACCACAGTAACTCACCCAAACTTAAGGAAAGCTTTGACTATGTACAGACCTAGCGAGCATAGCCTTGCTATTGAGAAAAGCTGCCGTAGGCAGACCTGGCTCTCAAGAGAAGACAGACTATATGCACACTGCCCACAAAATGAGGTGGAAACTGAACTTCACTTCCTAACCTCCTGCCAAGTGTATGACCATATTAGAGACACATCACAGCAGCAAGATTTGTGACCTGTTGCCACAAGAAAAGGAATGTATTTTCCCTTTTGTACTTCAACTATTTGCACATCATTACAACACTGTATATAGACATAACATGACATTTGAAATATATTTATTATTTTGGAACTTTTGTGAGTGTAATGTTTACTGTTCATTTTTATTGTTTAGTTCACTTTTGTTTATTATCTACTTCACTTGCTTTGGCAATGTTAACATTTGTTTCCCATGCTAATAAAGCATTGAATTGAGAGAGAGAGAGAGAGAAATATGTACTGTATCTGTGTCTGTGGCAGAGGAGTTATTCTGACGAGACTTTGTGTGTTGTGCTAACTTCTAGAAATAAGCATCCAGAAAACATCCTAAACAGAAACATCTTATATTTATTTCCCTGTTATAGAGTAACTAACATAAATCTCTCACTGTCTCCTGACCTATCCCCTCTCTACCGTGTAACCCACTCACTAATTCATTGGAGAGAAGTGGGAGCATCAATAAACACGGTCTTGAGGAAACCACAAGCACCCCAATCAATCCCTGCAGTTTAAATATAGCACGCATAGCTCTTAGTGAATTAGCAACACACATGCACGCACACTCATGACATGATTTAATCAGCTCAAAATGGGCCTGGCTCGTTTGAAAGCCTCTTAGGAGCATTACGTATCATTGATTATTAAGAGGCTACAGTTCTCTTCTGGACAGAGGGTACAGGGCTTGGAGAGCTATGTTGGTTTTCACGCGGACATTTACAATGGAAATGAATGAATCCTAAGGGACTAAGAGTACATGTGATAGAGAGGAGGATGGAAGTGTGTGTACTAACGTGGGTAGACATAGACACATACATACGTAACGCATGCGTAGCACATAATGCTAGCACACACACACACACACACACACACACACACACACACACATACACGGTGGGAGCAGGAAGAACAGTGTCCCCATAAGACTCAGTTCATAATTCAGAAGTGTTAATAATGAAGCATTGTTTTAATTTCAAATCATGTAGCTACAGTCCAATACTCCAATACAGCTGAGCCCTTGCAGCTCTGACCATATTGGTTAGAGAGATCACGATTTGCTGTGCAGCTAGGCCATGCAGTGTGTGTGTGTGTGTGTGTGACGGCTCATATACTCGGTTTTACTCGAAGAGGGCCTACAATAATTGAACACGGTAAATCCATTTAAATTCAATCACATTTTGACAGCACCCCTTTTGACTTGAACACAACCTTCCATACATATTTGACCATTGCAGAAGTGCTCAGAAAATGACTATTTGGAGCTGAATGCCAAAATATTGAAGAGATAAATGTACTTGCTTCAGGAAACTAGGCGTATGTCACACGTCACTACTTCGATGGGCTGGTAATGCCGAGAGATGAGTTCGGATTGGTCTGCCATGTATCCCGCTTCTGTCTATTACATGAGCTGGTCAGTATATGTAGGTTATCCTTTCTAATGCTGCTTTTTTGAAAGATATCACATAGTAGTTCTTTAAGTGTTGCTCTCCACTTTCTGGAGGACATAGTTTTGAAGTCAGTGGAATGCCCGATGGATTTAGAGTATGATGGCTAAGGAAATTGAGAAAATTCTGGAGTTTGATTGCAAATGTGCAGAGAGAGTCGAAAAGAGAACACTCTCCGGGTTACATCTTCAAACTATGGGCAACCATGGCATCTGTGACAGAGAGGCAGAAGCGTCCATCCACTTATACGGGTAAGATAGTCTAGCTAGCTACATATTCAGATATTATATTTTTAACATTTTGTCAGAAAGTTGTTTTCATTTCAAGTTAAAGCATACTGTTAGCTACCTAGCTAACGTTAGCTGGCTGGCTCGCTAGCTAACATTATGTGTATGATCTGTGTAGTAATATTATTCATATCTCAGATCCATTTGCATTGCTAGCTATAGCCTAATGTTACCTAGCTGCAGATTCATGCAGGGTAGTAACGTTATGAGTTGGGATTATGGTTAATTATTTAGCTAGCTAGCCACATGTCTAAACAAAAGACTCCACTATGGAACAAACCATTTCACTACACCTTCTGTGTCCTGTGCATGTGACAAATAAACTTAGATTTTATTTGATATAGTATATGTTTACCAGAGACGGTAATGTGAAGAACATGACCTACACCAAAGTCAAATTAGGATATAATTTTAGGCCAACGAAACAGTGTCCAAGTTCTAAAATTCTTCAGTAGAATGCCCTACTTTTATTTTGTCAAACTTACAACCGGCATAAGCTATTTTCTGTAATTGGCTCGCCATCTACTTGTAAATAAGGATCTTGTTGTGAGTTTATTTTCCTGTAATAATGAAGACATATTAGCTAAAGTGAAGACATTTTCAGCTATATGATATGGTCATTATTTGAACTGGCTAGCCTGCTAACTTAACATTCGCTAGCTAGCTAACAAGCTAGAAACAAACCAAAACATTGTTTAGAAAGTTTTTCATTGCCTGGTCTGCTAGATTGACATATACTAAATTCATTTTTAAACGTGTGGATTTATTGGTGTGAAAATACACTAGTTATGCTATTTTGGACCAGCAGGCTGCTGACGTCATGCAGCCTGTAGTTTTTGTGTTTATACTTTTTCATAACGACAATGACAAGTTTAATGACGGACAACATCAGTCTTGAAATCTTTGGTTGTTTAGTCTTGAAATCTTTGGGTGGGGCTAAGGCTGAAGAGGATGTGAACGATGCTGAATCAGTGTAGACAAAGAGGAGCTCTCACGTAGGTTTACCTAAACATCCAAGGGCCTATTTTACATTATCTAAAGTTTTTGTGGTGTGCCCGCTATCGGTTGAGACACAACATGCTCTTGAATACAGGGTGGGTGTCATGTTTTGGCTGATAAATGTACTAAAATGGGAATAAAATCGAAACTTCAACTTTCAAATGGTACCACAAAGATGATACACACATCAGATAAGTTTTACTTGTATGGGAATATATGTTTTTTTTAAAAATTATACCATCAATCCTCCATAGGAAACCTATTTAAATCATAGAAATATAGATACTAGAATAGATGACAATTTAAGTTGACATTCTTCTTTGTGGTAGTAATTAGAAGATACAAGCTAAATTGCAATGGTCTGAAGGGATAGGTCCATTCTATTAATTATATTTCTATGATTGAAATCATAGATTTCTGTATTCTGTATTCTGTATTCAACCGATGGTGGGCATTACACAAAAAACTCAGATGATGTGAAATAGGGTCAACGTTACAACATACAACTATGATTTGTTTTTACACGTTTTTAAATTGACGTTAAAGGTTTAAAAATAATATAAATAATATACATGGATATCTCGTGGAATGGTGTGGTATGCAAAATAGGTCAACTTGGAGCACCTTTATCTCCTGAATGTTTTGGCCTTCAGGTCCAAAAAGTCACTTTCTGACTACTTCTTCCATTGGCAAACATGTATGGAAAGCTCTGTTTAAATCAAAAGAGACACTGTCAAAATCCTGTTTAGAAAACACGGTCAAACCAATAGATTTTTACTGACAACGAATGACATCACTAAGTAGGCCCTCCCAATACTATACCATTTGCCCTACTGTACTATAGCATTTGCCCTATTGTACTATACCATTTGCCCTACTGTACTATAGCATTTGCCCTACTGTACTATACCATTTGCCCTATTGTACTATACCATTTGCCCTACTGTACTATAGCATTTGCCCTACTGTACTATACCATTTGCCCTATTGTACTATACCATTTGCCCTACTGTACTATAGCATTTGCCCTACTGTACTATACCATTTGCCCTACTGTACTATACCATTTGCCCTACTGTACTATACCATTTGCCCTACTGTACTATACCATTTGCCCTACTGTACTATACCATTTGCCCTACTGTACTATACCATTTGCCCTACTGTACTATACCATTTGCCCTACTGTACTATACCATTTGCCCTATTGTACTATACCATTTGCCCTTCTGTACTATACCATTTGCCCTACTGTACTATACCATTTGCCCTACTGTACTATACCATTTGCCCTACTGTACTATACCATTTGCCCTACTGTACTATACCATTTGCCCTTCTGTACTATACCATTTCCCCTATTTTACTATAGCATTTGCCCTATTTTACTATAGCATTTGCACTCATATATTTCACATGATCATTAGGATAATCACTAATCCCATGCAAGCGCATAGTTATATTAGATCAATATTGACAGATAATATTACATATGACATTTTATTCATTTTAGCAGACACTCTTATCCAGAGCGAATTACAGTAGTGAGTGCATACATTTGTGTATTTTTTTTGTATTATTACGTAATAATAATCATATCTAATGTGCCTTTTAATCCATCCATCCAGTCCCTCCCTACTCCCGACCTCGGCTCTCTTAATGATGACATCATTCTAGCGTTGAAATTTGGTGTGTTGCGTAATCACAGTTGTCTGATTTGGCTACTTGGCACAGACGGTTTAAACAGAGCTGCGATGGTGATGACATTTTACTAGAACTGGTTGTCTTGGTAACGCACACGCAATGAACAAACGCATGGGCGATTTGAAGGACAGGATCTTATAAGGGATATTGAAAATAACCTAAAATAGAAGAGGGGGAGAGGCACAGGGAGAGAGAGAGAAAGAGGGGGAGATGGAGAAAAATATGAGATAACAAGAGGGATGGACAGGTAGAGACTAATAAAGAGAGACAGCTTCACAAGTACAGTACACCATGTCTTCAAATGCACAGATCCCTTTTCCTTTTTTTCTTGGGTCCTCTACCCTTTACAGTTCTACCTCCCTTCTGCAGTTGTGAGTTGCTGAAATGAAAACATCTGCCGCAGGAGAGACACATGTTCACATGTACAGTACAGCATGTCTTAAAATGCACAGATCCCTAAGTGGAAGGTTAAGACAACCTAATATCTAACCACATCACACACAACTGAGACAAGCAAAGGGTCAAGCTGCAGTGCAGCGCCCCTGGATGAAGAGCATGTTGTGGGGATAAGGGTCTTGCTCAAGGGCTCAACTGTAGTGGAATGTCTTTTAGGATTTGAACCCAGCTGCCCTCCTGTTGCCAGAGCAATTCCCCCCTTTTTCCATTGCCTGGCCCGGGATTCGGCCACCCTTCAGATCCAACTCCTTAGCCACTGGGCTACCTACCTATTAGAATGCTCTAGTCTTAAACTTCGTTATAGGGAGATCCCTTTTTCTTTTGTCTTGGGTCCTCTACCTTCTCCAGTTCCACCTCCCTTCTGCAGTTGTGAGTTGCTAAAATGAAAAGGCCAGCATGGAGGTGGAATGTAAAAAGGAGAGGCCCGGCGAGAGGGAGAGATAGTGAATGCCACGGTGCGTGAGTAACACACACACAGCTGGGCACGTGCGCAATTGGCACTCTGCAGTGGCGTGAGGGTCGTGTCCAGTAACTGCTGTGCCAACACACACAAACACACACACACACAAACACTGTATGGATACTAGGGTCATGGCAGGTTGCCATGGTAACTGGAGGGGAATGAGGGGGCTGTTCAGTGCATCGGCCAAGCTGCCTGTGTGCATACCTGATAGAGACGCTGACTCGTCTGAGCAAGGGAATAGAATATACTGTAGAGTCCTTAGATCAGTCATATACACACGCAAGCAGCACATGGCAATTTGAAGAAAAAAACATCAGAAGTCCTCTAAAGAGAGGGAGAGTGAGAGAGAAGGAGAGAAAGAAAGAGAGTGTATAGGCCATTCTGACAAGAACATGTGTTAAAGATCAACAGACATAGAAATCCTGACTGAGTGTGGACAGATGCAGGAGAATAGATTGTGAGGGGGCCACAATGTTCGACAGTGCTGGAACAGGTGTGTGTGTGTGTGTGTGAGGGCAGATGTATTGCTCTAGTTTAATAGCAGATCATGATCCTAATTAAGATCAAGATCCTAATTAGACACTCCGGTGGCCAAGATTTTTTTCTCCAGATAACCTTGGTGTGTTGCTGGTATATAGGCCGAGGTCACATGATGCAATACACCTACCAGAGTGATGGATGTTTAATCATTAATACATGCATGAAACGGATAAATAACTACATTCAACAGCAGAGGCCTGAGCTGGTGAAAAGCATTATAGTAGAACTCTGCTGACCTCTACTTGATATGTTAAAGGTGTCAACTGTTGAAGTATAGCAGCAGTTCTATTTGCCAAGACAAGACCTACCCCCACTGTTTACAAACAAGTGCAGGGGCAAAACTTTGAACTGGATATGTAAATAGCAGATTGTTCCTTTAATGTGGCGAGGTGTGCTGTGGGCAGTGGTTTTGGCTGCTCATACTTCAAATTTGATCTGTCTTATAAGCTCAAGGCTAGAGAAAACTAATATGTATGTCGTCTCTGGCTGTATTTGTGATGATTGTATATATATTTTGTTTTGTTTATTTGTTGCAATAAAACTACACATGCACGCACACACACACACACACACACACACACACACACACACACACACACACACACACACACACACACACACACACACACACACACACACACACAGACCTCACAGTGTCACATCTCATAATAGTTTGCTTTGCTTTCTGTCACTGTGCTGAGTAATATGACATTTAAGCCTGATACACGCACGTGTGCATACGCACACACATTCCTTAAGGGTTCTATCCCTCTACCCCAGAGTGTAATGTGTATTTTAGCCAACGACAGCTAATAAAAGCTAACATAGTCACGTCAAACTCTGAAATGACACCGAACTAGGTGCCTTTTCCTTTGTTAGAGCTGTTTCGCATGACATTGACAGGCTTTCCATATTAATAATGCTACTGTATGATCCCGCCTGGTCAGAAAAATGGCTAGCTGTCTCACCCGACACAGTGCAAATCATATCAAATCACATTTTATTGGTCACATACACATGGTTAGCAGGTGTTATTGCGAGTGTTGCGAAATGCTTGTGCTTCTAGTTCCGACAGTGCAGCAATATCTAACAAGTAATCTAACAATTCCACAACAACTACCTAATACACACAAATCTAAAGGGATGGAATAAGAATATATACATATAAATATATGGATGAGCAATGACAGAGCAGCATAGGCAAGATGCAATAGGTGGTATAAAATACAGCATATACATATGAGATGAATAATGCAAGATATGTAAACGTTATTAAAGTGCCATTATTATTAAAGTGGCATTCACTTAAAGTGGCAGGGGGAGATCAAATTCTTATTTTGCAACATTGTTGCAGAGGTTAGAGAGGCAAACAGAAAGGTTATTACAAACCGGTGCTGTTGCAAACTAAACTGACACTGGCAATTAGCCAATTGTTACTTTTGTTTCAGTATTTCAGTGTGGAGTCAAGTGAGGGCGTTATGTTTCATGAAGCCATATTACAAAACTGTTGCTGACCTATGTTGGATGCATGTGATGGGCAGTGGGCTGACTAAGAGGAGGTACTGTATCTAAATAAGTCTTGGTTAATCATTACATGACTTTTACCACACTGCCTATGTTTTGCTCAGAGTCTGGCAGTGACCCAACTATCAGAGGCAGAGGATGTGCTCTTTCGGCTGCTGCTGCTGCCGATGACAACAAGTTGTTCTTCTATGTCATCATAATTATACGTCTGCATTTTGTCTTCATTTTCACTCATGTTTTAGCTCCTTTTTTTCTTCTTCTCAGGAACCAGCCAGGCAGCAACTGTAGCCTTCTGTTCCATAAAGAAGTCAGTCAGAGTTGGTAACAATGACTGGATACATGAATGGACATAACCCTCGATTATTTGACACCATTCATTCCTATGTGAAGACTCAATAGCGCATTGAAGTCAAATGAAGTCGGTTAAGATGGCATCTTATTGAGACATAAAATACGCAGTTTGAGCTACTCCAGAAAGTGACTTTGCAGGCTAGCTCAGTGCTGCCACCTCTCATTGAGTAAGTCCAGTTGTAGGCTGCCCGGGGTATGCAGGCTGCCATTAGCAACTAAATGATCCTTATAATTTCTCCATGTGATTATAAACAAATCAGTTCAAGGACATACATCTGATGTATTAGAAGCAATTATTGGTACTATGATTGACTTCAAATACACTTTTCTTGTACATGAAGATTGACCACGAAGATTGCCATTTTCCATTCACTATAATGTGGGATCCTGTATTCTGCTAACAATGCCTGCAGTGACATGGTTGGTCTTGAACTTCCAATGGCTCCAGTTGTTCTCCACTGGTTGGTACCAAGATTGTGGGCCATCATTCAAACAAAGATAGGCCTCCCTGGCCACCAGTAACATATTTCCAAATTTTTCATTTACATAATGGCAATAAAATAAAAAATTATGCTGGTATTCTTTTGTCCATTATTTAATTGTTTATTCAATTATATTCTTAGTTGGAAATATATTTACAAAAATGTATAGTAGTCATAATTCATAAATGGCACCATACAGGGTTCTATATGGAACCAATTTTGGTTCAGTGAAGAAGAGTCCTTGGGGTTCTATATTTTGGTTCAGTGAAGAACCCATAGGGTTCTGATCAAAGAACCCCATAAAAGGGTTCTACTATATATATAACTTTTAGGGGTTACATATATGAAGCAAGCAGTAGAACCCTGTCTTTCTAGTCAAGTGGTTAGAGCGTTGGGCTAGTAACAGACGGGTTGCTGGATCGAATCCCTAAGCTGCTGGCTGAGGTAAAAATCTGTTGTTCTTCTCCTAGGTAGTTAACCCACTGTTCCCCAGGTGCTGAAGACATGGATGTTGATTATGACAGCCCGCTGCACTGCTCTGATTCAGAGGGGTTGGGTTAAATGAGGAAGACACATTTCATTTGAAGGTATTCAGTAGTATGACTGAATTAGTATCCCTTTATCCTTTCTAAAAAGAAGCCACCTAGCACTGTTAACATGCCCTGGCTATTCCAGTCAACACAGAGAGGACAGACACACAACATGCAATGGTAATGCACAATCAGATCATCCAGTTTGTACTTTCTGCATGCTCTCTGTTTGTCTTTCCTGTCTCTTTTTATTTCCTGCTGGCGTGATTTCTTGCAGGATGTGATGTGATGGGAAGTGACATTGTATCCCCCCCCTTCCAGTCTGTGAAGTTTACCGGAGTAACAGGTTTGCCCAGGGCTAGGAGGGGACTGAGCAGACACACACACACACACACACACACACACACACACACACACGTTCATGCTGGTACACACATAGCACAAGTACCTCCATCACTCCATTCTCTCACAGGGCCCTTCTTCCTCAGAATCTCCTTTTCAGGGAGACAGAATTTTTCACAGGGAATGGAAAGCCTAACTGGTGGGGGAAACACATTGTTATGGGGGGATGCTGTGAGTAGAACATGACTTGTGTGCCTTTAACACCATGATTGTTCTCTGTCAGATGCACCATGGGGAAGAAAGCAAATACCTTTGTCCCACAGTCCCATGAATCATTAATAAAACACACTGAAAAAGAGAACATTTGTGGAGAATTGTATCGCTGGCATTCATCTTTTTGTGAAAGTACACTACATGATCAAAAGTATGTGGTCACCTCCTCATTCTCATTCCAAAATTATGGCTATTAATATGGAGTTGGTCCCCCCTGTTGCTGCAGGGACTTGCTTCCATTCAGCCACAAGAGCATTAGTGAGGTTGTCGGCATTCCAATTCTTCCCAAAGGTGTAAGATAGAGTTGAGGTCAGGGCTCTGTGCAGGCCAGTAAAGTTCTTCCACACCGATCTCGACAAATCATTACTGCATGGACCTCGCTTTGTGCACAAGGGCATTGTCATGCTGAATGCTAAAACAGGAAAGGGCCTTCTCCAAACTGTTGCCACATAGTTGGAAGCACGTCTAGAACGTCATTGTATGCAGTAGCATTAAGATTTCCCTTCACTGGAACTAAGGGGCCTAGACCGAACTATGAAAAACAGCCCCAGACCATTTTTCCTCCTCCACCAAACTTTACAGTTGGCACTATGCATTCGGACAGGTAGCGTTCTCCTGGCATCCGCCAAACCCAGATTTGTCCGTCGGACTGCCAGATGGTGAAGCGGGATTCATGACTACAGAGAACGCATTTCCACTGCTCCAATGGTGGCGGGCTTTACTCCACTGCAGCCGACGCTTGGCATTGCGCAAGGTGATCTTTGGCTTGTGCTCGGCCATGGAAACCCATTTCATGAAGCTCCCGACGAACGGTTATTGTGCTGACGTTGCTTCCAAAAGCAGTTTAGAACTCAGAAGTGCAACCAAGGACAGACGATTTTTACGCGCTAGGTGCTTCGGCAACTTGGCAGTCCTGTTCTGTGAGCTTGTGTGGCCTACCACTATGACGGTGCCACGTTGAAAGTCAGTGAGCTCTTCAGTAAGGCCATTCTACTGCTAATGTTCGTCTACGGATATTGCATGACTGTGTGCTCGATTTTATATACCGATCAGCAACGGGTGAGGCTGAAAAAGCCGAATCCACTAATTGGAAGGGGTGTTCACATACTTTTGTATATATAGTGTAGCTATTATACAGATACAGTTGAAGTCGGAAGTTTACATACACCTTAGCCAAGTATATTTAAACTCAGTTTTTCACAATTCCTGACATTTAATCTGAGTAAAAATTCCCTGTCTTAGGTCAGTTAGGATCACCACCTTATTTAAAGAATGTGAAATGGCAGAATAATAGTAGACAGAATGATTTATTTCAGCCTTTATATCTTTCATCACATTCCCAGTGGGTCAGTTTACATACACGCATTAAGTATTAGGTAGCATTGCCTTTAAATTGTTTAACTTGGGTCAAATGTTTCGGGTAGCCTTCCACAAGCATCCCACAGTAAGTTGGGTGAAATTTGGCCCACTCCAGACAGAGCTGGTATAATTGAGTCAGGTTTGTAGGCCTCCTTGCTCACACACACTTTTTCAGTTCAGCCCACACATTTTCTACAGGATTGAGGCCAGGGCTTTGTGATGGCTACTCCAATACCTTGACTTTGTTGTCCTCAAGTCATTTTGCCACAACTTTGGAAGTATGTTTGGGGTCATTGTCCATTTGAAAGACCCATTTGCGACCAAGCTTTAACTTCCTGACTGATGTCTTGAGAGGTTCGCGCAATATATCCACGTCATTTTCCTTGCCTCATGATGCCATCCTTTTTGTGAAGTGCACCAGTCCCTTGTGCAGCAAAGCACCCCCACAACATGATGCTGCCACCCCCGTGCTTCATGGTTTGGATGGTGTTCTTTGGCTTGCAAGCATCCCGATTTTTCCTCCAAACGATGGTCATTATGGCCAAACAGTTCTATTGTTGTTTCATCAGACCAGAGGACATTTCTCCAAAAGTACAATCTTTGTCCCCATGTGCAGTTGCAAACCGTAGTCTGGCTTTTTTATGGCGGTTTTGGAGCAGTGGCTTCTTCCTTAATGAGTGGCCTTTTAGGTTATGTCGATATTGGACTTGTTTTACTGTAGATATAGATACTTTTGTATCTGTTTCCTTCAGCATCTTCACAAGGTCTTTTGCTGTTGTTCTGGGATTGATTAGCACTTTTTGCACCAAAGTACGTTCATCTCTAGGAGACAGAACGCGTCTCCTTCCAGAGCAGTATGACAGCTGCGTGGTCCCATGGTGTTAATACTTGCGTACTATTGTTCGTACAGATGAACGTAGTACCTTCAGGTGTTTGGAAATTGCTCCCAAGAATGAACCAGACTTGTGGAGGTCTACAATTTTTGTCCTGAGGTCTTGGCTGATTTATTTGGATTTTCCCATGATGTCAAGCAAAGAGGCACTGAGTTTGAAGGTAGGCCTTGGAATACATCCACAGGTACACCTCCAATTGACTCAAATGATGTCAATTAGCCTATCAGAAGCTTCTAAAGCCATGACATCATTTTCTTGAATTTTCCAAGCTGTTTAAAGCACAGTCAATTTAGTGTATGTAAACTTCTCACCCACTGGAATTATGAATTATAAGTGAAATAATCTGTAAACAATTGTTCAAAAAATTACTTGTGTCATGCACAAAGTAGATGTCCTAACCGACATGCCAAAACTATAGTTTGTTAACAAGAAATTTGTGGAGTGGTTGAAAA
The DNA here is from genome assembly GCF_045791955.1 of Oncorhynchus clarkii lewisi. NCBI lineage: Eukaryota > Metazoa > Chordata > Actinopteri > Salmoniformes > Salmonidae > Oncorhynchus > Oncorhynchus clarkii. The sequence continues at coordinate 11,268,292 of NC_092169.1, forward strand.
ACTAGTTTTAATGACTCCATCCTAAATGTATGTAAACAACCGACTTCAACTGTATATACTGCTATAGGGAGATGTGAGAAGAAAGGAATCTTTACTATACTATGAAAGTGAATGCGTCATTTTGATACTGAATATACCTTGGAGACACTTACCGTTTATGGTAATTTGAGAAGAAATTACAGTTAATTTTGTTTTGTCTCAAGCATGTATTCTTGCTATGTACATTGCCAGAGAAGGTTAAGTGCCTTTTACTACAGTTCATGTTAATTCCATTGTAACAAGTATTATAACAAGTTAATGTGTGCTGACTTCCTGTCTTTTCTTTAGTTTGGGGGAAATTATGTTAGCAGCTGTTAATGTGAAACTTGCAGCAAGGAAAGGACAAGTACAGACACATACACACACATTCAAACCCGCACACACGCACACACGCCGCACACACACACACACACACACACACACACTCAGAGAGGCATTCTAATGAGGTGTCTGCCTCTTTTTTGTTTGCAGTAAGTGAGGAGAGGAGAATCTAGGTGACCTAAACATGTTTATCTCTAATCTGAAAGACCACACTGAGATCCTGCATAATGAAGGAATGGTGGTTGGGGGCTCTGTATGTTGTAGATGTCTGTGAGAGAAAATGGTGTCATTGATAAAGTCACTGTGAGGCCAATTACAGGGATACACAGCACAGAGCAGAGTCCCTGCACAACTCTGAGAGTCTAACATAGAGCCTCTTCACACTTACTACACGTTTTGTAAAAATACAGTCGGCTACACATAATACTCAAATGTATACTTGGTACGTCTCGACTACTACCTAGAGCGCGACATTCACCCGACAGTTGCATACCTTGAAGCAGGAGCCAATCAGCTGTAAGGGAAGGAACTATGGCCCTATGAGGAAGAGTCTGAGTAGCAGGATGGCAAAATAGTATTCTTCATTTCAATTCCCATTACCACCTGCCAGCCCTAGTTAAATAAAGGTTTTAAAAATATGTATATAATACTTACATACAATGGGTATCATAAGTATTGGATTTTGAAAAAACATTTTGTTGCTTTAAAAAGCCAGATTGAAATAGATTCAATTTTTTTTAAATCATTGATCTACACCACATATGTCAGAGTCAAGGCCCGCGGGCCACATCCGGCCCGCAAGAAGGTTTTTTACGGCCCCTGGGATGATCTTGATTTATTATTAGAACCGGCCCGCAGCAAGCCGGCAGCCCGCAGATCTTTTACACGCACCAATACTACATTTCCCACAATGCAAAGGTGACGCACCGAGCAGTAGGCTGCTTCATTTCAATATTTATTGGCACAGCAGTCGTCAGCATCACAGTAAAATTAACTTTCAGATACCCATCAAAAATGGCAAAACGGAAGGTGGATACTGAGAACCGGGGGTTTCAAACAAGGTGGGAGTCGGAGTATATGTTCACGAAGGTAGCTGGAAAACCTGTGTGTCTTCTGTGTGGAGAAAGTGTGGCGGTACTGAAAGAGTATAATCTGAGACGACATTATGAAACGAAACACGCGGACACACACGCGGACGCAACTGTCAAGGCCAGTTTTATTTTGGCAGAAGAGATCGCTAAATCAGCCCGGCCATTTACGGAGGGGGATTTCATCAAAAACTGCATGATTAAAGTTTGTGACGAAGTTTGCCCAGAAAAAAGGCAACTCTTTTTAAATGTGAGTCTGAGCAGAAACACCATTGCCGAGAGAGTAGACCAGTTGTCCATCAATCTAAAAGAGCAGCTTGTGAAAAAGGGAAAAGATTTTATTGCATATTCCTTGGCTGTGGATGAGAGCACCGACATTTCTGACATTGCCCAGTTGTCAATTTTCATCCGCGGAGTGGACTCCAACCTAAGCGTGACAGAGGAGTTTTTGGCTTTACGTCCTATGCATGGCACAACTACGGGGCATGATTTGTATGAAGAGGTGTCAAGATGTGTAAATGAGATGGAGCTGCCTTGGGAAAAACTCGTGGGTTTGACAACCGACGGAGCACCTGCGATGTGTGGACACAGGAGCGGACTGGTGGCGAAGATACGGGAAAAGCTTATCATTGTATCATACACCAGGAAGCGTTGTGCGGTAAAGCCTTGAAAATGGAGCATGTAATGAGCATCATCACGCGCACAGTTAACTTTATCAGAGCCAAAGGTTTGAATCACCGCCAGTTCAAGGCATTTCTGACGGAGTTAGAAACGGAGCATGGTGATTTGCCTTATCACACAGAGGTGCGATGGCTAAGCCAGGGAAAGGTGCTTCAAAGATGTTTCGAGCTTCGTGAGGAGATTTGTCTGTTCTTGGACAGCAAAGGGAAAGACACAACACAACTCCGAGACGAAATGTTTCTGTGTGAAATGGCTTTTCTGTGTGACATTACGAGTCATCTGAATGCAATAAACTTGCAGCTGCAGGGTCGGGATCGTGTCATCTCTGATATGTACAGTACAGTGAAGGCATTTAAAACCAAACTGACTCTGTGGGAGACGCAGATGCGGAAAGAAAATTTGAGCCACTTTCCCAGCTGCCAGACCATGAAAGAGAAGCTCTCTACCAGTGCGTTCCCGAGCACACAGTTGGCTGATAAAATAGGTATGCTTGCCGCTGACTTTCGACGCCGATTTGCTGACTTTGAAGCACAAAAAAGCAGGTTGGAACTGCTCGGTAACCCATTTGCTGTTGACGTGGAAAGCTCACCACCAAACCTCCAAATGGAGTTGATTGACCTCCAATGCAATGATGCACTGAGGGCAAAATATGCGGCAGTGGGTGCTGCGGAGTTCGCCCGTTTCCTCCCCGGCACAATGCCCCAGCTGCGCATCCAGGCTGCTCAAACGTTGTCTATGTTTGGCAGCACATACCTGTGTGAACAACTGTTTTCTTTGATGAACCTGAACAAAACATCACACAGAAGTCGACTTACTGCTGAACACCTCCACTCAATTCTGAGGATTTCTTCAGCTCAGAGCCTTACCCCGAACATTGATGAACTTGTGGAAAAGATGGGACACCACCAAGTATCACCCTCAACCTCAAACAAGTGAACATTACTGTGCAATCACATATTTAGAGTTTTTACTCAGTTCAAGTTTAAAAGTTAAAATTTAATATTTGTTTTCACTGCATGTTACTTCTCCTTAAACAAAGTGTTGTTTTTGATTAATAGATTTTTGCACTTTATTTTTTTGTATTTCAATCCAATTATATTTTAAAAATATTTCAGTTGAGTGGATGATAGAAAATTGCTATTATTGTTTTTTCTTTGAAGTAAATTTAGCCCACTTTTGCTAAAATAGAAAATATAGTCTACTGATGGTGCCTTGAATACCGGTTTCTTTCATTTAATGTTCATGTTATGGGGATATTTATATAAAGGAAATTTGTCTTTTGTGTCTGTTGAAAATTAAAGATTACTGACAGAGCCATAAGAAAATATTGCTTTATTTATCTGATCATATTGTAATATATTTGTTAGGTTTTCAGTAGGTTCAATTAGGTTCACTAGACTATATGCGTCATTTAAAAATTTTTCAATGAACATTCGAACAGTCCGGCCCTCGTCTTGTAGCTGATTTTTTTATTTGGCCCTCCGTCCATTTGACTTTGACACCCCTGATCTACACAAAATATTGCATAAGAATTACAAATGAATTCAAATTAAATAAACAAAATATGGTCTTTACATAAGTATTCACCCCCTTTGTTTAGGCAAGCCTAATTAGTTTAGTCATAACATTTGGTTTAACAAATCACATAATATGTTGGACTCACTCTGTGAAATAAGAGGGGTTGACGTGGTTTATTAAAGACTACACCTTCCTCTGTCCCCATTCATACAACATCTGTAAGATCCCTCATCTAAGTATTGAATTTCAATCACAGATTCAGCAACAAAGACCTGGGAAGGGCAGTGATTGTTAGATGGATAACAATAACAAATCAGACATTGAATATCTCTCTAAGCATCATCAAGTTAATAATTATGCTGTGGATGATGTATTAAACCACCCAGACACATCAAAGTTGTATTTATTAATTCTTCTGAACTGAGCTGCAGCTCAGGGATGTCTGTGTGTGTGTGTGTGTGTGTGTGTGTGTGTGTGTGTGTGTGTGTGTGTGTGTGTGTGTGTGTGTGTGTGTGTGTGTGTGTGTGTGTGTGTGTGTGTGTGTGTGTGTGTGTGTGTGACAGAGTTGGGCTCAATTTGAATTGAATGCAGTCAATTCAGGAAGTGATATGATTTTTAATTTGTAATTTTATAAATAAACTTTTTAGAATTTTTATAAATAGCTTCTACTTTTCAGTTTATGGAGAAGTCATTGAAAATAAATGCCCTTTTTTCGATGTTTGTAATTTCATTTTTTTTACTTCCTGAATTGACTGCCTTCAATTTGAATTGAGCCCAACCTTGGTGGGTGTTGTGAAGATATGCAGATATGTAAGCTGTATTCTAACTCCGATAACGGCACTCTGTGTGTTTGCATTGCCTGTGGGCGTGTGTTTGTCTTTCCGTGGGCGTGTGTGTTTTTCTGGGTCCTTGTATGTGTGAGGGTTTTCCATGTGGAATCCTGGGGCTTTATGAGACTGCATTCTGCCAAGCAATCTCTTGATCTCACTGTTAACACACCGCCTCCCAAAATTCGCCCCTGTCCTAGATACAACGTGCACACACACAAACCAAACCCACACCTAAGCCGAATGCACACACACACACACACACACACACACACACACACACACACACACACACACACACACACACACACACACACACACACACACACACACACACACACACACACACACACACACACACACTCTCCTATGCTCTAGACAGCTCTTTATCCTATTGCCTGCTTCCAACCCCTGCTCTCTCCGAGTAAGTTATATGGGAGTTATATTTAGACAGAAATACTTAATAGCCTGTTTTCCGCTTAATCACGCTTTGCATCCTGAAACGCTGGAATTATTTTAATAGGGATTCTTCCTGCTTTTCTGCACAAAAGAGCCTGTCTCATCTATCTCTCATTCTCTCACCCCCTCTTGATCATTGTCTCTGTCTCTCTTCCTCTCTCAATCTCTCACTCCCTCTTAATCATTCTCCCCCCTTCTCTCTCTATCTCTCGCTCTCCTTTCCACTATTCCTCCAATCCAACATCCTTAAACATCGCTCAACTTGGGCCAGTAGACCAGGCTATGTATGCATAGAAAGCGAGAGATCAGAGTTTCATCATCACAGATTAATGTGGATGTCCATTCGCTTCATTAGTAATGATTACACATTAACGATGATCTCACAATCTATCAGATCTCATTCTACTCACTGGATCCAGTCAAATGTCAATTCTCCTTGAGTCTTTTATAGCTTGTGGCCTTATTCCTTCCAGAACATTCCCATTGTAGGACACAGAAGGACACAAAATCACATAATGTACAGTAAAACATATTCACGCACACATGCACACACACATACTCCGCCTGACTGCTTGACTGCCAGTGTGTGAGCGTTTTCCTGTGTGTCAGCTGTAGCCATGCTGACCGGGGGAATTGAAAGTGCTAATTGTTCAGGTCTTGTTTCCATTGACCCGTGTGGACATGGAGCATAAAAGGGAGATTTGTGTTACTCTGGACCTGATTCAGAATTGATTTATTTTCAGTGTTATAATCAGGGTTTTTGTCTATATTTTTGCTATATTTGCTACATGAAACTATCACTCAACAAACTAACAGTTGAAAAAAATGTTGAAGTGTCATATGCATTCCTGTTGACTTGTAAGCATCAGCAATAAATTAATTCCATAGAGACTCATCTGATTGCAGGGCTCCCGAGTGGCGCTGCGGTCGAAGGCACTGCATCTCAGTGCTAGTGGCATCACTACAGACCCTGGTTTGTTTCCAGGCTGTATCACAACCGGCTGTGATTGGGAGTCCCATAGGGCAGTGCCCAGTGTCGTCCTGGTTAGGGTTTGGCTGGGGTAGGCCATCATTGTAAATAAGAATTTGTTTTTAACTGCCTTGCCTAGTTAAATACAGGTAATAAAAAACAACAAACGGACAGGAGGCTATCAGCTGTAAAGCTCTACTTCTTGCCTTGCTTGAGGCAAGGGAAGGTACTACGGCCCTATGAAGAAGAGTCTGAGGAGCAGGATGGAGAAAGAGTATTCATCTTTCAATTCACAATAAAACCAGACAGTTACACAATTATACACACACAACTGACATCCCTGAGCAGTTTCCTTCTTGTCCTGCAGCTCAGTTCAGAAGAACAACAAAATAAATATTTGATGTGTCTGGGTGGTTTAATACATCATCCACAGCATAATTATTAACTTGATGATGCTTAAAGAGATATTCAATGTCTGATTTGTTATTGTTATCCATCTAACAATCACTGCCCTTCTTTATGAGGCTTTCGAATAGTTCCCTCGTCTTTATTGTTGACTCTGTGCTTGAAATTCAATACTTAGATGAGGGATCTTACATATGTTGTATGAATGGGGACAGAGGAAGGCGTAGTCTTTAAAAAATAATGTCAACCCACACTTATTTCACAGAGTGAGTCCAACATATTATGTGATTTGTTAATCCACATTTTATTCCTGAAGTAATTAGGCTTGCCTAAGCAAAGGGGTTGAATACTTATATAAAGACCATATTTTAGTTATTTAATATGTATTAATTTGTCATTCTTATGCAGTACTTTGTGTAGCTCAATGAAAAGAATTACAACTTTGTAAAGCAACAAAATTTTTAAAAAATCCAAGGGGGGTGAATACTTATAATACCCACTGTATTGTATATAAGTATTGTAGAATTGTGAAACGGTCAATTATGGACAATAACCGTGAACTTAAAATAATAATTGTCATAATAATCTTAATACATTCATTTTAGGATAATGGGGGGATTCAAACAGCTTAATTTCCAAATGTTCCAAGCATTTGAGATAGGGCTATGTTGTATTCATTAGGTATGTTGTATTCATTAGGTATGTTGTATTCATTAGGTATGTTGTATTCATTAGGTATGTTGTATTCATTAGGTATGTTGTATTCATTAGGTATGTTGTATTCATTAGGTATGTTGTATTCATTAGGTATGTTGTATTCATTAGGTATGTTGTATTCATTAGGTATGTTGTATTCATTAGGTATGTTGTATTCATTAGTTGTATTCATTAGGTATGTTGTATTCATTAGGTATGTTGTATTCATTAGGTATGTTGTATTCATTAGGTATGTTGAGGCTAATCTTTGAAGATGCATTATGATGCATTACAAGCTCCAAACATTCAAAAAATGACAGTGATGACAATAACCGTGGTAATTTGCATGACAATGAATCATTACCAAAAATTCCATAATCGTCACAGCCCTATCTGTAAATCTATCCCTACCTGTCTGAATTTTCAATCCCCCTTAATTTATTTGATTTCATCTCTACTCCAGTCTTCCCTATATCCTGCAGGAATCCCACATGGGACTCCCATGTATACTAATTCCAAAGATTCAACTCCACTACAGAATTTCTCGATTGGCCAATAGTTTCACCAACCTGGCAACCAAAAGTTGAATCACAACTTCTAAAGCGGGGCCTGCCCTACCTGGCTCAGTGCAGTTTTTGGACGGGGGGTCCAACAGAAGGTCTGTCTCGTTGTCCCAGGACTCCTGTAGTAGCCTCCGACTCTCCCATCTGGCACCCTCCTCAGTAGTAAGGCTGGAGATGTCATAACCTGGGATGGAAAGATAGAGCATTGCTAAGAGTTAAAATTACACTGTAAGTTTTGCATACCATAAAAGAGTGGGCCACCTCAAAAATTTTAACAATAGAGCTAATGCTTTCCATGATAAACAACTGGATATATCGGTTGTGTGAGGCTAGATTGGAGCTAGCAAGGCACACAGTTCATGGAATGTGTCACATAGGACACATAGCTCAGAGCTCACGCAGAGCTCAGCCCAATTCTAATTATCAGATACCAGAACTCAGAAATTCTAATTCCAACCAAACCTAGCTTGGCATGTCAGAATAAAATGAAACACTGTAGTTATGAAATCATTAGGAGCGTTCCTACGACAACACAGTCAGCAGTGGAATGCTCCAGAGGCCCTGGGGTGATCATTTCGGCAGCTCATTCATCTGGGTCACCATGTCCTCAAGCCACCGCCTCCAATTCAATGCAGCTCCCAAGATGCAACAGGGCACGACATTACGATTTGGCAATGCCTGATAATAATAGCCCTTACCATATTGATCAAAACTGTGAATAAAAACAATCACAGCTTTGCTCGCCTGTCTACTGTAAATGTTGAGGAGCAGGCGGATAGGACGAAGACACATGGACACTGAGCGGGGAACCTAGGAAGGGTCCATGTTGTGTGACTAATCATAGATTATGAATACAGATCCTAGAAATAAATATAATGGAATATGTCTGTCCTTGTGTGTTTGTAAGACTGCAGAGCATTTCCTCTTTGTAGGACAATATTCTATTTTATGATCTGAAGTGTTTATTTCAACCTTGGCTATATCAGAAAGGCCCACTGTGTCTCTCTCCTTCCCTCTTTCTCTCTCTCTCTCTCTCTCTCTCTCTCTGGCCACTCTACCATAAAGGCCTTATTGGTGGAGTGCTGCAGAGATGGTTGTCCTTCTGGAAGGTTTTACCATCTACACAGAGGAACTCTGTTGCTCTGTCAGAGTGACCATCGTGTTCTTGGTCACCTCCCTGACCAAGGCCCTTCTCCCACGATTGCTCAGTTTGGCCAGGCGCCCAGCTCTAGGAGGAGTCTTGGTGGTTCCAAACTTCTTCCGTTTAAGAATGATTGAGGCCACTGTGATCTTGGGGACCTTCAATGCTGCAGAAATATTTTGGTACCCTTCCCCAGATCTGTGCCTCTACACAATCCTGTCTCAGCACTCTACAGACAATTCCTTCAACCTCATGGCTTGGTTTTTGCTCTGACATGCACTGTCAACTGTGGGACCTTAAATAGACAGGTGTGTGCCTTTCCAAATCATGTACAATCAATTGAATTTAACACAGGTGGACTCCAATAAAGTTGTAGAAACATCTCAAGTATGATAAATGGAGTCTCATAGCAAAGGGTCTGAAAACTGGGTCTGAAAAAGTAGATAAGGTATTTCTGCTTTTTATTTTTATAAATGGGAAAAAATGTATAAAAACATGTCTTCACTTTGACATTGTCTGTAGATTGGTGAGGAAAATGTTCAATTTAATCCATTTTAGAATCAGGCTGTAACGTAACAACATGTGGAACAAGGGTCTGAATACTTTTTGAATGCACCTTACACGTACACACACGTATGCACGCAGAATGATTTTCTGTTGTGGAGTAGAGGCAGTAGAGGCCTGTTCAATGAGCCAGAATGGACCCAGGAGCTGGAGTTACTACCGAGATGTGTATAGGGCTGTAGCTGTGACCATACCATATTACAGCCACAGCAGCAGTCATGAGTCATGACTGCAGTAAAATTCCACGTGACCATTTAGGTAATCTCCTTTTATGCACTCTGGACACGTGTTAGTAGTATCCAACTTGCTAACGATTATCAGGTCCTAATGGCTTGGAACTCAGGACTCAATTGTCCCTCTAACCACTCTGACATCAAGGCAAATGCAATCGAAAATCACATCAAACATTTACCGGAAAAACAGTAGGCCTATCGTACTTTTAAAACACCTCACTATGATGATAATTTGAGCAGGTTGAAACTGAGTGTAAAACATGGTTGTTGTGGATGTTGTTTCAAAGCCTGACAACAAAATGGACAGCGCTTTCCAAGGTGATGATTAATTCAAAACACCCATACGCATATTAAATATTATGCGTATAGGCTTAGGAGCACAAAACCGAACACACAAAAAACAGAGTAAAAATTATGATTGTTCCTAGTGTTGCACATTTTGGGGAATATTCAGAGATGGAAACTTTCCGTGCGACTTAAAGGGAATATATGGGAATGAATGGAAATATATGCAAATTAATATTAATACCATTTAAATGTAGATGGTTTTGGCATTGGATATATTTACCATATCATATGTTGACAGAAACATGAACTTTTTACCTTATCATAAGTAGGCATATTTGCAAATTATTAAATTCTTCCAATATATATTTGAATTATTTAGCTACGAATTGAACTTTAATTAAATGAGTTGACTCTTCACATGGGATGATTTCACTGAACAACAAAATAAAGGGAATATTGAATGACCCCCAATGATCCATCGCATCTCCAAAAAAAGTTTTCAACATGATAGTCGAGAAACTAAAGCTTTGGTTGTCTTCCTCTCAGGCTTCCATGTCTTCTCCCTGGATCTCCTCAATGTTCACCTCTTGAACATCAGACTCTGAGGCCTCATCTTTACTGTCACTTTCCAACCCTGTTGAGGATGGCTCGTTGTCAGGCTCAAAAAGCCTCAAATTTGCCCGGATGGCCACCAATTTTTAAACCCTTGTATTGGTCAGCCTGTTGAATGCTTTGGTGTGTGTGTAGCCAAAGAAAGGCCAGTTGCGCTCCGAGGCGGCTGATGTTGGTGGGATTTGGAGGATGATGGAGGCAACAGGGGAAAGAGCCTGTAATCCACAAAGTCCCTTCCACCAGGTGGCTGATGAGATATGTTGGCACGACTGCCATATTGCATCTCCATTCCAAAGCCCTTGTTTGGAAGTGTACCTTGCCAGACTGCCAATAGCATTGCCCTCATCCAGGCCAAGGTGGCGAGACACGATAGTGATGAAACCATAGGCCTTGTTGATCTATGCACCAGACAGGATGCCCTTGCCAGCATACTTGGGGTCCAACATGTACGCTGCGGCATGTATGGGCTTCAGGCAGAAGTCTTCACACTTTTTGATGTATTTCAGAACTGCAGTTTCCTCTGCTTGGAACAACAGTGAAGTGGGCAGGACAGTACAGATATCTTCTCTTACATCTGCAAGTAGAGTCTGAACATCAGACAGGATGGCATTGTCTCTCTCAATCCGTGCAATGGCCACTGCTATAGGTTTCAGGAGTTTCAGGCTACTTACCACTCTCTCCCAAAATACATAATCTAGGAGGATCCTCATGATGGGGATGTCCATATCGGCAGACTGAGATATGGCCATTCTTGGAGAGACTCCTTCCCATCCAGGAGACTGTCAAACATGATGACAACACCACCCCAATGATTGTTGCTGGGCAGCTTCAATGTGGTGCCCTTATTCTGCTCACTTTGCTTGGTGAGGTAGATTGCTGTTGTAACTTGATGACCCTTCAAATACGTAACCATTTCCTTGGCTCTCTTGTAGAGTGTATCCATTGTTTCAGTGCCAAGATGTCCTTGAGGAGCAGATTCAATGCATGAGCAGCACAGCCAATGGGTGTGATGTGTGGGTAGGACTCCACTTTAGACCAAGCAGCCTTCATGTTCACAGCATTGTCTGTCATCAGTGCAAATAACTTCTGTGGTCCAAGGTCATTGATGACTGCCTTCAGCTCAACTGCAATGTAGAGACCGGTGAGTCTGTTACCCCTCTTGTCTATGCTTTTGTAGAATAGTGGTTGAGGGGTGGATATGATGTAGTTAATTATTCCTTGCCCACGAACATTCGAACACCCATCAGAGATGATTGCAATACAGTCTGCTTTCTCTATTATTTGCCTGACCTTCTTTAACTCTGTTGAACTCTGTATCTGGCAAATGAGTAGATAAAGCATGTCTGGTTGGTGGGGTGTATGCTGGGTGAAGAACATTTATAAATCTCTCCCAATACACATTGCCTGTGTATGGGTCATTTCATCAGCATTTCTCTGACTGCGTTCCTCCATTGAGTCCAAAAAAATCTGATTCCTGGAGGACCCTGAGCTGTTGCTATCGATAAGGTGTCTGATTCATTATTTTCACCTTGAATAGAAGTAGAGGGACTTTTGTCAGAGATGGCTTGTTGTAAGCACTGAGGGAACTTTATGCACTTGGCCAAATGATTCTAATTTGGCACAGTATTTGCAAATGTACACAACTTTTCCTTCTACGTTAGTTGCAGTGAAATGTCTCCACACATCACATAGTGCCCGTGGCATTTTCCTGTAAAGATTATAAAAAAATAGTAAAAAAACAAATACAATTCCATGTACAGATAAATAGTTAAGCAGTTAGAACTCCTTTGTAAGATAACTGTTTTAAAATGAAACATGTATGGAAACAGGTGAAATAACACTCCTCAGTTAGCAGGCTCAAGCAAGCTAAAATCCACATGGTAGCAAAAACTAACTAGCAGAAATTGTTAAAAACTTAGAAATGATTTAAACAGACTTTGCTGTTGGCTACTATTTACTAATTAGCAAAAAAATCATGTATGTCATATAAAATATATTCACCCCATGCAGTATTGTAATCATAACCAGAAAGCATGTAGTCCTTGGCTCAGACAGAGTAGTAGTGTGGGCTCAATAGCATCTCATTAGTACATTCTGTACATGTGATGGAAGAATGCACTGTGCATGCAGAGGGTTGCAATTCCAATGAATTGGGGATAGTTTAATCAAATATGCCACAAGACCTAGAATTGCCTTATGTGTATCCCACAAAAAAAGGTTCACTGTTATAAGCTAACTTTTTTGATGAATTTAAGCAAAATTCCCAATATTGCCGGGCTTAACTTGACATGAAAGATTTCCGGAAATAAACATTTACTGGAAAGTTTCCGAGCCTTTGCAACCCTAATTGTGCCGTAACACAATACATAGCATAACAGCATATTACGCATGGCAGGAACACATAAAACACAACTGATTTAAGATGTCTTTGGTACATAATTGGTCTAGCCTATGCTCCAAAATTAGTGTGGGCTGTATTATAATACATACTGGATGGACTGGTTACCTTATGCTACACTCCAAAATGTCTATCCATGAGTCTGGGAGAGAAGGTATAGCTCTAGGCGATGTTGTTGGTTCATGTTTATGAACCGAGTGTCAATTACCGTGACACCGGCAATCTTTTGCATGACAATAACCCGGCTGAAAAAAATTCACCGGCCTAGATGTGACGTAATTGCCAATCCTGGGACCAGGGAGAGTAGTGATGACATCGCACACACACACACACACACACACACACACACACACACACACACACACACACACACACACACACACACACACACACACACACACACACACACACACACACACACACACACACACACACACACACACACACACACACACACACTATTACTCACTTACTTACTTACTTACTTACTTACTTACTTAAATATAGGCCGCATCTTGGCAGAGAACAATAAAGCCTCACTCATCGTATCAGTTACATGGAAGGTTCGCTTTTAAACTAGACAGAGATATTTGCTATCATTAGATATGTGCTTGATAGTGACCTTTTAGTGTCTATGGACAACATCCACCTACACAGCATACAGAGGAGTTTACATAAGGCCCATTCACACCTTAGCCCAGGGCTATGGGAGATTGTAGCCTGGGGCTAAGCGAGTGTTCACACCTGCACATTCTAAAGTGGGCTAGCACCAAACTTAGCCAAGGGCTAGCTGGCCCTGCTCCTGACTTTTAGGGTCTAGCCCCGGAAACACGGTGCCAAAATAGCCTAGAATGCTCACTGTCCAATTACAAAAGCTGGATTTAGGACAGCATTAACACCAAAGAGCCTGCTGCTTTTTCTCCAAATTGTAAAAGCAAGCAGAGCATAAACTGAATACTTTTTAGTTGACTGATATAGAGGACAAGGTAACTGCTGTTTGACAGAAAAAAAAGTATGTATTCCAAGTGCTGAGCTAGTAATGTAACTGACATTTTATGTTAGCTAATGTTTTATCCCCTTTTGACTGAAGTGAATGAACTCCTAGCAGCTAGTTGGCTAGCTAGTAGCTACCACAGCCACTTCAGCTCTACCTGGCCTCTAGCTATCTGTCAGGTAGCAGTATCTAACGGCTGTACTGTATATGGGAATTTTTTGTAGCCTTTGTTTTGTTCCGTTTCAATAGAAGTAAATTTGATGATGTACCATAAGCTAGAGCTAGCCAAAAGACCAATATGCTGATGTTTTTTCAGCGCAATATAAGTTTTTATTGTTCAGTATAGCAATGTAACATTATTGATTTGTCAGTTTCCCTAGCTAATTACTTACTTTTCACACTGACATGGTATAAACAGGTTACAGGCTTCACTGTCATGGTGCACAGTCAGTACACACCACTATACTCATCATGTCTTATCAGGATCAGATAGTGACAGGTGTCCCTGCAGGGTCAGACAGCCAGAGAAAACCAGTCTACGGAGCTCAAGTGAATTTTGCAGTATATTATAACAATCAGTGAATGGATATAAAGTTCCATCTTGAGTTCATGGCTAGGCACAGTCAGGGATCTGGGAATAATGGTCATTTCAATTATTGAACCATTGATTCTATTCATGGATAATATAATGTATAAATGTACACCAAGGTAATTCTTTGTCATGCCTCATCTGAGCAAGATCAGATAGTGACAGGGGTCTCAGATATTTGATGAGCAGGTGTCCACATACGTACAGTATGCATATGCATAAGCTCTAATATGCTTATGGGTGTTTTGAATAAATTATCACCTTAGAAAGCGCTGTCCATTTCGGTGTGTTAGGTATTGAAGCAACATCCACAACAACTCTGTTTTACACTGTTTCAACCTGCTGTTGAACGTTCTTGAAATTGGTCATCACAGTGATGCGAGTTTTAAAAGTATGATATGCCGACTGTTTTGATGATAAGAGTTTGATGTGATTTTCGATTGCATTTGCATTGATGTCAGAGTGGTTAGAGGGACAATAGAGCCCTGAGTAGACAATAGAGCCCAGGTGAATAGGCCCTGATGGTAGTTAGTAAATTGGGTACTACCAAAGCATATCCAGAGTACATAAAAGGAGATTACCGTGACTTAACGGTCATGTGGAATTTTACTGCGGTCATGACTCAGGAATGCCGGTGTGGTGGCAATATGGTCACTGCAACAGCCCTAGTATGAGAAAGAACGTTGTGTGGAGTAAGTGGAGTTACAAACAGACTGTACTAAACAAGTTAAATGCCTTACCTGTGATTAAATGTTTAACACACCCAGCGATACATACATTTTGACTACCTGGACACCGTGTCCCCACATTTCCCACAACGAATAGCCTGACGCCACAGGGCTCTTCTCGTAGACCCTATCTCCCTATGTGGGAGTATTTTTTAAATGTATTTTATTTCACCTTTATTTAACCAGGTAGGCTAGTTGAGAACAAGTTCTCATTTACAACTGTGATCTGGCCAAGATAAAGCAAAGCAGTTCGACACATACAACAACACAGAGTTACACATGGAATAAACAAACATACAATCAAAAATACAGTAGAAAAATCTATATACAGCATGTGTAAATGAGGTAGGATAAGAGAGGTAAGGCAATAAATAGGCCATGGTGGCGAAGTAATTACAATATAGCAATTAAACACTGGAATGGTAGGATGTACAGAAGATGAATGCGCAAGTAGAGATGCTGGGGTGCAAAGGAGCAAGATAAATAAATAAATATAGTATGGGGATGAGGTAGATTGGATGGGCTAATTACAGATGAGCTATGTACAGTTGCAGTGATCTGTGAGCTGCTCTGATAGCTGGTACTTAAAGCTATTGAGGGAGGTATGTGTACGTGTTTGCATTGCGAAACATAGGTCGGGATTGTTTACCTGGCTACATGTACACTACCATTCAAAAGTTTGAGGTCCTTCTTTTTGAAAAACAAATGTGTTCATTAAAATATCATCCAATTGTTCAGAAATACATCGTAGACATTGTTAATGATGTAAATGACTATTGTAGCTGGAAACGGCTGATATTTAATGGAATATCTACATAGGCGTACAGAGGCCCATTATCACCAACCATCACTACTGTGTTCCAATGGCACGTCATGTTAGCTAATCCAAGTTTATAATTTTAAAAGGATAATTGATCATTAGAAAACCCTTTTGAAATTATGTTAGCACAGCTGAAAACTGTTCTTCTGATTAAAGAAGCAATAAAACTGGCCTCCTTTAGAGTTGGGTATCTGGAACATCAGCACTTGGGAGTTCGATTACAGGCTCAAAATGGCCAAAAACAAAGAACTTTCTTCTGAAACTCGTCAGTCTATTCTCATTCTGAGAAATGAAGGCTATTCCATGTGAGAAATTGCCAAGAAACTGAAGATTTCGCACAACGCTGTGTACAACTCGATTCACAGAACAGGGTAAACTGGCTCTAACCACAATAGAAAGAATGGGAGGCCACGGTGCACAACTGAGCAAGAGGACAAGTACATTAGATTGTATAGTTTGAGAAACAGACGCTTCCTCAACAAGTCCTCAACTGGCAGCTTCTTTAAATAGTACCCACAAAACACCAATCTCAACGTCAACAGTGAAGAGGCAACTCCGGGATGCTGGCCTTCTAGGCAGAGGTCCTCTGTCCAGTGTCTATGTTCTTACGCCCATCTTAAATGTTTATTTTTATTGGCCAGTCTGAAACAAGGTTTTTTCTTTGCAACTCTGCCTAGAAGGCCAGCATCTTGGATTCACCTCTTTACTCTTTGTCACGTTGGTATGGAGAGATTCGGAAGATAGAAGCAGGGATGCGTAATAGTTTTTTTTATTCAGCCCAAATTAAGGCGTGCCGTGTAATGACATGGGGATGAAGACCATACAAACACATAAACAAAACACAGGGTTGAAAACCAAACAAAAGAACGAGGAGTACCTAGAATAAATACACACGCGTACAATGATTAACACACGGGATGAGACCTGTAATCATCTGCGCAATCCACAATGGCGCGAAAGCCCAAAACACAGCACAGGCACTCACAGGCACCAACAGACATTGGAACAATAATCGACAAGACCTTGGAAACCAAAGGGCACATATATACAAATACTAATCAGTGTGAATAGGGGACAGTTGTGCGTGATGAAAGTTCCGGAGGGATCTGTGACACTGTTGACGTTGAGACTGTTTTTTTGAGGGTACTATTTAATGAATCTGCCAGTTGTTTCTCAAACTAGACAATCTAATTTTCTTTTCCTCTTGCTCAGTTGTGCACCGGGGCCTCCCACTCCTCTTTCTATTCTGGTTATAGCCAGTTTGCGCTGTTCTGTGAAGGGAGTAGTACACAGCGTTGTAAGAGATCTTCAGTTTCTTGGCAATTTCTCACATGGAATAGCCCTAATGTCTCAGAACAAGAATAAACTGACAAGTTTTTGTAATGGGTGCGTGTCGGTGTCAGGGAAGTCAGGAGCAGGAAACGAACTTGTTATAAACGGAGTCGTTTAATAAGTGCTCAATAAACTAAAACAATATATATATATATACAAAAAATAATATAAGTGGGTACAAAACCCGTCGCACACCGACACATGACTTACAAATGCACATAAACATACAATAAAACAATCTCCGACAAGGACATGAGGGGAAACAGAGGGTTAAAAACACAACATGTGATTGATGGGATTGGAACCAGGTGTGAAAGAAGACAAGACCAAACCAATGGAAAATGAAAAATGGATCAGTGATGGCTAGAAGGTCGGTGACGTCGACCACCGAACACTGCCCGAACAAGGAGAGGGACCGACTTCGGCGGAAGTCGTGACGGTTTGTGAAGAAAGTTCTTTGTTTCTGTCCATTTTGAGCCCATAATCGAACCCACAAATGCTGATGCTCCAGATACTCAACTAGTCTAAAGAAGGCCGATTCTATTGCTTCTTTAATCAGAAGAACAGTTTTCTGCTGTGCTAACATAATTGCAAAAGGGTTTTCTAATGATCAATTATCCTTTTAAAATTATAAACTTGGATTAGTTAACACAACGTGCCATTGGAACTCAGGAGTGATGGTTGCTGATAATCGGCCATTGTACGCCTACGTAGGGATTTTACAAAAAATCAGCCGTTTCCATTTACAATATTCACAATGTCTAAACTGTATTTCTGATAAATTTTATGTTATTTTAATGGACAAAACATTTGCTTTTCTTCCAAAAACAAGGACATTTCCAAGTGACCCCAAACTTTTGAATGGTAGTGTATATTGAATAGCAGTTTTTCATCATGTTTTGTTATTTCTGTATAACAAAAAAAATGACGATGACGTTGCCTCTTTTACAATGGAGGTCAATAGGAAAGAATGTTGGTTTTGCCCAAATTGTGGGCGTGTTTGAGGGGAATTCCTTATTATTATGTGAATACTGACTGGGACTATACGAGCACGGCAGGAAGTAAAAGCTGGAAGTCTACCCATCAACATGTGCTGTGATTCGTTGATTCAACTCAACTGACATAACAAAGACGAGTGACGATGCAGCATTTTCCCCAGTACTTTTCAATTTGGTGTTGCGTCGCCACACCACTTTCAAAGCAGCTTATTGGACAAGTTGACATAGTACCTCCACCAATTTCAGCCCGTATGTCTTTGTTTTGTCTAGTGAAAACAACCCTGTCCCTGTGATTTCACTCGGGAACCCACACGCTCTCTGCGACAGGTGGATTCACCTGTCAGTCACAGTGGTTTCCTAACTACAGCCGGCTACAGAGAACTTTTTAAAAGCTTTGCGGCTGTGGTAACTAGCGACAACCATCTCCTGCCTTCATGAATGCCTTCCTCATGAGAGAGTGAACACACATTTTAATGGAAAACAAGGTAGCTATGTATTAATAAAGGCAGTTAATACAATCAGTTTAGTCATCCTCTAAAACGATCTAGAACAGTGGTTCCCAATCTTTTATAGTCCCGTACCCCTTCAAACATTCAACCTCCAGCTGCGTACTAGCACCAGGGTCAGCGCACTCTCAAATGTTGTTTTTTGCTGTTATTGTAAGCCTGCCACACACACACTATACAATACATTTATTAAAAATAAGGATGAGTGTGAATTTTGTCACAACTCGGCTCGTGGGAAGTGACAAAGAGCTCTTATATGACCAGGACACTAATAATAATAATCAATCATTTAGCTCTTTATTTAACCATCTTACATATAAAATCTTATTTGTTCATCAAAAATTGTGAATAACTTACCACAGGTTAATGAGAAGGGTGTGCTTGAAAGGATGCACATAACTCTGCAATGTTGGGTTGTATTGGAGAGAGTCTCGGTCTTAAATTATTTTCCACACAGTCTGTGACTGTATTTCGTTTTCTTACTAGTGAGGGCCAAGAGTCCACTCTCACATAGGTACGTGGTTGCAAAGGGCATCAGTGTCTTAACAGCGTGATTTGCCAAGGCAGGATACTCTGAGCGCAGCCCAATCCAGAAATCTGGCAGTGGCTTCTGATTAAATTCAATGTTCACAGTACCGCTTGTTGCAATTTCGATGAGGCTTTCTTGTTCAGATATCAGTTAGTGGACTGGAGGCAGGGCACGAAAGGGATAACGAATCCAGTTGTTTGTGTCATCCGTTTCGGGACAGTACCTGTGTGCTACCATCCTGTTAGAAGGTAACAGATAATTTTATTACAGTGGTTAAGATGGATTTTCATATGTTCCATGGTGTTTATCGCCCCCTAGTGGAGCTTTCTGGTACTTAGAAAGACTGTAAGGAAACAGGAAAAGACATGCAGAGAAGCAGCTAAAAACAACGCTACGGTGCAGGTCTTTCGGTGCAGTTATTTCTTAACTCAGAAAACATTTGTTTGTAAGTTCGATTCAAGCATATTGCTAGTGATGTTAATCTTGTTATTGATAGAATTGCTTACTTATCAATGTTAGTTGGTTGCATTTACTCACACAAATTGCCTTGCCTTTCATGTATGCCGTCAGCTGTATTACTTTGTAAATGAATTGTAAAACATTACCTTATGAGTAACAATTAGCTATATGGTTTGGCACCATGCCAGATACATGGTACCTTGGCACGTGCTTTGTATTTATGCAACTTCAACTTGAAATGTATAATGTACAGCTATAGTATGTCGGTGTGAATTGAATACTAAAGTATATTATTTTCTGTATTTTGCAGTTTCACAACATAAACGTTTTCAATATATTCATTCAAGAAAAGTCACGCCTTGTGAGTTTTATTGAAGACTTTGTTTTTAGCTATCTGTCTAGTTTTGCATGGGAAAGCAATTCCAGGACAGAATAACCTGCTTAATTGCGCACCCAACTCACTCAGGTTGTTCGCTATATCACATTTGACATGGTCTGTAAGCTTGAGTTAATTTGCACACAGAAAATCACACAATGATGGAAATACCTGTGTGTTGTTCTTGTTAATGCAGTCAAAGAAGAGCTCCAACTTTTTAATCATAGCCTCAGTATTGTCCCGCACATTGAATATAGTCCCTGTAATCCTAGATTCAGATCATTCAGGCGGAAAAAAACATCACCCAGAGAGGCCAGTCATGTGAGAAACTCGTCATCATGCAAGCGGTCAGACAAGTAAAAATTATGGTCAGTAAAGAAAGCTTTAAGCTCATCTCTCAATTAAAAAAACGTGTCAACACTTTGCCCCTTGATAACCAGCGCACTTCTTTATGTTGTAAAAGCAATACATGGTCGCTGCCCATATCATTGCATAGTGCAGAAAATACACAAGAGTTCAGGGGCCTTGCTTTAACAAAGTTAACCATTTTCACAGTAGTGTCCAAAATGTCGATAAAGCTGTCAGGCATTCCCTTGGCAGCAAGAGCCTCTCGGTGGATGCTGCAGTGTACCCAAGTGGTGTCGGGAGCAACTGCTTGCATGAGCGTTACCACTCCACTATGTCTCCCTGTCATAGCTTTTGCACCATCAGTACAGATACCAACATGAGCAGCAGCTACGTTTGGCAAGAGAGTAACGGTTAATGTGATTGGATGTTAATTATTTGACTTGGCTACCAGTATTTCACATTGTGTTGTTATTTCGCTGAACACTAGATGGTTTAATTCAATTTTTGGCAGTGAAACGAGGCTACTCAGGCGAGAAAAAAACTCACCCAAATGTATAGCCCTGTTGGAACATATAAATGGACTGTTTGAAAATGTGAAAGAAATAAAAATAAATGTGAATCACATTTTTATTTGGCGTAACCCTGACAGCATTGTGCGTACCCCTTGGGGTAGTTTGGGAATACCTGGTGTAGATGAAGAGGAGATTTTTAACCTTTTCATACGTGAGTTCCAAATATCTCTAACGGTTGCCCCAGTGTGAGTTCTGTTATGCACGTGATGTCAGAATGCACTTAAGGTTCCAAAATGTGATTATTAAGCGAGAGGACAGTTAAGATGCGCTGCCTGCTAATTATCTATAGGCTATGTTTCAACTTGTCAATTTCAAATTATTTTCTAAGAAGTTGTATTTTCTAACAACAGTTTGAATTAAGGTGTGTTCCGCCTCCTTATTAATTCACATAGAAGTAGCCCATTTCAGCGTTGAGGACAATTTATGTTTGAGGCTTTACTGAGCCGGACAAACTTCTCTCTTTGAGAGCCGACTCACTTCACCAATGTTTGCGCAGATCAAGTCTACAGACATTTGCACAGTCTTGCACGAAATGGAACATTTTCTGACTGGGGACATGTGTGCATTCCTATCAAAATAAGTTCCTTATTTTCTGTATATCATTTTGTCATCTCTACTGTAGGCGCATACAGTACAGTATGAATGTATGTATGTATGTATGGAGCATAATGTATTTACAGTTTTATTCACATGTTTTCAGGTACGGCTGACAAATAATGCATTCCGATTATTGCATAGATTGTAATGTACACTTGTGGTGTGTATAAAATACTTTTATGAAGGTTGTACTGATTATAATGAGCTAATGCTAAGCTATTTGCCAGCTACGTGTAGCGCCATGTTTGTTGACATTATACAATTCATTCTGGGTGTCACGTAAATGTCTGTCAGACCAAAGTTGTTATAATGAGGTGAAGGAATGGTTCACTCATCTTTCGGGTAAACTTCCGGAAGTGAATGAAGGGAAGTGAATGATCATAGACGACACACCCTCTTCAACATGCATACTATAAACAGACCAAACTCATATTGTCTCCTCTTATTATCTTTGGTTTACATTAGAGAGGCTGCCATTAAAGAACACCTGTTAGATAGGTATCTCTCTGTTAGTAACATCACATACAGCATGAAGCATTTTTACAGATATTATCCAGTTACTGACTGTTAGCACTTGGTGATCTACAGCAACTTCCCACAAGAATGGGCTTTAGGTGAGGCAAGTGAACCTGTAGACATATTACTTCATATTACTTCAACAGTATTTGACATGATATCCTCTCTAAGCTTTACAGGAATATGTCTCTGAATATATACAGCAACACCTCCTACTGATGTTATAACCTTGTATTGCTACCACGGTATCATCAAAGGAATAATCTAGGTGAGTTTCAGATAGGGCCAGTTTATGAATCTTATCTGATGTTACCAAGTAATCGATTTCATGAACCTTGTTTCTAAGGCAATATACTGTATGTTGATGTGGGCTATTGTTAGCCCTTTTCTGGGTTGCTTGTTTGTTTTTAGTGCTTTACTGGGAAGCTTATCAAAGCTAAACATGACAGTGATATTTACATTTAAGATGAAAGTGCGGGGTGAACTGCTCACAGTGGGCTTCCTACTAGGGTGAACCGTCTCAGTGCTAACAGTTTAACTCGTGTTTTTATGCACATGATTACTGCTGACAATAGCTGTCGGATTGATAGAGGCATTCAGGAGCGTTAGAGGAACATAAATCAGGTTGCTTACATTGAACATACTACCATTTCCACGGGAGTTTATACGCTTTTTATGTTGCTGGTTATGACTGAAGCACTAATAGACACAGAAACAAGCATCAAGTCTCTGGTTGCCTAAGCAACACCCCCCACAATGCAGCAGCAGCACACATAGAAATAGAATGAATATAAAGGGTTTGGAACCTCTAACCCTGGCAATATGACTGATAGATACTTGCACCATGGCATTGCTCTCTCTCACTCTGCTGTGTGTATTTTGCTGAAGCTCATTGCCTAGAACTGAAATTACAGCACAGATTCCAGAAAAACAGTCGCTTTCAAACTAGGGTTTTTGTGGTTAATTGAGGTAAAACAGTAATTCTGCTCATAGATTATGCATGTATGAACTACACATTGATAGTCTGAGTACCAGTCTCTTTAACTAACATTCCACCCCTTATCACTCCTTGTCATTGTCAAAGAGACTGGCGAACTCAGTGTTCAATATGCACTGGATACAGGGCGGAGTTGCTCATTGGTTGTGGGAAATAACATACATATTTTCCATGACAACATCTGGAGCCTCGAAAACAGAATTAGAATTTATTTTAAAAAAGTCAAAAACAAACATTTAGCTGTTAGCGAGGCAAGTTGTTGTATTTTGAGACTTTTTGTGGTTGGAATTGCAGTATGTATTTAGCTTGGAGAATGTAGACATGCGCTAGCAACTTTTGACAGATTGGTTTTGTTTGGACAAACAAAAAAAGGTTTCTTAGCAACTGGATACCAATGTGTTCTGTGGAGTTCCAATATTTGCATAATCGTTGTGATTAGATGTCGACCAATTAATTGGAATGGTCGATTAATTAGGGCTGATTTCCAGTTTTCATAACAATCGGAAATAGGTATTTTTGGACACCGATTTGGCCACCGATTTTTTCCCCCCACACCTTTATTTAACTGGGCAAGTCAGTTAAGAACACATTTTTATTTTCAATGACGGCCTAGGAACGGTGGGTTAACTGCCTTCTTCAGGGGCAGTACGACAGATTTTTACCTTGTCAGCTCGGGGATTCAATCTTGCAACCTTACGGTTAACTAGTCCAATGCTCTAACCACCTGCCTTACATTGCACTCCACGAGGAGCCTGCCTGTTACACGAATGCAGTAAGAAGCCAAGGTAAGTTGCTAGCTAGCATTAAACTTATCTTATAAAAAACAATCAATCAATCATAATCACTAGTTAACTACACATGGTTGATGGTATTACTAGTTTATCTAGCGCGTCCTGCGTTGCATATAATCGATGCGGTGCGCATTCGCAAAAAAGGACTGTCGTTGCTCCAACGTGTACTTAACCCACCGTTCCTAGGCCGTCATTGAAAATAAGAATGTGTTCTTAACTGACTTTCCTAGTTAAATAAAGGTGTAAAAAATAAATAGTCATAAAAAATAAATACAAAATCGGCCAAATAGGTGTCCAAAAATACTGATTTCTGATTGTTATGAAAACATAAAATGTTTTAAATTGTTTTATTGTCATGACGGTATTAATCTATAACTGTCGATTACACGGTTATTGAGGCCAGCCCCAGGTCTATATCTGCTTTAGGCTACTAGCCTATTATACAATGTATTTATGTTTTTTCTGAATATTATTTTTGCATTGTTTACCACCAGTTATTTGTCATTGGTATGTGCCGGGGAGGGTCTAACTTAATATAAGCACCTGTTTTGGGGCTTCTTGGGCAGATTCGTTTTGGTAATGTGGGGGGAGGGCAGGTGAGCTGAACCTGGTACCTTTGTGACCCATTTCAAGAAGCTAGGCATTTGAATGTAATATATATATATATTTTTATAAAAACTAGGTTTTTTGGCAGAAATGCCTTTTGGAACATGTGAACTTTCATATGACTTAATAACAAACGTGTATGCCATCTGTAAATACAGCAACTTCCAGCATGCGTTTACTGTAAACACTGAGGCTGTACCCGCTTTAAGTTACAGTTTCAGACAGTAGTCAAGTAGGCTACTGTGACTATTTAATCATAGTTGGCCAACCGGGGTGGCCTACCATCAAAACAAAATGCATCCCATAACATTTTAACATGGGAATAGCCATTCTATCATTCAGCCTACGGTAGCAGCCAAAGTGTGGTGTTCAATCTACGCCTACAGTACATTCCATGAGACTTCTGGAAAAAAACATGCAGGGCCTGACATTAACATGCTTATCCACTTGTCCTTCAGACAAGAAGGTGACTGAAAGTGTTGTGTTGTTTGACGCAAGAAACCACTTTACAAAATAAAATGCATTATTATTTCCATACCATTATTACAGAGAATCAGAGAGATTAGGCTACCCTCTGCCTATTGGCTACTTAGTTTATTCAAGCCTGTCTCAAAATACAACACTGTCCCTTTAAGACAAAAAAAACGATTTAACCGACTTGCTTTTCAAAGATGTCTAGAAATGTACACGTTTTGTGCTCTTGTAGGAAGCAATCACTCCCCCACTACAAATGATCTATAACTGGGCTAATAACTCACTAACTAGCAAAGGATATGAACAAATGTGTACACGTGGCTACATGCAGCCTTCATTTTGATCTCTCAAAGCGCATCTACTCATGACTGCTAATGCTGTAAACACAGTCCAGTTCAAAATGAATGACACAGATTCATATACAGTATGGCAATGTTCTATTTGCAAATAGGCCTACTGCAGCTCTGATTGGTTATGTTGCACCGGTTTGTGTAGTGTAAGGCCTGAGTTGTGCATGTCAATAAAATATAGAATCCTACTCCCATGCGTTCTGCCTACAACATAATCCCTTGCATAGTTTTGCATGCTTCATTTTGTTTCAGTATGTTGCATTGAAAGTGACTAATATTGCAGTGATTCGATCACAATTCCCACAGTAAAGGGAAACGTTGATAGTGTTAAATTGGAAAACTCTAAGTTGAGTGAAGTTCAATCTCATGTTTCTCTACGCGGGCTGATCATAGAGGGAACATTGTTAGGGAGTGTTTATATTTATTTTTACTTTTTCATACTGTTACCACTTGAGAGTCAACCTCACAACCCTGGTGTTGCAAGACCCATGCTTTACCAACTGAGCCACAGGAATAACCACAACCTAGCCTGGGTGGTAAACCACATCCTAGCCTCACCGAGAAACAGACTTCCCTATTATGGTAACCTGATGAAGTCTATGGCCAAAAGTAGCTATAGGGGTGGAGACCCGGGATAAATCAGTGACTCCTCACAACACATCAACTCAATCAAAGGCCTTGCATGGGCAGAGTTTAACTCGCAGGAGGGTTCATCCAATAACAATGTAGTCGCTGGAAGTCAGCAGGCCAATGAACAAGTTCGTTTTGCATGACCCGGTACCCCAAGTAAGCAGTTTGTACATTTAGACCATTCCATTGGTTGTTAAGTGAAATCTCCACCCACGTGGGGCACCGGGCCATGCAAAACGAATTAAGCCATTTAAACCGTTTCGGATAATCCAAAATTCTCTGGACCTCCAAAGGAGGCGTGACAATAATGTTTTTGGAGGTATGGCAACGCGAGACTAACAACAACCTGAGTCTCAATGGAATGGACAGGTTTGCCTGCTTCTTTTTCATTGTGAAGTTATGGGAAGTTTGTAAATATAATTGTGTTAATATTGCCAGTTGCACCTATAGACCACCACCTTCAAAAGTAAATAAAAGCACAACTTCTGCACCGGATCCTGCCTTTCTCCTGCAACACTTCTGTTCTTACAACTGTTACAAGGTCCCCATATCACAGTGCGAATAAAGGTAAGGAGGTGACCAAATGAATACAGGTGGTGCTACATTTTCCTATTTGCTGATTTTATAATGTAAGCATGTGCTGAACCTACAGGTCTTTCCCAATAGGAATCTGGGGCAGCTTTGTGTGTACTATTTCAGCAGGCAAGCTGTATGTGTCCTCCCTCTGTGCTTTGTGACCATTGTCTGACTGATCGTCTCACTTTACCTTCGCACACACAAACTCACACTCACACACACACACACACACACACACACACACACACACACACACACACACACACACACACACACTAGAGGTCGACCCATTATGATTTTTCAACGCCGATACCGATTATTGGAAGACAACAACAAAAAGCCGATACCGATTAATCAGCCGATTTTTATATATACCTGTGTATATATTTGTAATAATGA
This sequence comes from Oncorhynchus clarkii lewisi, assembly GCF_045791955.1. Classification (NCBI taxonomy): domain Eukaryota; kingdom Metazoa; phylum Chordata; class Actinopteri; order Salmoniformes; family Salmonidae; genus Oncorhynchus; species Oncorhynchus clarkii. The sequence goes on from NC_092169.1 coordinate 11,295,282, forward strand.
CAATTACAACAATACTGAATGAACACTTATTTTAACTTAATATAATACATAAATAAAATAAATTTAGTCTCAAATAAATAATGAAACATGTTCAATTTGGTTTAAATAATATAAAAACAAAGTGTTGGAGAAGAAAGTAAAAGTGCAATATGTGCCATGTAAGAAAGCTAACGTTTAAGTTCCCTGCTCAGAACATGAGAACATATGAAAGCTGGTGGTTCCTTTTAACAATATTCCCAGGTAAGATGTTTTAGGTTATAGTTATTATAGGACTATTTCTCTTTAACACTCAGTCAGACTGCTCTATCAAATCATAGACTTAATTATAATATAATAACACACAGAAATAAGAGCCTTACGTCATTAATATGGTCATATCCGGAAACTATCATCTCGAAAACAATACTTTTTATTATTCTTTCAGTGAAATACGGAACCGTTACGTATTTTATCTAACGGGTGGCATCCATTAGTCTAAATAGTGCTGTTACATTGCACAACCTTCAATGTTACGTCATAATTATATAACTTTCTGGTAAATTAATTACGGTCTTTGTTAGGAAGAAATGGTCTTCACACGGTTCGCAACGATCCAGGTGGCCCAAACTGCTGCATATACCCTGCTTGCACAGAACGCAAAAAAAGTGACACAATTTCCCTAGTTCAAAGAAATTCATGTTTGCAGGCAATCTTAACTAAATATGCAGGTTTAAAAATATATACTTGTGTATTGATTTTAAGAAAGGCATTGTTGTTTATGGTTAGGTACACATTGGTGCAACGACAGTGCTTTTTTCACAAATGCGCTTGTCAAATCACCCGTTTGGCGAAGTAGGCTGTGATTCAATGACAAATTAACAGGTTTTTTATAAGATAAGTTTAATGCTAGCTAGCACCTACCTTGGCTCCTTGCTGCACTCACATAACAGGTAGTCAGCCTGCCACGCAGTCTCCTCGTGGAGTGCAATGTAATAGGCCATAATCGGTGTCCAAAAATGCAGATTACCGATTGTTAGGAAAACTTGAAATTGGCCCTAATTAATCGGCCATTCCGATTAATCAATCGACCTCTAACACACACGCACAAACACACACACATACATACAAACATGTCCCAGATCTCTATAGTGTCCCCACCCAGCTCTATAGGTTCAGACTGACCCCATAACGTCAGTGTTGGGGTATATTTGTTGCCCCCCCGAATTCAGTAGGTAGGTGCTCACCTTCGATAGCCACTGGCACGCTGGAGAAGTGTGCTCTTCATGGATGAATTCCGGTTTCAACTGTACCGGGCCGATGGCAGACAACGTGTATAGTGTCGTGTGGGCGAGCAGTTTGATGTCAAAATTGTGAACAGAGTGGCCCATGGTGGCGGTGGGGTTATGGTATGGGCAGGCATAAGCCACGGACAACTAACATCATTGCATTTATTAATGGCAATTTGAATGCACAGAGAAACCATGACGAGATCCTAAGGCCCATTGTCATGCCATTCACCTCATGTTTCAGCATGATAATGCATGGCCCCATGTAGCAAGGATTTCTACACAATTCCTGGTAACTGAAAATGTCCCAGTTCAGTTGATATTGAAACTTAACAAAAAAATAAATTTTCAGCAAACTTATCATGTGTAAATATTTCTATGAACATAACAAGATTTAACAACTGAGACATGAACTGAGTTCCACAGACATGTGACTAACATAAATGGAATAATGTGTCCCTGAACAAAGGGGGGTCAAAATCAAAAGTAACAGTCAGTATCTGGTGTGGACACCAGCTGCATTAAGTCCTGCAGTGCATCTCCTCCTCATGGACTGCACCAGATTTGACAGATCTTGCTGTGAGATGTTACCCCACTCTTCCACCAAGGCCTCACCAAGGTCCTGTTCCCAGACATTTCTGGGGGGAATGGCCCAAGCCCTCACCCTCCGATCCAACAGATCCCAGATGTTCTCAATGGGATTGAGATCCGGGCTCTTCGCTGTCCATGGCAGAACACTGACATTCCTGTCTTGTAGGAAATCACGCACAGAACGAGCAGTGTGGCTGGTGGCATTGTCATGCTGGAGGGTCATGTCAAGATGAGCCTGCAGGAAGGGTACCCCATGAGGGGGGATGATGTCTTCCCTGTAACGCATAGTGTTGAGATTGCCTGCAATGACAACAAGCTCAGTCCGATGATGCAGTGACACACCGTCCCAGACCCTCCACCTCCAAATCGTTCCCGCTCCAGAGTACAGGACTCGGTGTAACGCTCATTCCTTCGACGATAAACGTGAATCCGACCATCACCCGCGGTGAGACAACACCGCGACTCATCAGTGAAGAACACTTTTTGCCAGTCCTTTCTGGTCGGTGGGTTTTTGCTGAGTTTAGCTTCTTACTTTCCCGTGTTCTTCTTATTTCTTTTTTAAATTTCTGTTTTTGTTTTTGTTCTATGTTATTTGTATTGCTACATTAATACTGATTACTGCATTGTTGGGTTTGGAGCTTGAAAGAAAGGCATTTCACTGTGCTTGTGCACGTGACACAAAAAAACATGAAACTAAACTTGAACTTGAATTTGAAAAAAAAAGGCATAGCCTCTTAACAGGCTACACGGCTCACTGTATGTCTCCAGGAATCGTTGGCAGCCGATGCTCACAATTTCTCCATCAATAAATATTGTTGTGCTTAATGGGATAATCCACCCCAGAAATAAAAATCAGGAAACTCCTGTCAATTTGGTGAAAGCCAGTGAGTAAAATACAACTTTTCACCATGATTTAACTTCTAAGTGGTCCATCTGTGAAAATCAGGAAATCGTGTAGGAACACGTCCTAGCTACATAATTGTAGTCACTGGAGATAGGGGATAACACCCCATCACATTTCATAAGGCTTTTATAACAATTACCTGCAATCTAGATCACCTAATCAGCAAATAGATGGTATGGGCATACTTGTCTAGAACACATCCATCAGTTTATTTGAGATTTGCTCAATCTAAACAGTGTACCAAATTATTCCAACTCCATTTTACCTTTAAGTACCATGTTTCAATACACCCTGTCTCTGTGGGAAACAGATATATTACAGAAAGGAGGAGAATGGATAAATGCCCCACCCAACTGACTTTCGACCCATTGCATTCACATTGTCATGCTGCGTCACATGGTTGCTAAGCTAATCGTCACATAATTCCTTCTCAAAGTCAGGGTATGAGTGAAGAAATCTGCCTATTTTCCTCAAAAGTACGTAATGTCACGGTTCCAAAGGTATATGATATTACAGAGAACAAGTTCATTTTCTCACAATCTTGGAAAATGTGTCCAATGTTGTTCTTCTTGTTCACAAAATTGATGCTAATGTTCAGTTTCTGAGCTAGCGCCCAACTGACTCCCATTCACTCCTTGAAGGAGAGCTCTCCTCATCTCAGAATCACCCAGAATGCACCGCATGACTCATTAAAGACTTATGGGCAATGTACACAATAGGCGTTAATACGATTCTAATGGAGTTTCACTCCTCAAAACCATCTCTGTGAGAAAGAAACGTTTCTCTGCTCTCGCTCTGGGCAGAGACGCAGTTTATAGCTCAGTGGCAGAGAAGGAGCTACAAGTTGAACTTGGTGAGTAAGACTCCTAAATTGATAGTGCAGTTTGTTTATGCGATTTTAGCTAGCTGCTAGGTAGCTACTTCACATGCTGATATTGACTTTAGTATTATTGTGTGTAGCTATGTTTTCTAGCTAGCTAACCAGCCATCCCAGAGAGAGAGCATTGCATTGTGGGTTTTGTAGTACACTCGAGCTGCAACAGATTTCCAAAAAACGAGTTTCTACCAACCTTGTTATAATGACGAAATGTTCACAAAAAATGTTGTTTTCACATATTAGTGTTATTTACCAATATTTACCACTATTTAATCATAAGAATAGTGCTTATCCCTTTAAATGGGATGAACGACATTGGGGAAAAAATCTGCAAGCGTCCTTCTAGCCCACCTCAGCCTTAATAGATGTCCCTACAGGTGCCCGAGGATGAGCCTGAACACACACAAAAAAACAACATATCACATCAACAGTGGGTAAAAAAATAAGGCACACCTGAGGGCTTCGATAATTGTCAGATTACGAGTATGACAGTTCATTAATGGGTACGTTAATAGGCTCGTTAGCTGAAGGTGTCAGTCCCACTGTGTGTGAGAGAGTGTTGTCAGTTTGAAGGTATTCCAACGGTCATCTATCTCTCCATCAGAAGCTCAAGGACAGGCAGGCTTTGAAGAGCTGCTTCCCACAGAGAGAGAGAGAGAAAGAGGAGTTTCATAGGCTATACGGGCTCTGTGAAGTCCCCAATCTCTCTCTCCTGTGGAGCTCATGGAAGGCAAGGTACATTGCCTTCAGAAAGTATTCACACCCCATGACTTTTTTCAAATTTTGTTGCTTTACAAAATTAGATTAAAATGGATCTACACAAGAAAAATGCTAATATTGATTTTAAATTAATGGAAGAAAACTCTAATATAGCGTGAATAGATAAATATTCAACTCTCTGAGTCAATATATGTTAGAATCACCTTTGGCAGCGATTACAGCTGTGAGTCTTTATGGGTAAGTCTCTCAGAGCTTTTCACACCTGGAATGTAAAATATTTGCCCATTATTCTTTTCAAAATTCTTCAAGCTCTGTCAAATTGGTTAATGATCATTGCAAGACAAAAATGTTTAAGTCTTGCCATAGATTTTTTTTTAAGCCGATGTAACTCAAAACTCTAACTCGGCCACTCAAGACAGTCGTGAAGAGGGCATGACAAAACCTAAAACAAAACCATCTTCTTGGTAAGCAACTCCAGTGTACATTTGGCCTTGTGTTTTAGGTTATTGTCCTGCTGAAAGGTGAATTCATATTCTAGTGTCTGGTGGAAAGCAGACTGATCCAGGTTTTCCTCTAGGATTTTGCCTGGGCTTATTAATACTTTTTTTATCCTGAAAAACTCCCCAGTCCTTAATGATTACAAGCATACCCATAACAAGATACAGCCATCGCAATGCTTGAACATATGAAGAGTGGTACTCAGTAATGTGTTGTATTGGATTTGCACCAAACATAACACTTTGTATTCAGGAAAAAAGGGAATAGCTTTGCCACACATATTACTTTAGTGCCTTATTGCAAACAGAATGCATGTTTTGGAATATTTGTATTCTATACAGGGTTCCTTCTTATCACTCTGTCAATTAGGTTAGTATTGTGGAGTAACTACAATGTTGTTGATCCATCCTCAGTTTTGTCCCATCACAGCCATTAAACTCTGTAACTGTTTTAAAGTCACTATTGGCCTCATGGTGAAATCCCTGAGCGGCTTCCTTCCTCTACGGAATTAATAACTTCACCATGCTCAAAGGGATATTCAATGTCTGCTTTTTTTACCCATCTACATATCGGTGCCCTTCCTTGTGAGGCATTAGAAAACTTCCATGGTCTTTGTGGGTGAAGCTGTGTTTGAAATGCACTGCTCGACTGAAGGACCTTACAGATAATTGTATTTGTGGGGTACGGAGATGAGGTAGTCATTCAAAAATCATGTTAAACACTATTAATGCAGATGGTCCACTTTAGCTTTGAATTTGTATTAATTTGTAAAACTTTGACATTATGGGGAATTGTGTGTAGGCCAGTGACAAAAAGAAAAATCTATATTCAGTCCATTTTAAATTCAGGCAGTAATACAACAACATCTGGAAAAAGTCACGGGTGTGAAAACCTTTTGAAGGCATTGTAGCAGCATCTGACAATTGGAGGTACAGTGCTTGCGAAAGTATTCGGCCCCCTTGAACTTTGCGACCTTTTGCCACATTTCAGGCTTCAAACATAAAGATATAAAACTGTATTTTTTTGTGAAGAATCAACAACAAGTGGGACACAATCATGAAGTGGAACGACATTTATTGGATATTTCAAACTTTTTTAACAAATCAAAAACTGAAAAATTGGGCGTGCAAAATTATTCAGCCCCCTTAAGTTAATACTTTGTAGCGCCACCTTTTGCTGCGATTACAGCTGTAAGTCGCTTGGGGTATGTCTCTATCAGTTTTGCACATCGAGAGACTGAAATTTCTTCCCATTCCTCCTTGCAAAACAGCTCGAGCTCAGTGAGGTTGGATGGAGAGCATTTGTGAACAGCAGTTTTCAGTTCTTTCCACAGATTCTCGATTGGATTCAGGTCTGGACTTTGACTTGGCCATTCTAACACCTGAATATGTTTATTTTTGAACCATTCCATTGTAGATTTTGCTTTATGTTTTGGATCATTGTCTTGTTGGAAGACAAATCTCCGTCCCAGTCTCAGGTCTTTTGCAGACTCCATCAGGTTTTCTTCCAGAATGGTCCTGTATTTGGCTCCATCCATCTTCCCATCAATTTTAACCATCTTCCCTGTCCCTGCTGAAGAAAAGCAGGCCCAAACCATGATGCTGCCACCACCATGTTTGACAGTGGGGATGGTGTGTTCAGGGAGATGAGCTGTGTTGGGAGATGAGCTGAGATTATCAGTGGTCTTGTATGTCTTCCATTTCCTAATAATTGCTCCCACAGTTGATTTCTTCAAACCAAGCTGCTTACCTATTGCAGATTCAGTCTTCCCAGCCTGGTGCAGGTCTACAATTTTGTTTCTGGTGTCCTTTGACAGCTCTTTGGTCTTGGCCATAGTGGAGTTTGGAGTGTGACTGTTTGAGGTTGTGGACAGGTGTCTTTTATACTGATAACAAGTTCAAACAGGTGCCATTAATACAGGTAACGAGTGGAGGACAGAGGAGCCTCTTAAAGAAGAAGTTACAGGTCTGTGAGAGCCAGAAATCTTGCTTGTTTGTAGGTGACCAAATACTTATTTTCCACCATAATTTATTTTGCAAATAAATTCATTTAAAATCCTACAATGTGATTTTCTGGATTTTTTATTCTCATTTTGTCTGTCATAGTTGAAGTGTACCTATGATGAAAATTACAGGCCTCTCTCATCTTTTTAAGTGGGAGAACTTGCACAATTGGTGGCTGACTAAATACTTTTTTGCCCCACTGTATATCCAAAATGTCCATTTATAAAGCGCGTTTGATCCAGAAAAAAACAGCTTAAAAAAAACGCAACGTCACTACAAAATATTTCAAAAGTTGCCTAAACTTTGCGAAAATATTTCAAACTACTTTTGTAATACAACTTTAGGTATTTTTAAACGTTAATAATCGATCAAATTGTAGACGGGGCAATCTGTGTTCAATACAGGAAAGAAAACAAACCAGCGCCACTTTTCACGTCTTGAACAACTCACAAAAGTGTACCCAGTTCCGAGTTGGCCTACTTCTTCATTGCACAAAGGAATATCCTCAACCAAATTCCAAAGACTGGTGACATCCAGTGGAAGCGGTAGGAACTGAAAACAGGTTACTAAGAAATATCCCTTGGCAATAACACGGCAGGGTACAGAGAGAGGCAAAAAAAAAATAATTCTGAACAGTTAGTCCTCAGGGTTTTGCCTGCTACATAAGTTCTGTTATACTCACAGATATGACTCAAACAGTTTTAGAAACGTCAGAGTGTTTTCTATCCAAATCTATGAATAATATGCATATCTTATATTCTTGGCATGAGTAGCAGGAAGTTGAAATTGGGCACGCTATTTATCCAAAAGTGAAAATTCTGCCCCCTAGCCCCAAGAGGTTTAACAAGTCACACAATAAGTTGCATAAACTCACTCAATAATAGTGAGTGGAATAAGTGTTTTAAATATGATTTTTGAATAACTACCTCATCTCTGTACGTCACACATACAATTATCTGTAAGGTCCCTCAGTCGATTAGTGAATTTCAAACACAAATCCAATACAGCACATTACTGAATACCAATCTCCATATTTAAAGCATTGTGGTGGTTGCATCATGTTATGGGTATGCTTGTTATCGGCATGGACCACAGCATATTTTTTAGGATGAAAACAAATGGAATAGAGCTAAGCACAGGCAAAATCCTAGAGGAAAAGCTGGTTCAATCTGCTTTCCAACTGACACTGGGAGACAAATTCACCTTTCAGCAGGACAATAACCAAAAACACATGGCCAAATATACACTGGAGTTGCTTACCAAGACGACATTGAATGTTCCTGAGTGGCCTAGCTACAGTTTTGACTTTCGGCTTGAAAATCTATGGCAAGACATGAAAATGGCTGTCTAGTAATGATCAATTTGAAGAATTTTAATAATAATAATGTGCAAATATTGTACAATCCAGGTGTGCAAAGCTGTTAGAGACTCACAGCTGCAATTGCTGCCAAAGGTGATTTTTTTCTGTGAATACCTATGCAAATGATGTGGAAAATGTGGAATAAGTCAAGGGGTATGAATACTTTCTGAAGGCACTTTACAGGAGTCTGCTCAATCTCACACACAAACAAACATACACTCTTGCTGCCTCTTATCTCATTCTGTCTCTCAGACACACATACACAACACACTCACACAGGCATGCTCGCGTACCCGCTGACACACACACACAAGCACACACGTGCGCACGCACGCGCACACACACACACAGGGAACATGCGAGAGCCCATGTTGTATCTGTCCTGCTGACTAGGAGGTTTGGCTTCCCACCACAGATTATATGAATCCTCTACAGCTCTAGAGACTAGCAACCCTTTAACAGATCTTTTAAGGGATCAGCCAATTTACAGACAGTATCGTACTGTCCAAGCAGGTTGGTTTTCTCCTTGTTTTGTTTTCTGGCAATGGCACTAATCAAATTTGATGTCCACAAGCAATCAAGATGATGTCAGATGATGTCAGATGTCAGTCACGGTGAGAGCAGACACTGGAGCAGAGGTGGTTGTTAGAGTTTAACACAGATGGGTTCGATGTGTTGCCTTGACAGCATATAGTGACCACTCCATGGCCTAGGACTGTGGGTAGGCAGTTTTTTACTGGCCCTGTACAGCCACATAGTGGGGGACTGTGTGTGTGTGTGTGTGTGTGTGTGTGTGTGTGTGTGTGTGTGTGTGTGTGTGTGTGTGTGTGTGTGTGTGTGTGTGAGAGAGAGAGAGAGAGAGGTGAGGTCCTTTCTCCTGCAATTCCAAAAATACTCCATTGTCAGATGTCACATCTGGGCTCAAAACAATCACACACTGTAGATTCAACAACCAATCATATAGATTCATGGGACGTGACATGTCCAGGTGACGACCATGATGAAGAATGTCACACCTCACTTCCCAGAGAGAGTTACATCTCCTTGACCTCACAGAATGACACCACACCCCAGCACAGCTAATTCTTCCAGCACAGATGCGGTTTAAACAACTCCCCATGCAAAAATGACTTCAGACAATAGATTAATGCAGTCAAGCAGGACATCCAAAAAGAGATTACCTGATTTCTACTTTTCCGAAATGACACTACACCCTAGTACTGCTTTAGCTTATCTTGTAGGCTCACACACATCTTTAACCAATTATGACTTTTGGTGGATTGACAATAGATCGGTGCAATCTGCATATCTAAACGTGGTTTTGAATAATAAGGAGCAGTCTGAAGACAAGTCTCTCCATTATAGAGATTGATATCATAAGCAAATGTGTCTTTTCATAGGGAGGAGATTGCTGATAGAGAACCGTTTTAATCCTTACAGTAAAGTAATGAACTATACACACACACACACGAGCACACAGGTCAGGTACACACACTCTTTCTCTCTGTCTCTGTCTCTCTCTCTCACACACACACACACACACACACACACACACACACACACACACACACACACACACACACACACACACACACACACACACACACACACACACACACACACACACACACACACACACACACACACACACACACACACACGCACACACACACACACTTAATTTTCCCTCCAAGACTCTGATCAGACGATTCATGTGCTCTCATGTGCTCTGAGTAATTAAAAAGCTAATGGGTTCCTCTAGCCCTGGAAGTGCAAGTGAAGAGATCTCTGATTGTGTTTGCTTTGTTCAAGTGAAGAAAGGCTCCGGGCTAATCTCTATTGGAGAGCTCCGGCTATTTCACACACAGTGAGAGACTTCTGACTTTAGGAGGTGAGGAAGACAGAGCCGAGTGGTGATGATTGGGAAATAAGAATCTGTTGCCTCAGGCTGTATACAATATGGACACCCCTTCCCTCCCTACCTCACACACACAAACACAGGTCCTCAAACAATCCCTCTCTGTGAGTGTAGTACCTACTGTGTGCGTCATCCAGTCACAGATGGGACCTTGCTGGCAGTACAGTATACTTGCCATTCCACTGTTTTGTTGTCTGGGAAACTCTTTCCTCATCTTCCCTTCCAATATTTTTCCTAATCTTTACTTCCAATACAGTGCCTCTCCAATGGACGATGTTATAAATTCCAAAACATCATGGATTGTCTCAAAGCTCAATCTCCAAATGGTCAAATCTGACAGAAGTGAATTACGTAAAGTGCATGTATGCGAGTGTATAACAGTAAGTGTATCTCTGTGTCTGTGTCTGTGTTGAGTGTATAAAAGAGCTTTGCACGTTTGAACCCAGGCATGTAGTCAAGGAGCTTGTTACATTACTCATGATACCGTGAGTGTGTGTCTACGCGCGCGCGTGTGTGTGTGTGTGTGTGTGTGTGTGAGAGAGAGGTGAGGTCGTGTCTGTGTTTCTGTGCGCGCGCCTGTGTTTACACTCAACACACCACATCTTTACACAATTACAGTTCCATTCTGTTTCTCCTCCTGTAGCGTCAGAGCTATTCAAACCAGCTGCCTGCCATCCATCCCTACTCTGCCTCAGACTTAAAGAGTTCAGCACTCTTACCAAGGTTAAAGGTCCAGGTTTAAATCAACAGAGACCATAATAGAGTCGTGGCTGGTTCATTGGATGAGAATGGATGTAGAGGCCAATAGAGAGGCATAGCAGGACTCACCCAATCTCATCAATCACTTGCTTATTGAGGACATTTATGGGACTTCTATATATAACAGGCAGGGATATGGGATGGATCTCACAGTCAACAAACCACCACCCCTCTCAGGAATTACTGGTGCGAGGTACAGGCCCACTCCTCTCCCCATCAAGGGTTGGTGTGAAAGGGGGGAAGAAGAGAGGAGATGAAGCAGAGAGGAGAGGATAAACCCTTTTCTCACCTCATCTACAGTGCATTCGAAAAGTATTCAGACCCCTTGAATTTTCCACATTTTGTTACGTTACAGCCTTATTCTAAAATGTATTAAATAGTTTTTTTACCCTCATCAATCTACACACAATACCCCATAATGACAAAGCAAAAACAGGTTTTTAGAAATGTGTGCAATTTTTTTTAAATATACAAAAACTGAAATATAACATTTACATAACTATTCAGACCCTTTACTCAGTACTTTGTTGAATCACCGTTGGCAGCGATTACAGCCTTGAGTCTGTTGGGTATGACACTACTAGCTTGGCACACCTGTATTCTGAGAGTTTCTCTCATTCTTCTCTGCAGATCCTCTCAAGCTCTGTCGTAGTATGATGGGAGCATCGTTGCACAGCTATTTTCCGGTCTCTCCAAAGATGTTCGATCGGGTTCAAGTCCAGTCTTTGGCTGGGCCACTCAAAGACATTCAGAGACTTGTCCCATAGCCCCTCCTGCGTTGTCTTGGCTGTGTGTTTAGGGTCGTTGTCCCGTTGGAAGGTAAATATTGGCCCACAGTCTGAGGTTCTGAACACTCTGGAGCAGGTTTTTTATCAAGGATCTCCCTGTACTTTGCTCCGCTCAGCTTTCCCTCAATCCTAACTAGTCTACCAATCCCTGCCGCTGACAAACATCCCCACAGCATGATGCTGTCACCACCATATTTCACCGTAGGGATGGTGCCAGGTTTCCTCCAGAAGTGATGCTTGGCTTTTAGGCCAAAGAGTTCAATATTGGTTTCACCAGACCAGATAATCTTGTTTCTCATGGTCTGAGAGTCTTTTAGGTGTCCTCAATTTTGCAAACTACAAGCGGGCTGTCATGTGCTTTTTACTGAGGAGTGGCTTCCGTCTGGCCACTCTACCATAAAGGCCTGATTGGTAGAGTGCTGAAGAGATGGTTGTCCTTCTGGAAGGTTCTCCCATCTCCACAGAGGAACTCTGGAGCTCTGCCAGAGTGACCATCGGGTTCTTGGTCACCTTTAATGCAGCAGAAATGTTTTCTCCAGATCTGAGCCTCGACACAATCCTGTCTCGGAGCTTTACGGACAATTCCTTTGACCTCATGGCTTGTTTTTTGCTCTGACATGCACTGTCAACAGGTGTGTTCCTTTCCAAAAAATGTTCAATCAACTGAATTTATCACAGGTGGACTCCAATTAAGTTGTAGAAACATCTCCAGGATGATCAAAGGAAACAGGATTCCCCTGAACTCAATTTCAAGTCCCTTAGCAAAGGGTCCGAATACTTATGTAAATAAGGTATTTCGTTTTTTTATTTGTAAAAAATATCTAAAAACGTGTTTTTGCTTTGTCATTATGGGGAATTGTGTGTAGATTGCTGAGAAAAATATGTTTTATCAATTTTAGAATAAGGCTGTAATGTAACAAAATATTAAAAAAGTCAAGGGGTCTGAATACTTTACAAATGCACTGTAAGTCTTCAGCTACAGAACGCTATCCCCCACTTCCTATCCATTTCTCCTCCTGTCCTCCTGTCCTCCCTCTATTCTTTTCCAGGTCCTATGGGTTCCCAGAATACATGTAAAGTCTAAATCTGGGTGGGGGTGATGAATTAGGCACGGTGTATTTGGGGAGCTGGGAGCAGAATAGTTCAGTGTTTAATCACAGCCAGAGCTAATACTGTACTGCAGAACATGAATAGACTCAACAGACTGTGTGTGTCTGTGTGTGCATGCGTGTGTGTGTGTGTGTGTGTGTGCTCGCACAGTGACAGAAATGAATGCTCTTCTCTATAGCTAATATTATCTAATATTTACAAAAATGTTACTCCCACTTCAAATCAGTCCAATTCCCTGACTTCAACCAAACAGAGTCCATTGCTGTTTGCAATCAAAGAAACCAACACAGTTTTCCCACACGCACTATTACAAACCAACTCCCATTAGTATTCATTATCCATATCAGGGACCAAATTAGTAATAATCTGTGACTTCCATAGAATCAACGGGTTTCTTATAATAATGACATTGGAGCTGACTGGACATAATCAGAGAGGGTGGACATGTACAGTGCCTTGCGAAAGTATTCGGCCCCCTTGAACTTTGCGACCTTTTGCCACATTTCAGGCTTCAAACATAAAGATATAAAACTGTATTTTTTTGTGAAGAATCAACAACAAGTGGAACACAATCATGAAGTGGAACGACATTTATTGGATATTTCAAACTTTTTTAACAAATCAAAAACTGAAAAATTGGGCGTGCTCTTGGACAATATACCTCCACGACTATCCAACTCGATGGATTCTTCATTCACCGGGCAGACAGGACAGTTGAGTCAGGGAAATGGATTGGGGGAGGTGTTTGCCTCATCGTCAACTCCAACTGGTGTGCTAATTCCAGCGTGGTGGAAGTGTCGACCTACTGTTCACCCGTCTTGGAATACCCGATGGTCAAATGCCATCAATGTTGGTGCTAAACTGAAGAACAGGGCTACCGCACCCAGAGCTATCGTAGACAACCCTGATGCTACGGCCACAGACAGGAATAAGTACAAGAAGGCCCGCTATGCCTTCTGCAGTCATCAAACGAGAAAAAGGACAATATAGGAATAAGGTGGAATCATATTACAGAAGTGCCGATGCCCGCCGCATGTGGCAGGGGATACAGTCCATTACGGATGACAAAGGAAGACCCAACCATGATTTGCCAACGATGCCTCTCTACCAAACGTATTCAATGCATTTTATGCACACTTTTACAACAACAACACTGAGCCGGGTGTGAGGCCCATCACCGACCCAGAGGATTTGGTGATCTCGCTCAGACCAACACCTGCAAGGCTGTGGGCCCCGACAGTATTCCAGGACGCGTTCTCAGAGCATGCGCAGAACAGCTCACAATAATTTTCAATCTCTCCTTGTTTCAGTCTGAATTTTTTTTCTCAGATGACCACAATCATTCCTGTTTCTAAGAAATCTAAGGCTTCATGCCACAATGACTACCACCCTGTCGCACTCACTTCTGTAATAATTCATTGCTTTGAGAGGCTGGTTATGGCAAACATTAACTCCAACATCCCAGCTACCCTAAACCCACTCCAATTTGCATACTGCTCCAACAGATCCAAAGACGACGCCATCTGAATTACTCTCCACACTGCCCTCCCCTACCTAGATAAGAGAAATACCTATGTAAGAATGTTTTTCATTGAGTGTTCAACACTATTGTCCCCTCCAAGCTTGTCACCAAGCATAGGACTATGGGTCTGAACACCTCCCTCTGTAACTGGATCCTGGACTTCCTGGCGGGCTGACCCCAAGTGGTGAGGGTAGGCAACATCACCTACGCTACGCTGACCCTTAACACATGAGCCCCACAGGGGTGTGTGCTTAGTCCTCTTCTGTACTCCCTGTTCACCCACAACTGTGTGGCCACGCACGACTCCAACACCATTCACTGACGACACAAAGGTGAGTCAGCCTACAAGCAGGATGTCAGTGACCTGGCAGTGTGGTGCCGGAGCAACAACCTCTCCCTCTCCCTCAACGTCAGCAAGGTCAAGGAGCTGACCAAGGAGCTGATTGTGGACTACAGGAAACTTCAAGTTCCTCTGTCTCCAAATCATTAAAGACTTAAATGTTCCAAACACACATGCACAGCCATGAAGAAGTGTCTCTTCCCCTTCAGGAGGTTGAAAAAGTTTGGCATGGGCCCTCAAATCCTCAAAAGGTTCAACAGCTGTACCATTGAGAGCATATTGACTGGCTGTATCACTGCTTGGTATGGAAGTAGCACTGCCCTCGATCGCATGGCACTACAGAGGGTTGTGTGGACAGCCCAGTACATTACTGGGGCCGAGTTCCCTGCCATCCAGGACCTCTATATCAGGCGGTGTGAAAAGAAGGCCCAGAAAATCGTCAAAGACTCCAACCACCCAAGCCATAGACTATTTTCACTGCTGCCGCACGGCAAGAGGTACCGGTGAATCAAATCTGACACCAACAGGCTCTTGAACAGCTTCTATCCTCAAGCAATATGACTGATAAATAGCTACACATATCTTCATTGACCTTTTATTTCAATCTTTGCACTGTCTCTATGCACACTCCAACTGTCACTCCAACACACAAACACATCATATGTGAGATTCTTCAATGTAGCTACCCGTTGCCTTGATGACAGCTTTGCACACTCTTGGCATTCTCTCAACCGGCATGAGGTAGTCACTTGGAATGCATTTCAATTAACAATTAACAGAGTGCCTTCCTTCTTAATGCATTTGAGCCAATCAGTTTTGTTGTGACAAGGTAGGGTTGGTATAGAGAAGATAGCCCTATTTGGTAAAAGACCAAGTCCATATTACGGCAAGAACAGCTCAAATAAGCAAAGAAAAACAACAATCTATCATTACATTAAGACATGAAGGTCAGTCAATATGGAACATTTCAAGAACTTTCAAAGATTCTTCAAGTGCAGTCACAAAAACCATCAAGCGCTGTGATGAAATTGTGATGATCCATGGCACGGAGCCTTCAGGGATGATCCATGGCACGAAGCCTCCAGTGATGATCCATGGCACGAAGCCTCCAGGGATGATCCATGGCCCGGAGCCTGTGGCGACGGTCCCCGGTCCGGAGCCTCCGGCGATGATCGGTGGTCTGGTTCCTCCGGCGATGATCTGCGGCCCGGTTCCACCGGTGATGATCTCCACCAGTGAAGGTCCATGCACTAGGGTCGCCCCCAAAGCGGAGGGATGTGCAGGCGGAGGGGGGTCTACGTCCCTCACCGGAGC